>NC_071612.1:29462724-29774391 GCF_014839835.1 Dryobates pubescens
TTGGTGCCATGTACAATCCCTTCTTGAACGCCTCAAGGGATGGTGACTCCACCACCTCCCTGGGCAGCACATTCCAATGGCTAACAACTCTCTCAGGGAAGAATTTTCTCCTCACCTCAAGCCTAAACTTCCCCTGGCACAGCTTGAGACTGTGTCCTCTTGTTCTGGTGCTGCTTGCCTGGGAGAAGAGACCAACCCCCACCTGGCTACAACCTCCCTTCAGGGAGCTGTAGACAGCAAGAAGGTCTCCCCTGAGCCTCCTCTTCTCCAGGCTAAGCAACCCCAGCTCCCTCAGCCTCTCCTCACAGGGCTGAGCTCCAGACCCCTCCCCAGCTTTGTTGCCCTTCTCTGGACACCTTCCAGCAACTCAACATCTTTCCTAAACTGAGGGGCCCAGAACTGGGCACAGGACTCAAGGTATGGCCTAACCAGTGCTGAGCACAGGGCACAATGACTTCCCTGCTCCTGCTGGCCACACTGTTCCTGATGCAGGCCAGGATGTAATTGGCCTTGTTGGCCACCTGGGCACCCTTCTGGCTCATGTTCAGACTACCATCAACCAGTACCCCCAAGTCCCTTTCTGCCTGGCTGCTCTCAGCCACTCTGACCCCAGCCTGTAGCACTGCATGGGGTTGTTGTGGCCAATGTGTAGAACCTGGCACTTGGATGTGTTCAGTCTCATGCCCTTGGACTCTGCCCATCTGTCCAGCCCGTCAAGGTCCCTCTGCAGAGCTCTCCTACCCTCTGACAGATCAACTCCTGCTCCCAGCTTGATGTCATCTGCAAACTTACTGATGATGGAAATCACTATTGGGTGTAAAAAGAAAAAAAGAGTTCATTCTAAACAACCCCATTGTTTAGAATTGGAGAGATAAGGAACTTAAACTGATTGTGCCAATACAATTCTCTCTTCTTGCTTCTTCAGTCTGGAAAGATGTTAACTTGATTCTGCTTGATCTTGGCTGCATTGTTTTGGTAGTAATATTCTGCTCCTTTCTCTCTTTTGTACAAGGGGGTCTGGGGAGGAAGGGAGGGAGAAGCCAGCAGATTCCCTTGGTCAAAAGACCAGGGGGGTCCTTGTTCTGTTTGTTAATTGTAAATCCCTGTAGATATTGTAACTCCTGCATTCATTGCATTCCATTGGAGTTTGCAGTTTTGCTGTAAATACAGCTTCCATTTGCTTCCAGATGGGCTGGGCTGGCAAAGTTCATGTTGGGGGGAAATTTCAACCACTGCAATCCCAGTTTGCCCTTGCTGAAGTTGTTTGTCTCCCTCCTGGCCAGGCACTCACCAGCAGGCTTGAGCAACTGGTATCTCTTCTTTTATTCTTTTCATTAACACTTCTCCAGAGTCATTTCCTAATGAGATCAAGGACTGTGTGATTTATAGCCCCGAAGCTGAGGAGGTTACAGTTTATTACATTAATAGAGTGCTTGCTGCTAAACCTCTGAGATCTGCTTAGTCATCTCAGGAGGGGAGAAACTTCTCCCACTATTTGGAAGAATCTATTCAAAATCATGAATACAATCACCTGCTTTCAGCTTAAAGGAACAGGTGAAGATCAACCTTATGAGGGGAGGCTGAGGGACCTGGGGCTTTATAATCTGGAGAAAAGAAGACTTAGAGGAGGTTTAATAAATGTTTATCAATATCTGAGGGCTGGGGGTCAGGAGGGAGGGGACAGGCTCTGCTCACTTGCTCCCTGGGATAGGACAAGGAGCAATGGATGTAAGCTGCAGCACAGGAGGTTCCACCTCAACACAAGGGTCACAGAGCACTGGAACAGGCTGCCCAGAGAGGTTGTGGAGTTGTCTCCTCTGAAGGCTTTCAAGGCCCATCTGGATGTGTTCCTGTGTGACCTGAGCTAGATTGTATGGTCCTGCTCTGGCAGGAGGGTTGCCCAGGGAGGTGGTGGAAGCCTCATCCCTGGAGGTTTTTGCAGCCAGGCTGGATGTGGCTGTGAGCAACCTGCTGTAGTGTGAGGTGTCCCTGCCCATAGCAGGGGGATTGGAACTGGATGAGCCTTGAAATCCCTTCCAACCCTGACAATTCTGTGATTCTATGAAAGGACACAGATATGTGGTGCTGAGGGACATGGTTTAGCACTAGATTGTGTAGAGTTAGGGAGCTGTTGGACTAGATGGTCCTGAGGGTCTTTGGCAACCCAAACAATTCTACAATTCAATAAGACTGATTTACAGCCTGGCTCTGAAGTGCAGGAACAAGGCTGGGGATGAGAGATTTTCAGCAGCCAAAGCCAGGCATATGCACAGGCAGGAGGTTCAGGGCTGCTCTCAGGCATTCAGAGCTCTCCTGTTTGGTCTCTTTCTGATCCAGATCAAGAGGAAGCAGCCTGGTAAAGGAGAGGGTTCACCCTTGTCTTGAACTTAGCTTTAGCCATGGATTAAAAGCAATATTTATAGTGCTGATGGCTTTCTCTGGGTCATAACCCAGACAGGTTCTTTCCCAGCACTAACAGTGGGTTATATATTCTCAAGAGGTTTCAGTTTTGCTCTGACTGACATTAGTAATTAAACTCTCCTTCAGTTATAAGGCAGAGTGGGAAGACCTGGGCAATATACATTTTCATATTCAGTTGTGAATGCTCTTTGAATGCTTCCATGCTTTATCATTGCTAATTACATACTACAAAGAGAGTAACATGTTCACATTCTTTAGACTAGAACTGAAAATCATTTGGCTCTTTCTAGCCACCAGCTGTCTTTATAATCACCTCACAGAAACCTTGATATGGTTTAGGGGAAACAGAATTTTTAAGTCCTTAATTTTAGAAGTTAATTTCTCCTTGCTTCTTTGGGGTAAACCTGGCCAGAAGCAAATCCATGAATGACATGTGCTCCCAAACCATGGAGCAATTTGATAGTATGTTCAGAGTAGCACAGACAACAGGATTGAACTATTGTACTTCCATAGAGTAGACCTGATTGTGGACTCTTGTGGTGTTTGGAATCTGGACTAAATCTCGACAATGCTATTGATTATTAACTCTGTACAATGCTCTTGGCTTTATGGCCAAGAGAGCCAATGGGATCCTGGGGTGCAGAAAGAAAAGGAGGTCTAGGGAGGTTCTTCTTCCCCTCTAATTGGCCCTAGTGAGACCACAGCTGCAATCCTGTGTCCAGTTTTGGGCTCCCCAGTTCAAGAGAGACAGTGGAGGGGGGCAAGCTTTTTTGGGTGCAGCACAGTAATAAGCTGAGGAACAATGGAGACAAACTTGAACACAGGTTTCAGCTCAACATGAGGAGAAACTCCTTTACAGTGAGGGTGCCAGAGCCCTGGAGCAGGCTGCCCAGAGAGGTTGTGGAATCTCCTTCTCTGGAGACTTTCCAAACCCCTCCCCCCAGATGCATTCCTGTGCAGACTGCCCTGGATGATGCTGCTCTGGCAGTGGGGTTGGACTGGGTGATCTCTGGAGGTCCCTTCCAACCGCTAATGTACTGTGGTACTGTAATCCAGTAGGTGTTGGAATTAGTAGCGGTACTTGGAGACTAGTCTTTACCAGAAATTCTACTGCTTTACTACTAAACAGATAAATAACAAAGATTACTAGAAATTGTAAAGTGCCTACTGTGTGAAGAGGCAACAGCTATATGTGGGCAGTTACCTTCAGACAGAGAGTGTAGGGCTGGATTAGTCAGCTTTGTAGGCAGTCCCAGGAGCGTTATTGTGAGAAGGGAGAGGAGAAACAAGTCCAGACTTCCTTTCTGGAAAAAGAAAAAAAATGGAAATGTGGAGTTTTGTATTAGCTGAGCACCAATGAAGCATCAGAACTGCCACTGGCTGCTAGTTTTGATTGAGTTATTGGTCATGGGATAGGAAGGGAAGTGATCCAAACTACTAATAATCTGACAGAGAAAAGGGAGGTTGTCACTATAAGGGTGCAGGGTGGCACCCACAGCAACAAGGATAGAGTTCAAGCAGAGTACAGCAAGGGCCCAGATCAAGAGCTGCTGCCCAAGGCAACAAGCCCATGAGAGTAAAGACTCCCCCCAAGCAGCTCATATTTGTAGCTCTGCTCTTAGTGTGGCTGCCAGGGATTGGTTAATGATGTGTCTACATGGGATTGGCTAACGAACTTTTCTTGTTACTAGCTAGTGATACTCATTAAGGTAGCACAGCTGACTCCTGTCTCATCTATTAGAGTTACTTGTTAAGCTACCACAGGTGGCTCCTATCTCATCTTGCCTTGCAGTTTCTTATCTTCAATCATTCAGTCCGGGGCACACAATCCCCCACAGGGGGACACAATCCCCTACAGGAGGTGTCTGTTTCACTCCAAAGGACTTCACGACCCTTTATCGTCAGTGAGTGTCAATATCAAGTAAGCACCAATGATGTGAGCATAGCTTCACCCTGCCCTTACCTGGCCTGTCAGAAGGGAATGAAGGCTGCTGCTGCAGTGTGCTCTGAAGTGCTGTTGTGTGAAAGGAGTTGTTCACACATGGAGGACTAAGCACCTGCTCTTTGAGAGGTGCTGTTTTTCCCAACAACTAATCTTGGCCATTAAGAGTCTCAGAAGTAATTTTAAACCCTACATTAGTGCTTCCCAGGTGAAACTGAAGCAGTTTTCTAATCGTGCTGAGCCTTGGGCTCCTTTCAAATTCATTGCCGTGGAAGGTTGTATTCACAGGATGTTAGGGGTTGGAAGCGACCTCTGGAGACCTTCCAGTCCAACCCCGCTGTGAGAGCAGGACCATAGCAGAATGAGCAGAATCCAGCGCAGGTCACACAGGAATTCATCAGACAGGGCTGGAAAGGCTCCAGAGAAGGAGACTCCACAACCTCTCTGGGCAGCCTGCTCCAGTGCTCTGGGACCCTCACAGTGAAGATGTTTTTCCTTATGCTGAAGTGGAACCTCCTGTGCTGTAGTTTATATCCACTGCCCCTTGTCCTATCACAGGGTGCAAGTGAGCAGAGCCTGTCCCCTCCCTCTTAACCACCAGCCCTCAGATAATCATAAACATTTATTAACCCCCTTCTCACTCTTCTCTCCAGACTGAAAAGCCTCTCAGCCTCTGCTCATAGGGCAGTGCTCGTTTGGTTTCATCACACGTTGCCCCCCGCTCCCATCCATCTCCTGAGCATGTGCACCTCTGTGCATGACTTCTTTTATGTTTATTTTTGCAAGTAATGTTTGCCAGAATGTCAGCAGCAAAGAATAAAGAGATGAGTTTGCCAGAAGCTTAGGGACGCTGGGCCTGGAAGGGCCATGTCCTTCACAGTCAAATCAGGGAAACGTTGCCTTCCAACTGCTGCTCTCCTGGCGCCAGGCCAAAAAGGGTGCAGTGCTTCACAAGTCAGGATGAGAAAGGCAGAGTGGACAAATGAGGGCTTTAGGAAATGGAGGCTCTCTATCTAGATATGATTAGTTTTTGACATTTTGTTTTGCTTTTTGTATCTGATTTTTGCTGCTTCAGTCTCTAAACAGCCTGTGAAGAGCTGGGAAGTCATTACTGCTAACAGTGGGTGAGAGTTTCTTTGGTTTGCTTTAATCTGCTAAACTTGGGCTGGCTGGTGTGACTGAGGGAAGCTATTCTTTCAGCTCCACTGAGCATGGTCATTGGAACACATTCTGCAGGGAAAAAAAAAGAAAGAAAAAAAAATTTAAAAAAATAAAAGGAAGGAAGGGAGGAAGGAAGGGAGGAAGGGAGGAAGGAAGGAAGGAAGGAAGGAAAGAGAGAAGAAGAAAGAAAAGAAAACCAATGCTGTAGTCTGTGTCCACAAACTTCCTTTCAGTCCAGCTGCTCAGTTGAGATGAAACACCACCATGGAAAAAGAAAGAAAGGATGAGCACATGAACTTCAGATGGTGGACTAGCCTCTTTTCTTCATTGTTCATAGGTTTGGCAGTCCTCAAGGAGTCTGTCAATAAGTAGTATTGAAGTATTCATTTGGACATTTTGTTCTACTTCAGAAAGTTGACGACGAGCCAACATCAAGAGAAGTGTGGCCAGCAGGGCCAGGGAGGGGATTCTGCCCCTCTGCTCCATTCTGCTGAGACTACACCTGGAGCACCGTGTCCAGCTCTGGAGCCTCTGTTCCAGGAAGGATCTGAAGGTGCTGGAAGGTGTCCAGAGAAGGGCCACGAGGATGAGCAGAGGGCTGGAGCTGCTCTGCTATGGAGACAGACTGAGAGAGTTGTTGTTGTGCAGTCTGCAGAAGAGAAGGCTCTGAGGAGACCTAATTGTGGCCTTGCAGTATCTCAAGGGGGCTACAAAAAAGCTGGGGAGGGACTATTGAGGGTGTCAGGGAGTGATAGGACTGGGGGGAATGGAACAAAACTAGAAATGGGTAGATTCAGATTGGGTGTTAGGAAGAAGTTGTTCCCCATGAGGGTGGTGAGAGACTGGCACAGGTTGCCCAGGGAGGTGGTTGCAGCCTCATGCCTGGAGGTTTTAGCAGCCAGGCTGGATGTGGCTGTGAGCAACCTGCTGTAGTGTGAGGTGTCCCTGCCCATGGCAGGGAGGTTGGAACTGGCTGATCCTTGAGGTCCCTTCCAACCCTGACAATTCTGTGATTTCATGAATTCTCCTTTCCAGTGGCATTTGGTGCCATACTGGCTTTTACTGACTATTGGCTAGTAACCTAAGTCCATGACACAAGGTAAGATGAAGAAATTACTGGCCTTCAAGGAGTTCAGAGGTCTAAAGATGAGGGAAACTGTAGTCAAGCCTGCTTTAGAGGTCTGGACTACAGTGCCTAGTCAGCTCAGTGAACATGGCAGGTGGGAATTGCCTGTCTTAGTGAGGTGTAGTCCAGCTGATATATATTATGCACATTCTGCTGGTGCTGCAGGATGAATTTTTTCTCGCCACAAACGAATTTCTGCACTGTTTGGATCTGTGATATAAACCAAGGGCCTGAATTTATTTATTTATTTAAATTCAGAATTCAGACCTTGATGTACTGCTGTGGAACTGATTGATTGTGCAGCTCTGAGATACCAGTCTCGATTTTGTACTTTAATTATGCTCAGCTCTTATCTTTAGTTTTATCCTTCATAGGCTTCTTGCAGTAAAGGTCTTTGTTACACGTTTGCATTGTGAGAAGTACAATTGACTTACAAAGCACTGACATAAAGATGTTATTCAAGCAACACTTGAGAAACTGTGAAAGGAGTCAAATTGTAATCTTGTGAATTACTTTTTCTTATTGCTTAATTAAAACACTGGAGTTGGAAGAAGGGAAAAAACAGAAAGAAAGGAAAAGAAAGAAAGAAAGAAAGAAAGAAAGAAAGAAAGAAAGAAAGAAAGAAAGAAAGAAAGAAAGAAAGAAAGAAAGAAAGAAAGAAAGAAAGAAAGAGAAAGAAAGAAAGAAAGAAAAAGAAAAAGAAAGAAGAAGAAAGAAAGAAAAAGAAAGAAAGAAGGAAGGAAAGAAGGAAGGGAAGAAAGAAAGAAGGAAGGAAGGAAAGAAAGAAATAAGGAAGGAAAGAAGGAAGGGAAGGAAGAAAGAAGGAAGGAAAGAAGGAAGGAAGGAAAGAAAGAAGGAAGGAAAGAAGGAAGGGAAGAAAGAAAGAAGGAAGGAAAGAAAGAAGGAAGGAAAGAAGGAAGGGAAGAAAGAAAGAAGGAAGGGAAGAAAGAAAGAAAGAAAGAAAGAAAGAAAGAAAGAAAGAAAGAGAAAGAAAGAAAGGAAGAAAGGAAGAAAGAAAGAAGGAAGGAAGGAAAGAAAGAAAGAAAGAAAGAAAGAAAGAAAGAAAGAAAGAAAGAAAGAAAGAAAGAAAGAAAGAGAAAGAAAGAAAGAAAGAAGGAAAGAAAGAAAGAAAGAAAGAGAGAAAGAAAGAAAGAAAGGAAGAAAGAAAGAAAGAAAGGAAGAAACTGGTTGTGTTATGACTTGTCCACTTTGTTTCTATGTGGAGGAATGAGACAGCATTTTGGTCCCATGTCTGAAACAGCCATCAAATTAAAACCAAATCATAGAGATTTGTGTAATCAGGAACATCTACTGCTGTAATTAAAGGAAAGCACATTCTGCATTAGAACAAATCACTGTCTCGGGCTGCCTTCATGGACAGTGAAACAAAAACCTAAGTCATCCATCTTTTTCTTCCTATTTCTTATCAGCTACAATATTCCTCCCTTCATTCCGGTTGTCTTCCTCCCCTCAGGCTGCTGCTGCAGGTGCAGTGCTGTGATGGTTTCTGTTAGAAATGTTGTTCAGCACCATTCTGCTGCTTTGGTGGAACAAACAGAAGCCTCTGCCTGGTTTCAAACGCTGAGCGCTGTGATCCTGTCTCAGCAGTGTCCTCAGCTGCTGCAGCAAGGTTGGCATCTAAAAGAAAACACTACCAACTTCAAAGCAAATGATACCAAAGCTCCAAAGCTCTTTCAGTCAAAGCTGACGTGAGAGGTAGACGCTGACAGGGTGCTGTGACTTGAACGCCGAAGCAGCAAGAATTACACTGACCTGCTTGCTGAAAGAGGTGTAGGAGGAAGAGAGGACATACGACACTGGTAGTTTGGTAGGCTCAGCCCTAATTTCTGTTAGCCAGCTAAAACCTTCTGGCAGGAGGCCAAGTAAGCTGGCCAGCTGAACAGGAAAGCCATACCTGTGCCTTCTGCCTGGTAAGGAATGACTTAAACTAGCAATGTGGTCCTGGGCAGCCCTGCCCTGCTTGTGCAGGGGACTTGGAGCAAACACTCTCAAGAGATCTCCCATCTTCAGCTGTTCTGTGATCTTAATTGAACTGTGTATTCAACTTGCTCCTCTTAAAAATGAGCCACTTTTTTAGAACAGTCATGTCTAAGGTGATTACTACCTGTAGAACAACAGAAAGTGAGTGTGGTAGTTGGGTGGGGTTTAGGAATGAGGACTGATTGCCTGTACAGAATGTTTCCATTCCCTAGAGTATATAAAATGGTCTGAACATCAAAGGTGGAAAGTATTTTCTTTGGAGTTTCATAGTTTTGGGGTTTTTTTTAGGGGTGGGAGGTTTTAGAGTTGAGTTGAGACATGCTGGAGGGAAAGGATGCCATTAAGAGGGACCTGGACAGGCTGGAGAAGAGTGCCCAAGCAACCTCATGAAGTTCAACAAGACCAGGTGCAAGGTTCTGCAGCTGGCTCAGGGCAATCCCAAGCACTGATATAGGCTGGATAGGGACTGGCTTGAGAGCAGCCCTGAAGAAAAGGCCTTGGGGGTGCTGGGGGAGGAGAAGCTCAACAAGAGCCAGCAGTGAGCAATTGCAGCCCAGAGAGCCAAGCAGAGCCTGGGCTGCAGCAAGAGAAGTGTAGCCAGCAGGGCCAGGGAGGAGATTTTCCCTCTCTGCTCCACTCTGGTGAGACTGCAGCTGGAGCAGTCCAGCTCTGGAGCCTCTGTTACAGGAAGGATCTGAAGGTGCTGGAAGGTGTTCAGAGAATGGAGGATGAGGATTATTAGAGGGCTGCTATGGAAACAGACTGAGAGAGTTAGAGTTGTTCAGTCTGGAGAGGAGAAGGCTCTGAGGAGACCTAATTGTGGCCTGCCAGTATCTCAAGGGGGCTACAAGAAAGCTGGGGAGGGACTTTTGAGGGTGTCAGGGAGTGATAGGACTGGGGGGAATGGAACAAAACTAGAAATGAGTAGATTCAGATTGGATGTTAGGAAGAAGTTGTTCCCCATGAGGGTGGTGAGAGACTGGCACAGGTTGCCCAGGGAGGTGGTTGCAGCCTCATGCCTGGAGGTTTTAGCAGCCAGGCTGGATGTGGCTGTGAGCAACCTGCTGTAGTGTGAGGTGACCCTGACCATGGCAGAGAGGTTGGAACTGGCTGATCCCTGAGGTCCCTTCCAACCCTGACAATTCTATGATTCTATTTTGGTGTATTACCTTTTCTCTTTTTGTTTTCCCTGTTCAGTGTATAACAGGAGTAGTGCTTCAGTATTGGACAGAAGCTGTGAGTAGATAAAGTAGATAGATATCATCAGGAAACCACTTTGCTTTTAGCAAAGAACTATCAAATGTATATGATAAGCAATACTTTCTGAGAGGGGATTTAGAGAAGGTATGATAAGGCTTTGGATTTTGATGAGTTCAAAATTTGGGAGAAAAACAAGAGTGAGAGGAGGATACAGAGACTGAAGAGACTGGTTTGGCATGAGGGAAAAGGAAATAGGAAAACAAGGAAAGAAACAAACAGGAGCACAAGTAAGGAAGCAAGTAGGAAACAAGTAAGGAATCAAATAGAATAACAATTATGGAAGCAAATAGGAAAACAAGGAAGGAAGCAAATAAGAAAAGGAAGGAAGCAAATAGGAAAACAAGGAAGGAAGCAAATAAGAAAAGGAAGGAAGCAAATAGGAAAACAAGGAAGGAAGCAAATAAGAAAACAAGGAAGGAAACAAATAGGAAAACAAGGAAGCAAATAAGAAAAGGAAGGAAGCAAATAGGAAAACAAGGAAGTAAGTAGGAAAACAGGGAAGGAAACAGGAAAAAAAGGAAGGAAGCACATGAGGAAATGTCTGTGCTGTGCAAGAGGCAGTCAGTGTGAGGAGCAGAGCCAGGCTTTGGTCAGGTCAGCAGCATGAAGCTGTGATCTGTTGGTGCAAGAGTTTGCGGAGGCCGATGACTACTCACACAATCATATTTCCTTCATAACAGCCAGGAGAGTTCTCATGGATTTCCTGAGAGCAGCATGTAGAAAGCAGTGAGCTGCTTTCAAAAGGAATGTCTGCACAGCCTGGGCCATGAGTCTCTTTTCCTTCAAGAAGCAGATCTGCTGAAGAAGCAGCAGGATTTGAACCTCAATCTGTCAAATGCAGATAGACTCATTAGTCATTTATTTTATGTGGTGACTCACCAGGTGACCCAGCCTTACCTTTTCATGCTCGTCTTGCACAACAAATTAAAACTGAGCCTGCTACTCAGAAGTAAAATGAGACTGAAATCTACTGACAGGCTTTCCTTGCAATTAAGTCTTAAAGTTTATCAGCTGGCTTTTGGGCTGGCTGTCTTAAGGCAGGTTTAGAGATGCAAATCTGAGCTATTCCAACTTCTGGTAACAACAAACCGCAGCTACAATGAGCTTCCAGGTGAAAGAAACCCCACAAAACTAATCATTTTGCATAGCTGTTGAAATGTTCTATGGTTCTGCCATAGAAACTTCTGAATGACTTTACACCACACTTCACTTACTGATAACAAACTTCATTAGAGTAGCCACAGTACTGGGACAAAGGACTGTGCACTAAAGTCTGGAGAGAAGATGGCTGCGAGGAGACCTAGTTGTGGCCTTCCAGTATCTGAAGGGGGCTACAAGAAAGCTGGGGAGGGACTATTGAGGGTGTCAGGGAGTGATAGGACTGGGGGGAATGGAGCAAAACTAGAAGTAGGGAGATTGAGATTGGATGTTAGGAAAAAGTCCTTCCCCATGAGGGTGGTGAGAGACTGGCACAGGTTGCCCAGGGAGGTAGTGGCAGCCTCATGCCAGGCTGGATGTGCTGTAGTGTGAGGTCTCCCTGTCCATGGCAGAGAGGTTGGAACTGGCTGATCCTTGAGGTCTGTGATGGGTTGAGGCAGAACCCCTCCCCACCATGGGCAAAAATAACAACTCAGACAAAAAAATGGTCCCAAAACAGATCCAGAAACATCCCATCCCCACTTGAGGGTACACCCAAGACCCCCAGGGCTCCTTCTTCCCCCTCCCCCCCCCACTAGGCTAGCCTCAGCTGGCCAGATCTGAGACTGCCTATCTGCCCCCCTGGCCTTGGACCTAGCCAGACCCAAGGCCAGGAGTCATCTCCCCCAGTTACCGGGTGATGGAGGAGGAAGAAAGAGGAGCTGCTAGACCCCCACTGGATTTTATAGTGGTGCAAAGAATTATGGTAGGAAATACCTAGTCTCCTTTGTCCACCCACTGGGCTGCACCTCACGTAGCAGAGGGCACCCAGCCCAAACTGCAACAAGGTCCCTTCCAACCCTGATAATTCTATGATTCTATGACATCTCTGTAAGGGTAACCTAATGACCCTGAGATGCAATGACTGCTGCTTGCTCAGAGTAGAATTAGTCTATGTTCTGCTCAGGGGCACAGCAGCTCCATGGTGCTGTACTACTAAATGTTGTTTAGCCAGGTGGTAAATCAGTGAGAAATTCTGAGTCCTCATTCCTTTTAATGTAACAGCTTTAAAAGGCAAGGAAAGAAATGGTGGAAATGCTTCCTGGTTTTAAATTTCAATTCAAGTTTTATCTTCTGTCAACACTTCCTTCATCTACAGGGAGCAAAAATGTATTTATTTCTTTTTAGTTTTACAAATGTTTTCTACTCTGTCATATTCCTTTTGTGCTTTGAAGGGGTGACCTTGGACCTTTTCTTTTCAAGTGTTTCTGCATTGCTTGCTTCCATGGTTAATTTCCTGTGAGGATTTAAGACAGTGTGTGGGGACATGGTTAGCCATAACATGCGAGAACATATTTTGTTTCAGCTGCTCTTTCTAGCTGTCAACAGATGGGGTAAAGCTACAGGTCAGATGCAATTGACATGATACTGCTGTTTGAATCTGCTTAATATCTTCAGAACAATGTCCCTTTTACCCCCTTCATTGTGTCCATTCCTATGTCTGATCTAAACAAGGAGCATGTGCTCTGGTGGCCAAGAAGGCCAATGCCATCCTGGGGTGGATTAGAAGGGCTGTGACCAGGAGGTCAACAGAGGTTCTCCTCCCACCCTACTCTGCCCTGGTGAGGCTGCATCTGGAATATTGTGTCCAGTTCTGGGCCCCTCAGTTCAGGAAGGACCTCAGGGAACTGCTTGAAAGAGTCCAGCACAGAGCCACAAAAATGATGAAGGGAGAGGAACATCTTCCTTATGAGAAGAGCCTGAGGGAGCTGAGGGCTCTGTAGCTTGGAGAGCAGGAGCCTGAGGGTGACCTCATTCATGTTAGTAAAGCTGTGCAGGGTGAGTGCCCAGAGGCTGGAGCCAGGCTCTGCTGGGTGATGCCCAATGCCAGCACAAGGGGCAGTGGTGGAAGCTGAGGCAGAGGAAGTGCCATGGAAACAGGAGGAAGAATTTTTTCCCTGTGAGGGTGACAGAGCCCTGGAAGAGGCTACCCAGGGGGGTTGTGGAGTCTCTCTCTCTGGAGATATTCAAGACCCACCTGGATGTGTTCCTGTGTGATCTGCTCTAGGTGCTCCTGCTGTGGCAGGGGGGTTGGACTGGATGAGCTTTTGAGGTGCCTTCCAGCCCCTAACATTCTGTTATTCTGTGACAAAACCAAACAGCTTAGAGAACTGGACTAAAGTCTTGAAAATGAAGACATTTATGATATATTTGAATTACAGGTGGCAGAGAACCAATGGGCAAGAATATTGCTGGTGGCTGCCAAGGCTGCTGATCTCTCTGTTTAGCTGTATGTACATTTAAGATATACATAAAATAGAATACATAGAATAAACCAGGTTGGAAGAGACCTTCAAGATCATCGCGTCCAACCCATCAACCAATCCAACACCACCCAAACAACTAACCCACGGCACCAAGCACCCCATCAAGTCTTCTCCTGAAAACCTCCAGTGATGGCGACTCCACCACCTCCCCAGGCAGCCCATTCTAATGTGCAATCACTCTTTCTGTATAGAACTTTTTCCTAACATCCAGCCTGAACCTCCCCGGCGCAGCCTGAGACTATGTCCTCTTGTTCTGGTACTGGCTGCCTGGGAGAAGAGACCAACATCCGTCTGTCTACAACCTCCCTTCAGGTAGTTGTAGAGAGTAATAAGGTCACCCCTGAGTCTCCTCTTCTCCAGGCTAAGCAACCCCAGCTCCCTCAGCCTCTCCTCGTAGGGCTGTGTTCCAAACCCCTCACCAACTTTGTTGCTCTTCTCTGGACTCGTTCCAGCAAGTCAACCTCCTTCCTAAACTGAGGGGCCTAGAACTGGACACAGTACTCGAGGTGCAGCCTAACCAGTGCAGTGTACAGGGGCAGAATGACCTCCCTGCCCCTGCTGGCCACACTGTTCTTGATGCAGGCCAGGATGCCATTGGCCCTCTTAGCTGCCTGGGCACACTGCAGGCTCATGTTCAGTCTACCATTGACCAGCACCCCCAGGTCCCTCTCAGCCTGACTGCTCTCCAGCCACTCTGACCCCAGCCTGTAGCTCTGCATGGGGTTGCTGTGGCCAATGTGCAGAACTCGGCACTTGAATGTGTTCAGTCTCATGCCCTTGGACTCTGCCCATCTGCCCAGCCTGTCGAGGTCCCTCTGCAGAGCCTCTCTACCCTCCAGCAGATCAACTTCTGCCCCCAGCTTGGTGTCGTCAGCAAATTTACTGATGATGGACTCGATGCCCTCATCCAGATCATCAATAAAGATGTTAAAGAGCATGGGGCCCAGCACTGATCCCTGGGGCACGCCACTGGTGCCTGGCTGCCAGCTGGATGTGGCACCATTCACCACCACTCTCTGGGCTCGGCCCTCACCCATCACAGTGTGCTCCCATCCAAGCCATGTGCTGACATCTTGGCCAGGAGTTTGCTGTGGGGGATGGTGTCAAAGGCCTTGCTTAGATCCAGGTAGACTACATCCACAGGCCTCCCCACATCCACCAGGCAGTCACCTGGGCATAGAAGGAGATCAGGTTGGTCAGGCAGGACCTGCCCTTCCTAAACCCATGCTGGCTGGGCCTGATCCCTTGGCCATCCTCTAAGTGTTGTGTGATTGCACTCAGGATGACCTGTTCCATAATCTTTCCTGGCACTGAGGTCAGGCTGACAGGCCTGTAATTCCCTGGCTCATCCAACCGGCCCTTCTTGTGGATGGGTACCATGTTGGCCAGCTTCCAGTCTTCTGGGATCTCTCCAGTGAGCCAGGACTGCTGAAAAATGATGGAGAGTGGCTTGGCCAGCACATCTGCCAGCTCTCTCAGCACCCTAGGATGGATCCCATCTGGTCCCATGGACTTTCAGTATTCAGTATCACTAAGGTTGGAAGAGACCTCAAAGATCATCGAGTCCAACCTGTCACCACAGACCTCATGACTAGAGTAGGGAGGACACTAGTGCCCACTGGAGGCTTGAACTCACGACCTTCCCCATTAAAGGTCTTATGTGCTACCAACTGAGCCACACAAGGTTATTGTGGGGGTCTAAGCTGCTGAGGAGAGCTCCTATCACTTGCTCATGGAACACAGGGAAACTATGCAGCTCCCTGGCTCCTTCTGCCAGCTCTGCAGGCCAGCTGTCTGGTAGATGTTCTTTCCTGCTAGTAAAAATTGAGGTAAAGAAGGTGTTAAGTACCTCTGCCTTTTCCTCATCCTGTGATACAATATTTCCCTCCATGTCAACCAAGGAGTGGAGGTTGTCCCTGCCCTTCCTCTTGCTATTAATTTATTTATAGAAGGATATGGATTGCTAGATGATGCCTGTGGTAGACATCAAGTTTAGTATAGATATTATTCAATGACATGCAAAAGTTCTGAACTAATACTGATCATAATGTTTATCAGGAGTCACTGGGTGCTCCTGCAGTACTATCAGGAGTGGTTTTGAGGAGAAACTGAAAGTGTGGCCAGCAGGGCTGGGGAGGAGATTCTCCCACTCTGCTTCATTCTGGTGAGACCACAACTGAAGCACTGTGTCCAGTTCTGGAGCCTCTGTTACAGGAAGTATCTGGAGGTACTGGAAAGTGTCCAGAGAAGGGCCACGAGGATGAGCAGAGGGCTGGAGCTGCTCTGCTATGGAGACAGACTGAGAGAGTTGGGGCTGTTCTGTCTGGAGAAGAGAAGGCTCTGAGGAGACCTAATTGTGGCCTTCCAGTATCTGAAGGGGGCCCCAAGAAAGCTGGGGAGGGACTTTTGAGGGTGTCAGGGAGTGATAGGACTGGGGGGAATGGATCAAAACTAGAAGTGTGTAGATTGAGACTGGATGTTAAGAAGAAGATGTTCCCCATCACAGTGATGAGAGACTGGCACAGGTTGCCCAGGGAGGTGGTGGCAGCCTCATGCCTGGAGGTTTTTGCAGCCAGGCTGGATGTGGCTGTGAGCAACCTGCTGTGGTGTGAGGCGTCCCTGGCTATGGTACAGGGGTTGGAACTGGCTGATCCTTGAGGTCCCTTCCAACCCTGACAATTCTGTTATTCTATGATTCTATAATAATAGCAGGACATTTTTCTTCTTGGAAGTAGCAGGAGGACACTTCTCACAGTTCTCTGTGTTTTGCCCATGGGCAGTTGCTACACAGGCATTTAGGAAAACTGAATTTGTTCAGTGTTGCTGGTAAGGCAGAATTTCTGGTTGTTTTCTAAGGTGTCCCCAATGTGTAAGCACAAAATTCCAGTGCTGTGCAAAGAGCACAGGGCTTACTGCTTTGTACAGAATGTTTGATGTAAGCAACCTTGTCAAACAGATAAAAAATTCCCCACAAATGTGAAAAACTAATAGGCCTTGACTGTAGCTTGAAAAACTGCTGATCCTGATAGGGATCTAAATTGCTCATGATTCCATCAAATCAGCAGGGAATAATTTTGTGCATCTTGGTATCGTGGGGTGCATTCAGAGGAGTGTGTCCAGCAGAGCCAGGGAGGTTCTCCTCCCCCTCTACTCTGCCCTGGTGAGACCTCACCTGGAACATTGCATCCAGCTCTGGGCTCCCCAGTTCAAGAGGGACAGGGATCTGCTGGAGAGAGAGTCCAAGAGAGGGCTACAAGGATGCTGAAGGCATTGAAGTACCCCCTGGTAAGGAGAGGCTGAGAGCTCTGGGGCTGTTTAATCTGGAGAGGAGAAGACTGAGAGGGGATCTGATCAATGTCTATCAATATCTGAAGGCTGGGGGTCAGGAAGGAAGGGACAGAGACAGCTTCTGTTCACTTATGCCTTGGGATACAACAAGGGGCAATGGATGGAAACTACAGTACAGGAGGTTCCACCTCAACATCAGGAAAAACTTCTTCCCTGTGAGGGTCCCAGAGCACTGGAACAGGCTGCCCAGAGAGAATACATAGAATACATAGAATACATAGAATAAACCAGGTTGGAAGAGACCTTCAAGATCATCACGTCCAACCCATCAACCAATCCAACACCGCCTAAGCAACTAACCCACGGCACCAAGCACCCTGTCAAGTCTTCTCCTAAAAACCTCCAGTGATGGCGACTCCACCACCTCCCCAGGCAGCCCATTCCAATGTGCAATCACTCTTCCTGTATAGAACTTTTTTCTATTCTATGTATTCTATGTATTCTATGTATCTGTCCACTGGGCTTGGGCAGAATCATTTTTCTATTCCAGAAATGTTGACTTAAATCTTAATTCTTAAGCCAGCTGAATCTTTTATTTACTGGAAAGCTATCATTTAACAATAATTGTCCCAGTGTTTGAAAACTAGAATGGCAAAACTGCCTGTAATACCAAAAGGAAAGAAATTTAAGATAAGAAGGTCAAAAGTTAAGCTAACCTGAACCCCAATCTAGCAAATAAATGTGGGAGAAACTTTGATTAGCCTCAGGAGGTATGGGTATGATGCTGGCCTCGTTAGTTAGCCATATCAAGAACAGTGAAAGGAGGAATCAGTAGTAGTAAGCAGAATAAAACCACTCCAGTGCTGTCAAAACTATCACTTTATTGTTTTAAAGATGCCATAACAATTGTTTTCTTAATTCCTGTTAATGTGTGTTAGACTGTAATGGGCCATTAAGCACTTGCCTTGACCAGGGCTGTAATGGTTTAGTGCAAGGGCTAAGCTGCCTGCTCCCCAGCACAGAAGAGAGGGAAAAGTAACACAGAAAAGCCTGGGATTGGTACAAAAAAAGTGAGATAAGAACAGATTTACTGAGGCAAAATCAAATAATCATAGGGCAAAATGCACAATTCCCTCAGCCTGTTTGCAGAGCAATCATGGGGCAAAGCAGCAGCAATCAGAAGTAAGAGAGCCAAAAGCCCAAGCCAGGAAACTGCTCCCCCATCCCTCCCTGTCCTGCCAACAGCCCAGTGGAAAAGACAGCACCCATGAACCTGGAACCCAGAAGCAGCAACCAGAACAGGAAGCCTCCCATGTTGCAATCTGAACCTCAAGGCCCAGAATAGTTTGCCCCATCCAGCATGTTCATGTTGAAACTGGCATGGCTGCAGCATGGTGTGGGTAGCAGCAGCAGGTTCAACTCAGCCCACAAAGATGTTGAGACATTTGAGAAAAGCATTCTGGGTTACTGCTTAGTGGAACTAATTGTGGAATTGAAGTCACAATGATGGAAGTCATCCATGAACTTCCTTGAGTAGTGTGTGACCTGTACTGCTAAGTCTGCAAGACCAGGACTGTGTTTCGATGTGGCTTTATGTTGAGGTCATAGCAATTACTTGGCTGTGTGAGTGGGGTGTGGCCATAGTGTTCACACAGATCACAGAATCATAGAACAGCTTAGGCTGGAAGAGACCTTAGAATGTGCTGCCCAGGGAGGTGGTGGAGTCCCCAAGCCTGGATGTGTTTCAGGGTGGTTTGGCTGGGGTGCTTGGGGCTATGGTTTAGGGGTGAGCCTTGTAGAGCAGGGTTCATGGTTGGACTTGGTGATACTGAGGGTCTGTTCCAGCCTGAATGTTTCTGTGATTTTAAGTATGCACTCCTTAGAGAGAGAATTTTTAGGGAAGTAGTTTTAGCTGTTGCTAACAGCAACTTGATGCTGTTGCAGAGTATAAAGACAAATGGAAAACTAGGACTGGAATGGGGCTGAAGAGGTAATCCTCTTGCCCCAGGTCATTGTCTGTGTACTGTTCCTAGCAGACAGGTGCCTTGCCTGTTCTAATTGCAGACTTTCCACATCCTCCCCAGGCAGTTTGTTACAGTCTGTTGCTTTTTTTCCACTGTTTGAAAGTTTCCATTATATTTAATATGCATTATTCCTGCTGCAAGTTGAATCCATCTAATGAACACATGGAAAACATCCTCTGTGTAGCAGCCTTTTATGTACCTGTGGATTATTACCATCCTGCTTCTCCTCTGTCTTATCTATAGCCTGTCCTCAGTGCTGCTGCACATTGTGTATCTCATCGCTGAGATCTCAGATGAGAGGATTTTATCTCAGCTTCTTAAATGCTCTTTGTTGGTGCTTATCTGGAAATTTGCCAAGGCAGACACTATGTCCAGGCAGGCAGAAAGGTAGTTCTAAAGGACTGAAAAAGCCCTCCTTGTGTAGCTGGCCTGCATCAAGAATAATGTGGCCAGCAGGAGCAGGGAAGTCATTCTGCCCTGTGCTCAGCACTGGTTAGGCCACACCTTGAGTCCTGTGTCCAATTCTGGGTCCCTCAGTTCAAGGACATTGAGAGACTTGAAGGTGTCCAGAGAAGGGTGACAAAGCTGGGGAGGGGTCTGGAGCACAGCCCTCTGAGGAGAGGCTGAGGGAGCTGGGGTTGCTTAGCCTGGAGAAGAGGAGGCTCAGGGGAGAACATCTTGCTCTCTACAACTACCTGAAGGCAGGTTGTAGCCAGGAGTCACTGTCCCTGGAGGTGTTCAAGAGTAGATTGGACGTGGCACTTGGTGCCATGGTCTAGTCTTGAGGTCTACCGAGACAGGTTGGACTCGATGATCCTTGGGGTCTCTTCCAACCTTGGTTATACTGTGATACTGTGGATGTGGCACCATTCACCACCACTCTCTGGGCTCAGCCTCCAGCCAGTTCCTAACCCAACATTTTTTTCACTTTCTGCTATAGGTTTTCCAGTGACTTTTTGTCCCTCTTACATTCTGTTGCTGTTTGAAGGGGGAAATTTAGCCTAGTACCTGACTGCAAAGACTGAAAATAAATGACCATTGGATGTAAAAAGGAAAATAATGCTAAGGTCTATATGCTTCATTGGGTTGCTAATGGGATATAGAGCAGAGGCAGAAACAGTTCTTGCTCCCTTTCCTTCTTCTGTCACTTCTGCTTGGAACTTCTCTCTCTCCCTCTCTCTCTTCCATGGCCTTGCCAGGGGATCTCTGTTTTGACTTCTGTGTGAGGCAGCAGGAAGGAGGGAGGGAGTGGGGGAGGAGGTCAACATCCCCCTGGATCCATCCAGGGGGGTCTGAGGAGTTTCTGTGCTGTTTATACACTGTAAATGTATAGATATGTTTACTTGT
The DNA here is from genome assembly GCF_014839835.1 of Dryobates pubescens. Classification (NCBI taxonomy): domain Eukaryota; kingdom Metazoa; phylum Chordata; class Aves; order Piciformes; family Picidae; genus Dryobates; species Dryobates pubescens. Next base: position 29,482,759 of record NC_071612.1, read on the forward strand.
CAGGAGGTGATAGGTATTAGGTAATAGGTTGGACTTGCTGATCTCTGAGGCCTTTTCCAACCTGATTGATTCCCTGATTCTAGGATATTGTCCATCTATTGTGTATTTTCACAGTATCACAGTATAACTGAGGTTGGAAGAGACCTCAAAGATCATCAAGTCCAACCTGTCACCACAGTCCTCATGACTAGACCATGGCACCAAGTGCCACGTCCAATCCCCTCTTGAACACCTCCAGGGACGGTGACTCCACCACCTCCCTGGGCAGCACATCCCAATGATGAATGACTCTCTCGGTGAAGAACTTTCTCCTCACCTTCAGCGTAAACTTCCCCTGCCACAGCTTGAGACTGTGTCCTCTTGTTCTGGTGCTGGGTGCTAGAGAAAAGAGACCAACCCCTTCCTGGCTACAACCACCTTTCAGGTAGTTGTAGAGGGCAATGAGGTCACCCCTGAACCTCCTCTTCTCCAGGCTAAACAATCCCAGCTCCCTCAGCCTCTCCTCACAGGGCTTGTGCTCAAGGCCTCTCCCCAGCCTTGTTGCCCTTCTCTGGACACGTTCAAGTGTCTTGATGTCCTTCCTAAACTGAGGGGCCCAGAACTGGACAGAGGACTCAAGGTGTGGCCTAAGCAGTGCTGAGCGCAGGACAGAATGACTTCCCTTCTCCTGCTGGCCACACTATTCCTAATGCAGACCAGGATGCCATTGGCCTTCTTGGCCAGCTGGGCACACTGCTGGCTCATGTTTAGGTGGCTGTCAATCAGTACCCCTAGGTCCCTCTCTATTTGGGAGCTCTCCAGCCACTCTGACCCCAGCCTGTAGCTCTGCATGGGGTTGCTGTGGCCAAAGTGCAGCATCCGGCACTTGGACTTGTTAAATGCCATGCCATTGGACTCTGCCCATCTGTCCAGTCGGTTGAGTTCCCTCTGCAGAGCCCTTCAACTCCCTAACTGACCAACATCTGTTCCAACTTGGTGTCATCTGCAAATTTGCTGATGACTGACCCAATCCCCTCATCCAGATCATCAATGAAGATGTTAAAGAGGATGGGGCCCAGCACTGATCCCTGGGGGATGCCACTGGTGACTGGCTGCCAGCTGGATGTGGCACCATTCACCACCACTCTCTGGGCTCAGCCTCCAGCCAGTTCCTAACCCAGCACAGAGTGCTGCTGTCCAAACCATGAGCTGACAGCTTAGCCAGCAGTTTGCTGTGGGGGACGGTGTCAAAGGCCTTGCTGATGTCCAGGTAGACCACATCCACAGGCCTCCTCACATCCACCAGGCAGTCACCTGATCATAGAAGGAGATCAGGCAGGAGAGGCAGGACCTGCCCTTCCTAAGTCCATGTTGGCTGGACCTGAGCCCTTGGCCATCCTTCAGGTGCGCATTTATTGCCTCCAGGATAATCTGCTCCATCACTTTCCCTGGCACTGAGGTGAGGCTGCCAGGCCTGGAGTTTCCAGGTTTCTCCATCCGACCCTTCTTGTGGATGGGGACCACACTGGCCAGTTTCCAGTCATCTGGGACCTCTCCAGGGAGCCAGGACTGGAGGAAAATGATGGAGAGTGGCTTGGCCTGTCAACTTGAGTATTTGGCATAGGAAACTGCAAAGATACATTTCTGCCAGGCTTTTCAATTCTTTCAAATGTTCTTTCTGTTAATGAAATGTGGAGTTAGAGTATCATCTTGAATGTCTGGATTTAGCTAAAAAAATTAAAATGAAAAAAAAAAGAAAAGGAGATAAAATTGGTTAGGAATTGCATTAATGCTGTTGTGTCATCACACCTACTAGCAATTGTTAAATTGGGTGTAAAGAGTTGTATTCTGGAGAGGAGGGCAGAAATGAACTTCAGGGGTAATAGGAGAGTAGTGGAACTAGGGTACATTTCTTGCCACAGCCCGAGCTTGAATGTGTTCATGGTTGATGGGAAGGGTCAGTGAGAGCTGCTGGCAGGGTACACATCTCATGTTAGTTTGCAGGCTGTCTACATGGAGAATCACAGTGTGCTGATTAACAATTATTTCAGAAGCTTAATGATTAACCAAGTATACAATCACTGTTTGGTTTGTGTTGGGTTTTTTTGTGTGTGTTTTATTCTGTTTGTTTATTGTTGTTGTTGTGAATCTGTTTGCTTTGTTTTATTTTTAAAGACTGCACACATGACAACCCTGTGCTGTGGGAACAAAGTAAAGCTGCATAGGTTGTCCTTTGTTTTCACTATTTGATGCCAAGCACATGGAAAAAGAGGCAAGGATATAGAAAATAAAATATCTGGAGAACTTTGCTTCAGAGAAGCAGCACTTGCTGAGTATGCAGAGAGCCACACAAGCCTTCATGCTGCTTCTTTTCTGGCTCCCTTAGCTCTCATGTGAGGAAGTGCTGGGTGGTTATGCTGTTAATCACACCATTGGAAATGTTTCACAGAGAAATATGGAGACTCCAAGATATTGTTTTCTAATTAGCCAGCTACAGTTAATTGACTCATGAACAATTTTACCCTTAATTGCTGTCCCTCTGCTGATGTGAATAATATGGACCACCTTGTTGTACAGGAGAGTTATGAAGCTAGCTTAATGATGCTGTTTGTATCAAGAGGACACTGAGATAATACAATAAGAAATCCACAGAAAACCCATGAGGAAAGTAATAGCTCTGAATTCAGCACAGGGTTTGGGTTGTGTCCAGTAAATACACTGTGGGATTAGACTCTGGGTGGTGAAGCAGCCCTGAGGAAAAGGACTTGGGGGTGCTGATGGATGAGAAGCTGCACAGGAGCAGGCAGTGTGAGCTTGCAGCACGGAAGGTCAAAGGCAGCCTGAGCTGCATCCAAAGTAGTGCGGCCAGAGATAGAGAGGGGGGGAACCTGCCCTTCTGCTCTGCTGAGACCTCACCTGGAGTACTGTGTGCAGGTCTGGAGCCCTCAAAACAGCAAGGACATGGAGCTGATGGAGAGGCTCCAGAGGAGGGACACAAAAATAATCAGGGGGTTGGAGCAGCTCTGCTACAAGGCCAGGCTGAGGGAGCTGGGGGTGTTCAGCCTGGAGAAGAGAAGGCTCCAGGGAGACCTAATAGCAGCCTGCCAGTACCTGAAGGGGGCTACAGGAAGGCTGGAGAGAGACTGTTTGCAAAGGCCTGCAGGGACAGGAGCAGGGACAATGGCTTCAAACTAGAGCAGAGCAGATTCAGATTGGATGTTAGGAACAAGTTCTGCACCATGAGGGTGGTGGAACTGTGGAACAGGCTGCCCAGGGAGGTGGTTGAGACTCTTTCCCTGGAGATATCAAGGTGAGGCTCAACAAGGCCCTGGGCAATCTGATCTAGTTGGGGATGTCTCTGCTGACTGCGGTGGGGTTGGACTGGATGACCTTTTGAGGTCCCTTCCAGCCCAGCCCATTCTGTGATTCTGTGAATGTGGAATGAAAGAATTGAATAACTATCAATTGATTACTATCCATATCCTGCTTTGAACAAAAGAGATGTCCACAGAAATAGGTATTCGAATGCAAGTAGAGGATATGCCATATGGCTAGAGAGGGAGAGTTTGTTGAGACAGGTGTATTTCTGGAATCTTCCAATGTCTGAGGTACTAAATTCTGTAAATGATAAGAGTTTCCAGGAGTAGGTTGTAAAATTCCTGGTACCTGTATTTTGTAGGATGCCTTGCTTTAGTTTCGTTTCTCGCTGCTAAAAGCATACTGAGGATTTTCTGGAAGGAAAACAGGTGCTGGGATAATCATAAGGTAATACATGGAAGAGTATGTCATGCAGGTGAAGAAACAGTGCTGTGTAGTAAACATAATGCAAGTTATAGCAGATAAGGTGGTGGAGTCACCATCCCTGGAGGTGTTCAAGCGGGGACTGGACGTGGCGCTTGGTGCCATGGTTTAGTCATGGGGTCTGTGGTGGTCTTGATGATCTTTGAGGTCTCTTTCAACCTTGGTGATTCTGTGATTCTGTAACTATGTCAGGAAGTAACTAAGAACCTCTGTTGAATGTGCAGGCCCACATATGCTGTAAGTAGTAAGAGTGCATTGGTGAGTGCTCGATCAGTAGTGCCAATGGACGTGGCATACCCGCAGAAGTCAGACACACTTGTCAGGAAGCACAAGCAAAATGTGTTCACTCAGCTCCAGCAGCATTGCTGCCTCCCCATGTTGGCTGGGGAACAGCTGTCAGGTCATTGCAGACCACAATTTAGACACTATCAATGACTGTTCATTGAGGAAGCTAATCAGAGAATCGATGAGGGGCAGCTTACTGACACAGTGCTGTTACCCAAGCACATTCTGTAGCAATCTGCTCAAATTCAGCAGCCTTCCAAGAGCAACAGGAGTCAGAAGAATCAATAGAGCAGCAGTACTCAATTCCACAAGCAGGAGTTTCAAAATTAGGAAGACCTTATTTGGCCTCTCAGTGCTTAAAGGAGAAAACAAGAAAGCTGGGACAGACTTTTTGGCAGGGTCTGTTGTGACAGGGCAAGGAGGGCCAGTTGTTGACTAAAAGAGGGTAGGTAGAGAATTTGTTTGCAGTGAGGGTGTTGAGACACTGGCCTAGGCTGCCCAGAGGGTTGGGAGATGCCTGATCCCTCAAAACATTCAGGTCCAGTTGGATAGGTCTCTGAGCAACCTGATCCACTTGAAGATCCTGCTGCCTGCAGGGAGGCTGGACTAGATGAGCTTTGAAGGTCCCTTCCAATCAAAGCCATTCTATGATTCTATTCCAGTGTGGGGAAAGTATCCTATGATCCAATATGGGGAAGAAACAAAGAAACCAAACCACAAAATCAAAAAAAAACAACAGGGAAGGGAAGGATTGGATGTGAGGAAGAAGTTCTTCCCCATGAGGGTGGTGAGACACAGGTTGCCCAGGGAGGTAGTGGCAGGCTGATGCCTGGAGGTTTTTGCAGCCAGGCTGGATGTGGCTGTGAGCAACCTGCTGTAGTGTGAGGTGTCCCTGCCCATGGCAGGGGGATTGGAACTGGATGAGCCTTGAAATCCCTTCCAACCCTGACAATTCTGTGATTCTATGAAAGGACACAGATATGTGGTGCTGAGGGACCTCTGGAGATCATCTGGTCCAGCCCCACTGCGGGACCATAGACTCCAGCACAGGTCACACAGGAACACATCCAGACAGGGCTGGAAAGGCTCCAGAGAAGGAGACTCCACAACTTCTCTGGGCAGCCTGCTCCAGTGCTCTGGGACCCTTACAGTGAAAAAGTTCCTCCTCATGTGGAGATGGAGCCTCCTGTGCTGGATTTTATATCTCTTGCCCCTTGTCTTGTCCCAGGGTACAACTGAGCAGAGCCTGTCCCCTCCCTTTTGACCCCCAGCCCTCAGATATTCACAAACATTTATTAAATCCCCTCTCAGTCTTCTCTTTTCCAGACTGCACAGCCCCAGGGCTCTCAGCCTCTCCTCACCAGGCAGTGCTGCAGTCCCTTCAGCACCCTTGTAGCCCTCCCTTGGACTCTCTCCAGCAGATCCCTGTCCCTCTTGAACTGGGGAGCCCAGAACTGGATGCAATATTCCAGGTGAGGTCTCAGCAGGGCAGAGTAGAGAGGGAGGAGAACCTCCCTGGCTCTGCTGGACACACTCCTCTGAATGCCCCCCAGGACCCCATTGGCCTTCTTGGCCCCCAGGGCACATTGCTGTCCCATGCAGAACTTGTCCACCAGCACTCCCAGGTCCTTCTCCACAGGGCTGCTCTCCAGCAGATATAAAAATGTAAGTGCACAAAGGCAGGGAAAGGCATTTCAGAGGGTTGTTACATATAAATGTACACCACTGAGAAAGTAAGCTGCTAAGCAGCACATCACTGGAGATCAGGAGCTTTAGAATGATGGCGCAGGTATGGGGAAGGAGAGAGAATGTGTGGATTTATGCTGAAAGGAAGCAACTCATGGTTGTGAAGAATGGGTAGGTATGAATGTGCTGTATGAAGAAGGCTGAAGTCAGTAAGGAAGAGGAATGAGCAGAGCTGGTAGAAAGGGCAGGTGGCTGAAGGAGCAAGAATGGGGATGTGGCAGCAATGCTGAGCAGTACTCATGACATTTAGTAAACTAATGGCATGAAAGCCACAGGAGAATGGCACAGGAAGAGTTGCAAATGCACTTGTGTTGTGTGTAGAGCAGTATTTCCTTCTAGAATTGTTATTTAGCCTGCTGATTGTGGTCTGCTAGTACACTCCAGGTTAGCTGATGTGGAAGGCTAGATTGAATCTTTTAAAAGTACAAGATTAAAAAAAAACACAACAAACAAATAACATTTAGAATCACAGAATTGGCAGGGTTGGAAGGCACCTCAAGGATCAGCCAGTTCCAACCCCCCTGCCATGGCCAGGGACACCTCACACTACAGCAGGTTGCTCACAGCCACATCCAGCCTGGCTGCAAAAACCTCCAGGCATGAGGCTGCCACCAGCTCCCTGGGCAACCTGTGCCAGTCTCTCATCACTGTGATGGGGAAGAACTTCTTCCTCACATCCAATCTGAATCTACACACTTCTAGTTTTGTTCCATTCCCCCCAGTCCTATCACTCCCTGACACCCTCAAAAGTCCCTCCCCAGCTTTCCTGTAGCCCCCTTCAGATCCTGGAAGGCCACAAGAAGGTCTCCTTGGAGCCTTCTGTTCTCCAGACTGAACAACCCCAACTCTCTGAGGCTGTCTCTATAGCAGAGCATCTCCAGCCCTCTGCTCATCCTTGTGGCCCTTCTCTGGACACCTTCCAGCACCTCCAGATCTTTCTCATACTAAGGGCTCCAGAACTGGACACAGAGCTCCAGGTGTGGTCTCAGCAGAGTGGAGCAGAGGGGGAGAATCACCTCCCTGGCCCTGATGGTCACATTTCTCTTGCTGCAGCCCAGGCTCTGCTTGGGCTGTGCTCATTGCTGGCTCCTGTTGAGCTCATCCACCAGCACCCCCAAGGCCTTTATTCAGGGCTGCTCTCAAGCCCTGTTGGCTACTGTTTTTAAAGAAAGTAAGGAAAGGAAATTTGAGAACCAGAGCTGTGCTGAGATGTATTTCAAGTACAGTTTAGCATGCAAGTGGTTTCTCATATGTATGAGAATGAGCTGGGGACCATCAGTTAGCTCAGTAGTCTGCCAGAGAACAGACTGTAATTTCAGTTCTGGTCCTGTCACAGGCCTCTCTTATATCAGTAGTGTATGTATAGATATATTATTTTGGGTTCATGTTGCTTTGTTCTTTTATTCATTAGCTCTCTCTTTTGTCAGGGCACAGTCTGTTTACCTTGTTAGCATAGCAAGGAACAACAGAAACATCAAAATCTTCTGGGTATGTAAGCTAAAAGAAAACAGAAAATAATTCCTGTGAACTCCTATGCTGCATATTCTTTAAAAACAAATTCCCCACTGAATGAACTGATATTATAGCTCTCCAAAGAGCTGGTGACAGACAGGCTCACTAGTGGTGTCCCCAGGGATCAGTGCTGGGCCCCAGCCTGTTCAATAGCTTTATTGATGATCCGGATGAGGGCATTGAGTCCATCATCAGTAAATTTGCAGATGACACCAAGCTGGGGGCAGGTGTTGATCTGTTAGAGGGTAGGAGAGCTCTGCAGAGGGACCTTGACAGGCTGGACAGATGGGCAGAGTCCAAGGGCAGGAGATTGAACACATCCAAGTGCCGGGTTCTGCACATTGGCCACAAAAACCCCATGCAGTGTTACAGGCTGGGGTCAGAGTGGCTGGAGAGCAGCCAGGCACAAAGGGACCTGGGGGTACTGGTTGATAGTAGGCTTAACATGAGCCAGTAGTGTGCCCAGGTGGCCAAGAAGGCCAAGGGCATCCTGGCCTGCATCAGGAACAGTGTGGCCAGCAGGAGCAGAGAGGTCATTCTGCCCCTGTACACTGCACTGGTTAGGCCACACCTTGAGTCCTGTGTCCAATTCTGGGCCCCTCAGTTTAGGAAAGATGTTGAGATGCTGGAAGGTGTCCAGAGAAGGGCAACAAAGCTGGGGAGGGGTCTGGAGCACAGCTCTGTGAGGAGAGGCTGAGGGAGCTGGGGTTGCTTAGTCTGAAGAGGAGGAGGCTCAGGGGAGACCTTTGTTACACTTAATTGTCTCTTTTAGATTTAAAAGAGCATTAGTTTCCCCTGGACAGGTGATTCCTTTGATTACTAGGATGCATGATTTAATTTCCAGTCTTATATTCTAGCCAGCACATCAAGGGAGGTGATTCTCCCCCTCTACTCTGCTCTGGTGAGACTACACCTGGAGCTCTGTGTCCAGTTCTGGAGCCTCTGTTCCAGGAAGGATCTGGAGGTGCTAGAAGGTGTCCAGAGAAGGGCCACAAGGATAAGCAGAGGGCTGGAGTTGCTCTGCTATGAGGAGAGACTGAGGGAGTTGGGGTTGTTCAGTCTGGAGAAGAGAAGGCTCTGAGGAGACCTTCTTGTGGCCTTCCAGGATCTGAAGGGGGCTACAAGAAAGCTGGGGAGGGACTTTTGAGGCTGTCAGGGGGTGATAGGACTGGGGGGAATGGAGCAAAACTAGAAATGGGTAGATTGAGATTGGATGTTAGGAAGAAGTTGTTCCCCATGGGGGTGGTGAGACACTGGCACAGGTTGCCCAGGGAGGTGGTGGCAGCCTCATGCCTGGAGGTTTTTGCAGCCAGGCTGGATGTGGCTGTGAGCAACCTGCTGTAGTGTGAGGTGTCCCTGCCCATGGCAGGGGATGATCCTTGAGGTCCCTTCCAACCCTGCCAATTCCGTGACTCTATGCTGCATGTGTTGCAGATGACTCCAAAGTAGTTCTGTTGTTTATTTGTCCTACTGCAGTAGAGGCTGTTCGAATGAAAATTCTGTGTTGTTTCTTTGTGGTGGGTTGAAATCACCCCCTCCCCCCACAAAAATTGGAGAATCCTCCTCAGAATAGCTCACCAGACCAGCTCATGTGTGTTGGAAGCAGAATGAAGCTGTATTTACAAATCAAGCAAAATCTAGGAATACAAAATACAATGAATATCTACAAATTATATACATACACATGTATTTACAATTAAGAAACAACACAAGGACCCTCTTCCATTGTTCCCAGACCCCTCTGGACAGTACAGGGGGCTGCTTGCAACATCCTCTCTTTCCCTGCTTTCACTTACCCAGTACCTCACAGACCCACTCTACGCTGGCAGAAGGTCAGGAAAGAGCTATGGGAGCCATGCAAAAGCAGAGATTGCAGAGAGGAGAGGAAAGAGAGAGAAATGTTTATGCAGCTAACTTTTATCCTCATCAGCAAACCAATGGGATTATATAGACCTATCATTATTTTCCTTTTGTTTCCAATGGCCAATTTTATTTACTTTGTACTCCAATGTCTCCAGAAAGTTCCTATTCTTTGTTTATGGTTAGGACACTAAGCTAAGGCACTCAGCTATAAGCTATAACATACAGGCAAACTCTTAGACCAATCCTGGCCTTAGATATCTGTATTTACATCAGGACAAACACAGATCCAATGGAGCAAAAGAGTATTTTCATTAGTTATTATTGTTCTGTGTCCAATGATGATTTAATTTCCTTTTTCACTCTAAGTCTATGGAAAATCCCTACTCTTATTTTTCAATTAGGAACCAGGCCAAAGTTCCCACAAACCATAGCATATGGTTCTTTCAACCCATAGCATCAACAAAGTGGCCAGGTAGTTGATAGCTATCTGGTTGTACAAATGCCTTCAGCTATTGTCACCATCACTGGAGGTGTTTAGGAAGAGACTGAATGGGGTGCTTGGTGCTATGGTTTAGTTGATTAGAGGGTGTTGGGTGAGAGGTTGGACTCGATGATCTCGAAGGTCTTTTCCAACCTGGTTAATTCTATTCTATTCTATTCTATTCTATTCTATTCTATTCTATTCTATTCTATTCTATTCTATTCTATTCTATTCTATTCTATTCTATTCTATTCTATTCCATTCCATTCCATTCCATTCCATTCCATTCTATCCCATTCCATTCCATTCCATTCTATCCCATTCCATTCCATTCCATTCCAGGGCCTGAAGGGGTTCAGTGAGTCTGAGTTTTCCTTGAAAGATGCAAATGCATCTCTTCCCTTTTCTTTCACTGGCTGTCTGAAGATTGATTCTTGTGTGACAAGGAGATATGTTCCTTTTATATGGATAATATTAGGGAAATCCTCTTACTCACTTTGAGGTATTTCTGAGGTCATCAATGAAAGCTGATGCAGTGTCATTTGGTTTGCAGGTAACTGATTTCTGTGGCATAGAGAAGCTTTCACAATGCCCCTTGGTGACTTAGATTCTCAGATAGGCCTTCACAGTAGTCTCAGTTTTCAGGTCTGATGTTGTGGCCAAATGTGGTGAGTTACTTGATTTGACTGTGCTATGTTCACAGAGACCTTAGGTCTTCTTTCCTGAGTGGGTTTTCTTACATTGTGTTTTGAAATGCATTCTGATTCCAAGCAGAATGTTGTTTTTTTCCTACAGATGGAGCCTTTTCCAGCTGTCATATTTATTTATCTTTTCCACATTTTCTGTGTAGAGTGAAGACAATTTGCTCTATCCCTCATTGTGTTTAGAGGTTTTTCGCAGGGCTTGTGATGTTACTTCCATTATCATTGGTTCCTAGAGACCTTTTTATTCATAGTTCTGTGAAATGTTCAAGCTGCTTATCTGCATCAGTTTTATCTGTGTGGCATAGTCTTGTTTGTCTAAGAGCAGTTATCAGCAGGGAAAGAACATTGTCTGTCGAAGAAGAATTGTCAGTGATAAAAGGCCTCCTGCAGAAAAGAAAGGGAAAGGGACATTTTACAATGAGCTGGAGAGATATCAAGGCCTAGATTCTATATTTGTGACTCTGGGGGCCTGATGCAGTTCTTATTGAGATAGTGGCTTCAGATGGATAGACAGTGTTTAGTTTCAGGCATATAGGGTTTGTCAGGAAATAGCAAACTGACTAACATTTCCCATAGGAACTGTGAGATTCCTGAGAGATGATCTACCATCTCTAGTGTATGCTGCACTGCCATTTAAGTCACTCCAAGCCAGGATCTGTCATCCACCTGAGATTTTGTTTAAGTAATTTGTTTTAGTGAACCATCCCGGGATAAAGGCAGAGGTTCAATTTAGGTCCTTACACCTGTTTGAAGATTCTATACCAGTGTTGCAGAGGACTGACTGAGTGTCCTGTTGGTCCAAGCCACTGCTCACATGCTGCCATCTTTCACTGGATGAATCATAGACTCATAGAATAGAATTGTTAGGGGAGGAAGGGACCTCAAGGATCATCCAGTTCCAAGCCCCCTGCCATGGGCAGGGACACCTCACACTACAGCAGGTTGCTCACAGCCACATCCAGCCTGGCTGCAAAATCCATGAGGCTTCCACCACCTCCCTGGGCAACCTGTGCCAGTCTCTCACCACCCTGGGCAACCTGTGCCAGTCTCTCACCACCCTCATGGGGAACAACTTCTTCCTAACATCCAATCTGAATCTACCCATTTCTAGTTTTGCTCCATTCCTCCCAGTCCTATCACACCCTGACACCCTCAAAAGTCCCTCCCCAGCTTTCTTATAGCCCCCCTTCCAGTGTTCCACCACCCTCAGGGTAAAGAACTTGTTCCTAACATCCAATCTAAACCTGCTCTGCTCTAGTTTGAAGCCATTGCAACTGGCCTTGTCCCTGCAGGCCTTTGCAATCAGTCTCTCTCCATCCTTGTTGTAGCCCCCTTCAGGTACTGGCAGGCTGCTAGTAGGTCTCCCCGGAGCCTTCTTCAGGCTTCTTCTTCTTCTCCAGGCTGAACACCCCCAGCTCCTTCAGCCTGTCCTTGTAGCAGAAGTGCTCCAACCCCCTGATCATTTTTGTGTCCCTTCTCTGGACCTGCTCCATCAGGTCCAAGTCTTTCCTATATTGAGGGCTCCAGACAGTACTCCCGGTGAGATCTCACCAGAGCAGAGCAAAGTGTCAGAATCACCTCTCTGGCTCTGCTGCTTTGGATGCAGCCCAGGCTGCCACTGGCCTCTGTGCTGCAAGATGACACTGCCTGCTCCTGTCCAGCTTCTCATCCACCAGCACCCCCAAGTCCTTTTCCTCAGGGCTGCTTTCTATCACCTCCTCCTCTAGCCTGTATTGACAGTGAGGATTGTTCTGGCCCAGGGTGCAGAACCCTGCACTTGCTCTTGTTGAACCTCATCAGGTTCATCTGGGTTCACCTCTCCAGCCTGTCCAGGTCCCTCTGTATCATTATGATTTCTGTAAGGGAAATTAGAGCTTTGTGAATGGTACTATTTGAAGGGACCATTCTGAAAGTGCTAGCAGTGCTTTTTCATACCGTCTAAAGTTCTACTACTAGAAAAGTAACCTGCTGAGGGCAGGAAGGGCACACTGAGAACTTGGTGTGGTATTTGTGAAGATATGTATTTGACAACTGCATTTGTTTGTGCATGTTTTCATCTTTAGAGGTCCTTGTTTCATATCCATTGATGGACCTTTCTTCAACTGCTGCTTCTGAAATATGGAGAGTTCCACTTTCACTTCAGTCCATTGATTTGTCTTTTTTTTCTCCTTTACAAACACAATATACATACAAGCAAAGAGGGTTTTGTGCATGCATGTTCTGGTGTCAAGTGTCAGCCTCATCAAGGGTTCTGTGTTATTAGACTAAAGAGAAGTTCCTAACCATTCCAGGTTTTATACATTGTAGTGAATTGAAACTAACCCCCAACAAATTGCAGAATTACCCCCAGAATAAATCACCAGACTCAGCTGTGTTGGAAGCAGAATGAATCTATATTTACAAACCAAGCAAAATCAAGGGATACAACATGTAATGAATATGTACAAAATACATATACAGATATTTGCAACTAAGAAACAACACAAAGACTCCTTTGAATTGTTCCCAGACCCTTCTGGACAGTCCAGGGGGCTGCTTACAACATCCCCTCTTTCCCTCCTTTCACTTACCCAGTACCTCACAGACCCAATCTACGCCAGCAGAAGGTCAGGAAAGAGCTATGGGAGCCATGCAAAAGCAGAGATTGCAGAGAGGAGAGGAAAGAGAGAGAAATGTTTATGCAGCTAACTTTTATTCTCATCAGCACACCAATGGGATTATATAGACCTATCATTATTTTCCTTTTGCCTCCAATGGCCAATTTTATTTACTTTGTACTCCAGTATCTCCAGAAAGTTCCTATTCTTTGTTTATGGTTAGGACACTAAGCTAAGGCACTTAGATTTAAGCTGTAACTGTGTTGGACCGGTATTAATGGCAAAGTTAAACCACAGAAACCAGAAGGTTTGCCTGATGATTTGGGGTTTGTTTCCATTAGTTTAGTCTCAGTGTTATCGATTGGATTACATGGGGAAATACAAGTAACCATGGGGTGTGAAGGCTTGAAGGAAAAATATCAATTTTGCAATAGTCCCTCACACTCAGGGGATTTTTTCTCTGAGGCTTAGGTATTACCTGCCGTTCTGTACTGGGACCTGTGATGTTTAATACTTTTATCAGGAAACCAATGGGATTATATAGACCTTATCATTATTTTTCTTTTGTCTCCAATGGCAAATTTTATTTACTTTTTACTCAAATATCTCCAGAAAGTTCCTATTCTTTGTTTATGGTTAGGACACTAAGCTAAGGCACTCAGCTATAAGCTATAACATACAGGCAAACTCTTAGACTAATCCTGGCCTTAGATATCTGTATTTACATCAGGGCAAACACACTTCCAATGGAGAAAAAGAGCCTTTTCATGCAGGGGTGTTGAGGTAGGGCAAGTGGCAATGACACTTCACTGATATTTCCAGTAGAAATCTTAATTCCTTTGGAGATCTACAGACACTGTGTTAAAAGAGACTGAGAAAACCTAATTACAGTGTCACAGCTAAACTTTCAGCTGTGCACTGAATAAGAAAAGCCTTTTCTTAATATATATTTTATTCATCTTCCCTCCTTACTGAAGACCTAAACTTGAAAGATTCATTAATGTTTTCTGTAATTATATGTACTTTCAATAAAAATTTGTTTTTACTTGATATAATTACCATTTGCATGTGGTAATTGAAATAAATTTGCTTATGTAAATCAGAATGCTTCTTTAGCATATGAGCTACTTTTAATAGCCATGTAATTTCATGGAGTTCTTTATTCCTTTAAACCAGATCTTGTTTTCTCATTTGCATATGCCCAACATGCAAATGACTTGCGCTACCCCTATCTCACTAACATTTTACTGGGTTTTAATTGCTAAACTTTTCAAGTACTTTGAATGGGAGAGCTGCACTGTCGTTAACACTTGGGCAAATAGGATTTGATTTTCCGAGCATTTACATAACAAAGAGACTGCCACTGACTCACGATTGAGAAAGCAGATTGAACAGCAAACCCTGCGCTGCTCATCTTTCTTTCTAACAGACAACAAATTTAGGCATCATCCATACACCTTCTCACTCCGGTGCTCCTTCTAATGACACAAAGGAAGATCTAAAAGAGATAAAAATGCTTTTGTTCCTCTATCTTCCACAGCCATGTGGCTGGCTGAATGGCGGTGCCCCGAATCTGATGCAGTCAACTTCTTGTTGCTCTGTGTTCTTTTTTCTCCCATCTTACACTTCTAATATAGTCACCCACCATAGCTTTTTCTAGATGGAATGTGTTGCTGTAGGAGGTGAATCACAGTATGATAACACGTTAGAGGTTGGAAGGCAGCTCCAGAGATCATCCAGTCCAACCCCTCTGCCAGAGCAGCATCACCCAGGGGAGTCTGCACAGGAATGCATCCAGGTGGGCTTTGAATGTACAGATGTTTGAGCAGGGCTTGTGACAGGACAAGGGCTGATGGTTTTAACCCAAAAGAGGGACATGCAGAATGGAGAAGGAAGAAACTGCTTACTGTGAGGGTGGTGAGACTCTGGCTCAGGCTGCCCAGACAGATGATAGCTGCCCCATCCCTGACAGCATTCAAGGCTGTTAGGAGCTGTGAGCAGCCTGCTCTAGTTGCAGACGTCCCTGCTGACTGTCGGGGGTTGGACTATTTATGGAGCTTTGTAGGTCCTTTCCTACCCAAACCACCTTTGTTGAAGAGGCACTTTGAATATTTCATTCTTTTCCAGTCCTTTGCTTATTCTTTCGTGCTCAGGTCTATTTTTTTTTTATGGTCTTGTTTGACGTTTTTTGGCAGCTCTGTTAATTAAGCAGAAGTTATCCCTGATTAATGTACTGTAAGCTGCTTCTGAGGTGCTATAAATAATGTGGTGATTAATTGCTGCATCCAAAGGCAGTCATGGCTTAGTATACTCTACAGATGGATTGTTTTGGTGAAATGAGATCCCATTCTCGAAACAAACTGGAGACATCCATTGCAGGAAATCTTAGCACTCAGTTCTTCTGTTTTTCATCCAAATAATTTATGTCTTTAGATCATTACAACAATTGTAAGAGGGAGGCCATTTTGAAAATGACACTTAGGGACAAGCTCTTTAGCATGAGGATGGTGGAACATGCAGGTTGCCCAGGGGGGTGGTTGGGGCCCTATCTCTGGAGATATTCAAGGTGAGGCTCTTGTCCAGGACAGGGCTTTGGGCAGCCTGATCTAGTTGGGGATGTCCCTGCTGACTGCAAAGGCGGTTGGACTGGATGAGCTTTGGAGGTCCCTTCCAACCCAAACCATCCTGTGACTCTGTGAAAACAGAAGTGTAATATTCCTTCCAGATTCTCTTGAAGATCATGAATTGGATTTGGAGAAGAATAATAATATGTCTGAGCTCTGGAATTTTCACCTTTGTTCAGCTCTTAAAAGAAAGAAAGAAAATACACAAAGAAAACACACTCCCTGGAGGATAAGGAAAAGATTTTAATCTCAGTTCACAAAATGACTGAGGTCTTCTTCTTCTTTTTTTTTTTTTTTTTCCTTTCTTGCAAGTAAGGCACAAAATACCCAGGCAGGAGTGTGTTTTATCTTTACATTGATAGCTCCAGTTAGTGTCAGAGAAAAGGCTGACTACAGCGAACCAAAATATTTATATTAATGTTTCTGAATACATTGTCTTTATTTGAGATTAATATTTTTACCATGCCAGAGGGAAGGAGAGCAGTAGTGCTAAAAGTAGGAAAGCTTTTCAGAATTGGTCCCTTTCAGAAAAGGAATTCTCCCTACTTACAACAGCAGAACTTCTCTTCTTGTTTTTTTTTTAAGGTCTACTTAACTATTTTGCTCCTACTAACCTTGACAGAGTGCCAATTAGCTCTTCCCACAACTGGGAAAGGAGTTTTTGAATTGTGTGTTGTTGTGGTTTAAGCTTTTCCTGCAGCCCCCAAAAAAGCCCCAATGGAACATGTTTAGGTTGCCTCCCCTTGCTCCTTTTCCTGGTAGGGAGAAAGCAAATTAGGCAGGAGGAGAAGAGAGAGGTGTAACTACGAAAGAACTGCCTTGAATCAATTTGGAATGAAAAAGGTAAGTTTAACAAAAACTCAAAGACACTTGAATAAAAGGAAGGTTACAAAGGTATGAGGAAAGGGGATAAATAAAAATATATAGGAAACCAGGCACAGCTGGCGAAGGATTCTCTGGATGAGTGATGGTTTCTCTTTAGGTTCAGTTCCCTTAGGTGTCTGGAGCAGCATGGAGCAGGCCCCACCACATGGTTCACAGCTAACAGCAGCAGGATGTCAGCAAAGCGAGGGCAGGAGAAGAGAGAGAGGCAGGAAGTGGCTTCCCCTTAAACAGGATTGTGGACAGGGAGTGGGAGTGGAATAGACTTTGACTCGGGGACCCTTCCCCCTGGGAGGGATCCCAAGTCTCTCTGCCTGTCTGGATCAGGTTTCTTTGTCCACCTGGAGCTAGGTTCTTTTCAGCCCACCCCTCCTGGGCTGGGCTTAACCCAGCACATGTGTGTAGACATGCAAGCATGCACACAGAAAGGTGTGGGAAAGGGGTGGCCCTTGGCCATATAGACAAAGCCCTGGTTTGAATTCAGCTATCTCCAAGGGTAGTTGGATATTTTCATGCAGATAGCCAGTAAGAGTAACCTGCCTTGATGACTTTGGTACAGAGGTGGGCACTATATTGGTCATGGTTCTGTGTTCGCCATGAGGGCCAGCCCTGCCTGTTTGCTTCATAGTCTGCTGGGTCAGACTGGCTGAGTTTCAGGGACTGCAGCAGTGGAACAATGATTCAGAGTTCTTGTACTGCTGCTCTGCTTGAGAGAGGCTGTTTGTCCAGATGGGATCTCGCTGAAGGAGAAGCCTATGGATTTATTCTGGAGAAGAGGCTAGGAATGTCTGCTATTTATAGGACATTTCTGGCCTCAAGTGCTTTGAATATCACCTTGCAATTGATCTTACTGCCCACGTCTCAGCTAGACTGAGTCACGAGAAGTTTGTTATAATGTAATAGAAATACAATAAAATCAGACTTGTGTTATGACCCCATGCAATAAATCTGTTGTCCAGAAATAATTGAGGATTATTATATTACAAACATGAAATGCTGGTATTTTCCCACCTTTTAGGAGAACAACTTTCTGTAAATTCTTCATCTCCTAACCTAAATTTCCTCAATTTTCCTAGAACCCCAGTTGGTAAATCTTAAGTGCTGTCTCTGTTGAGAGCCTTGCTTCAGCAACCGATAACATCAGCCCTGCTCTAAACTGTGGGCAAGAATTCTTTGTTTCTACATGGTCCTGATGACAGTGAAATCCTTTGCTGACAATCTCAGGCCACTTCCTTCAAGCATGAAGTTTCAGAACTATGGTATGGTTCAGCCTGTTAATGAAGTTGTGTTGATTCTAACATAACCCAAATAATCAATTCTCACTCTCCACCCCCAGCCTAGCCTCTTTTTATGACTTAATAGCAACAATCATAGAATCACAGAACTGTCAGGGTTGAAAGAGACCTCAAGGATCATCCAGTTCCAAGACCCCTGCAATGGGCAGGGACACCTCACACTACAGCAGGTTGCTCACAGCCATATCCAGCCTGGCTGCTAAAACCTCCAGGCATGAGGCTGCCACCACCTCCCTGGGCAACCTGTGCCAGGCTCTCACCACCCTCATGGGGAATAACTTCTTCCTAACATCCAATATGAACCTACTGATTTCTAGTTTTGCTCCATTCCCCCCAGTCCTGTCATTCCCTGACACCCTCAAAAGTCCCTCCCCAGCTTTCCTGTAGCCCCCTTCAGACACTGGAAGGCCACAGAGGGCTCCTCAGTGCCTTCTCCAGACTGAACAGCCCCAACTCTCTCAGCCTGTCCTGATAGGACAGGTGCTTCTCTTTCAATCCTAAACAGACTTTAACCTCAGTGCTGAATGTCCCAGTGTACTGCACCACTTTGGTGGCAGAATAATATGCCAACATAAAGATGAACTCTGGAGCAAAGCCAGCACAGCAATGGTGGAGCAATCACAACAGCTTACTTTAGCCTAAGAAAGTCTCTTGCAGAGGGAGACAGATAGGCAGCTATAGGAGAAGATTTGGAGCATACAGAGTTCACTTCTTTCTGGACACATGAGGCAGTATGCTGGTGGTGCTCCAAAGGTTTTCCCACCATTTGAATATACTTACAACAGATACAGTAAATGTGTAATGATATAAAGAATAACATATAATAAAGGTGCTGGAGCAGGTCCAGAGGAGAGCAACCAGACTGGGGAAGGGACTGGAGGGAAAGGCTGATGAGGAGAGGCTGAGGGAGCTGAGGATGTTCAGCATGAAGGAGAGGAGACTCAGGAGGGACCTTATCACACTCTACAACTACCTGAAGGGAGGTTGTAGCCAGGTGGGGGTCAGGCTCTGCTCCCAGGCAACTTGTGACAAGAGGAGAGGGCATGACCTGAAGCTGTGATAGGGGAGGTTTAGGTTGAATGTTAGGAAGCACTTCCTCATGGAAAGGGGAATTAGAGATTGGAATGGACTGCCCAGGGAGGTGGTGGAGTCACCACCCCTGGAGGTGTTTAAGGCAAGATTGGATGTGGAACTTAGTGGCATGATCTGTCCATAGGCTGGACTTGATGATCTCAGAGCCCTATTCCAGCCTCAGTAATTCTGTAACTCTGTGATAATACATAAATAAATTATATAACTAGAAACAAAAATAAAGAATCTAATAAAGAATAAACCAAAATATTCCATCAAGTATTTCCTTGGGTAGTACCAATGTAGAGCTCTTCCTGCAGTTTAAAATCTGCCCTACATTTGAAAGTGCTTCCATGGATGTGCTTATTGTAGGTGATTATACTGGACTAATGTACTCCTGTTTATCATAAAGTGCAGATGGGAAACCTTGAGAGTGCAAGGAACAAACTATTAAGAACAATAAAGTGGCTATTGCAGCATATTTGTTTTCAGGGTTTTGGAATTCTCAGGAATCTCTTCCCATGCTTTTCACATCCACTGTTTAAGTCAGGAATTTATGGGAAATCAGGCACAGTCCACATTCAGACTGCAAACAATTGCTAGTGAGAGCAGCAATAGATTTGCACACAGACATTCTTGGAAGGACAGGAAGAGAAAGCTTCTGACCTTCAGAGGCACCCTCTTCTTTCTAATGGGAATTAAAAAGCAGCTGCCTGGGGGTTCAGCTGGCAGGGGGATGTGTTTCACTGCTTTGCTGGTGCCTGTGCAGTTAGTGTTTTCCTTGTGACTGTAGGACAAAATTGTTGTTGCTTGCTCAGCCTCTATATAAGAAAGCAGAGAGAAAGCCTAAATCTTAAGGAGAGTGCCCCTCCTCCCCTCCCCAAGAGCCAGAGATGTTGAAGTCTAGAATCACTCCAGTCATTTCACAAGCCCTGGCTCCCACAAACAATACCATGTGCTGCCAAAGGTTTGAGGAAACTGAAATGAGAAAAACAGTGAGAGGTCTTTTGGGTAAGGACAAAGGCATGAGAACAGTGACAGAGCTAGGGGTATGCAGTGTTGCAGGTGGTGGGTAGGGAAATACCAGACTCACTAGGAAGAATGACTTAGTGATTTGTAAGGCAGTATCAAGGAGAAAAGGGCACCTGAGGACTTGCAACACAACTCTACAGCTCCCTGAAGGCAGGTTGCAGCAAGGAGGGGGCAGCCTCTACTCCTTGCTTGGTGGCAAGCAACAGGAGCAGAGGAAATGGTTCCAAGCTGCAGCAGGAGAGGTTCAGGCTGGATGCTAGGAAATATTTCTTCCCAGAGAGGGCTCTCAGCCATTGGAATGTTCTGTCCAGAGCAGTGCTGGAGTCCCCATCCCTGGAGGTGTTCAAGCAGTGTGTGGAGCTGGTGCTTAGGGACATGGTTTATTGCTGACCCTGCAGTGCTGGGTGGAAGGTTGGACTGGAGGAACTTGGAGGTCCCTTCCAACCAGATATTTTCTGTGATTCTGTGGTTTATAATTTCTGTACTGAAATGCACAAGAAAACATGTGAATGCAGCTGCTAACTGTGCAATAATGTAGATGAAGTTAAACGTTGAAGGGAAGAAAATCATTTTGGAGTGCACATCCTGTGATCCTTGAAAGAAAGATGCTGGCCCCATAGTGTGAGTGCCGTTAAGAAATGAGCACTATCATGCTACTGTAGGAGGCAGGCTCTGCATACAAACCTGCATGTCTTTGGGGGTGTTAAACCTTAGCAGGAAGTATTGCTTCACTGCATCTGTTTTGGCCATGACAGCATCACAGGATGTTAGAAGCTGGAAGGGACCTCTGAAGGTCATCAAGCCAGAGCAGGACCATAGAATCCAGCACAGGTCACACAGGAACACATCCAGACAGGGCTGGAAAGGCTCCAGAGAAGGAAACTTCACAACCTCTCTGGGCAGCCTGTTCCAGTGCTCTGGGACCCCCCACCTCACCTCATGTTGAGGTGGAACCTCCTGTGCTGGAGTTTCCATCCATTGTCCCTTATTTATCACAGGGTGCAACTGAGCAGAGCCTGACCCTCCCTCCTGATCCCCAGCCCTCAGATATTGATTTATTAAATCTCCTCTAAGTCTTCTCCACTCCAGACTTAAAAGGATTACAAGGTAATAAGGAATGTGACATTATAAAGATTTCCACTTCAGAGTTGCCAGTTGATCACTGTCTCTAGAGCTGGGTGCTGTAATTAAAACAAGAAACTGATTTGTTTGTTTTTTTTTAATGGGAGGTTGGCCATGAGCCAGCAATGTGCACTTGTGGCCAAGAAGGCCAATGGCATCCTGGGGTGGTTAGCAGGTGGAGAGAGGTTCTTTGTTTTATTCTGCCCTGGCGAGACCACATCTGGAATACTGTGCCCAGTTCTGGGCCCCTCAGTTCAAGAAGGACCTCAGGGAACTGCTTGAAAGAGTCCAGCACAGAGCCACAAAAATGCTGAAGGGAGAGGAACATCTTCCTTATGAGACTAGCCTGAGGGAGCTGAGGGCTCTGGAGCTTGGAGAGGAGGAGCCTGAGAGGTGACCTCATTGCTGTTGATCAAGATGTGCAGGGTGAGTGCCCAGAGGCTGGAGCCAGGCTCTGCTGGGGGATGCCCAATGCCAGCACAAGGGGCAGTGGTGGAAGCTGAGGCACAGAAAGTTCCATGGAAACAGGAGGAAGATTTTTTTCCCTGTGAGGGTGACAGAGCCCTGGAAGAGGCTACCCAGGGGGGTTGTGGACTCTCCCTCCCTGGAGATATTCAAGACCCGCCTGGATGTGTTCCTGTGTGATCTGCTCTAGGTGCTCCTGCTCTGGCAGTGAGGTTGGACTGGATTAGCTTTTGAGGTCCCTTCCAACCCTTTAGTTTCTTGGGTTTGTGTTTCTGTGGGATTTTCTGTTTGGTTGTGCGTTTTGGGGGTTTTGTTTGTTTGTGTTAGTGTTGCTACTGTCTACTGATGCATGCCTTACACTCATCCTTGCAAGATCAGGGTTAAACTGCTGTCCTGTTGAAGGGACTCAGATCCTTCTGCTTACCCACACAATTATCTTAAATCCCTCATGTGCCCTCTGCCATCTTGGCAAGCTAAAAATACAAGTCTAGTTTTCTTTCATTTTCTTAATGACTGTTGTTCAGATGTGGTTTATTTTTTTAAGTGACCTGAGGTAGCACCCTCCAAAATATAACATTTTCTTTTCTGTGAGCCTTAGATCTTTCTTTGCCAACTGGCCTCATTTGCCATCTGAAATGCAATAGATCAACTGTCAAGTATCTATCTATCTATCTATCTATCTATCTATCTATCTATCTATCTATCTATCTTTAAATTATCATCCAGCTAGAGGAGTTATGTAGTCACCTTCCTGAAATTTAGAATTCAAGGTAAAATTCATTTTAAAAGGCAAAGTGGAAGTAAAGTTTTATGGCATCTGCTTTTTATAAAGGTGACAGCTTTTACAGTGGCCTTTTTAACCTGAGAGAATGTGAATTACAGTGTCTGAGGACACATAAAAGTCACAGCCAAGCTGCATTTGCTGGAAGTTAGGACACTCACTTTCTCCTGCCAGTGGGGATTATTACTTTGCAGGACTCTTCCAGAGACCTATTAAATCTCAAATTTCAAGTCACATTTGACACTTTGGACAGTTGTTTGTTTCTTTTCATTTTTTACCTAATGGGTAAGTGAGTAGAGGAAAACTACAAACCCATTGACAATTGTTAAGTCACATGTGGAATGATTCTGATGTGGAAGGGAAGGGATCCATTCAGAGGGACATGGACAGGCTGCAGAGCTGGGACCAAGCCAAGGACATGAGGTTCAACAAGACCAAGTGCAAGGTCCTGCAGCTGGGTCAGGACAATCCCAGGCACTGATATAGGCTGGGCAGGGACTGGCTTGAGAGCAGCCCTAAAGAAAAGGCCTTGAGAGTGCTGGGGGATGAGAAGCTCAACAGTGCAGCTCAACAGCAAGCCGTGAGCACTTGCAGCCCAGAGATCCAAGCAGAGCCTGGGCTGCAGCAAGAGAAGTGTTGCCAGCAAGGCCATGGAGGGGATTCTCCCCCTCTGCTCCACTCTGCTGAGACCACACCTGGAGCAATGTGTCCAGTTCTGGAGCCCTTAGTACAAGAAAGATCTGGAGGTGCTGGAAGGTGTCCAGAGAAGGGCCACAAGGATGAGCAGAGGGCTGGAGCTGCTCTGCTATGGAGACAGACTGAGGGAGTTGGGGTTGTGCAGTCTGGAGAGGAGAAGGCTCTGAGGAGACCTAATTGTGGCCTTGCAGTATCTCAAGGGGGCTCCAAGAAAGCTGGGGAGGGACTTGTTAGGGTGTCAGGGAGTGATCGGACTGGGGGGAATGGAGCAAAACTAGAAGTGGGTAGATTGAGATTGGATGTTAGGAAGAAGTTGTTCCCCATGAGGGTGGTGAGAGACTGGCACAGGTTGCCCAGGGAGGTGGTGGAAGCCCCATCCCCAGAGGTTGTTGCAGCCAGGCTGGATGTGGCTGTGAGCAACCTGCTGTAGTGTGAGGTGTCCCTGCCCATGGCAGGGGGGTTGGAACTGGCTGATCCTTGAGGTCCCTTCCAACCCTGACAATTCTATGACTCTATAAGATCTTTTCTGTCCAACACCAGCAAAGAAAATAGACCTAAAACTGGACTAAAATATGTGCTCTTCATTAGCTGGTTAGAGCATTTAAATTCTGTCTTTTGTTTTTTACTTTTGGGAAAATCACTCCCCAATTATTCCCCAGGTATCTAAGAAATGAAGAATCAGATCATAGCCATATGGAGTGGTTTGGCCTTGGTTGGGTGCCAAATGCTCACCAAAGCCCTTCTTAGATGGACAGGGGAAAATGTAACCAAAGGCCCCTGATAAGACAGAAGCAATTTAATAATGCAGAGACAAAGCAAAGTCCTGCATAGAAGGAAAAGCAAACCAGGCTATTAATCTCTACTGCCCATCAGCAGACAGTGTTTGGTCATCCCAGCAAACAGGACTCCAGTATGCATAGTGGTTGCTCCAGGGGACAGATGCCACCAAGGAATGTCCCCACACTGCCTTCTTTCACTTAGCTTTCCTATCTGAGCTGACATCATCTGGCATGGAATGCCCCTGGGGCGAGTCTGGCTCAGCTGGCCTGGCTGTGTCCCCTCCCAACATCTTGCCCACTCCTCAGTGTACTCTTGGGGTGGGTAAGTGCTGGGCCTGAGTGCTCTGTTCAGCAGCAGCCAAACCCCTGCTGTGTTGTCAACACTCAGCTACAGCACTGCAAAACACAGCACCACACAGATGCTCTTGGGAGAATTAGCTCCAGCTCAGCCAAACCCAATACATCATCTGCCTTAAAATTTTGAGTAACTAACTTGAATCACTGTGTCCACCTGAAGCAAGAGGGATCATGTGCTTAAAATTAATCATGTGTTCATGCACTTCATAGTGCAGTGGTATTCTGAAGTGTGCTGATTTTTAAACTTCATATCTATTGTATGGGGCTGACACAGAGGTATCTTGGGGTGCAGCAAGAAAAGTGTGGCCAGCAGGGCTAGGGAGGTTCTTCTCTCCCTCTACTCTGCCCTGCTCAGACCGCAGCTGCAATCCTGTGTCCAGTTCTGGGCTCCCCAGTTCAAGAGAGACAGAGACCTGCTGGAGAGAGTCCAAGGGAGGGCCACAAGGATACTTAGGGGACTTGAGCATCTCCCCTGGGAAGAGAAACTGAGAGCCCTGGGGCTGTTTAGTCTGGAGAAGAGAAGGCTGAGAGGGATCTGATCAATGTCTATCAATAGCTGAGGGCTGGGAGTCAAAGGGAAGGAGCCAAGCTCTTTTGGGTGGTGCATAGCAATAAGCCAAGGAGCAACGGAGACAAATTTGAACAGAGAAGGTTTCAGCTCAACATGAGGAGAAACTTCTTTAGAGTGAGGGTGGCAGAGCCCTGGAGCAGGCTGTCCAGAGAGGTTGTGGAGTCTCCTTCTGTGGAGCCTTTCCAACCCCCCCTGGATGCATTCCTGTGCAGACTCCCTTGGGAGATCCTGCTCTGGCTGGGGGGTTGGACTCAATGATCTCTGGAGGTCTCTTTGAACTTCTAATATATTATGATGAGGTCTCTTCTCCCAGGAAACCAGCACCAGAACAAGGGGACACAGTCTCAAGCTGCACCAGGGGAAGTTTAGGCTGGAGGTGAGGAGAAAGTTCTTCACGGAGAGAGTCATTCGTCATTGGAATGTGCTGCCCAGGGAGGTGGTGGAGTCACCATCCCTGGAGGTGTTCAAGAGTGGATTGGATGTGGCACTTGGTGCCATGGTCTAGTCATGAGGTCTGTGGAGACAGGTTGGACTTGATGATCTTTGAGGTCTCTTCCGACCTTAGTGATACTGTAATACTGTGTGATACTGTCACAAAGTGTGCCACAGCTGCAGCGTAGAGGAACATTCTCCAATGCACAGAGGGAGCCTGTAGTCTGAGCCTCACTTTGCATGTGCATGCTGCACACTCTGGCCAGTTATGAAGAGACAAAGGTATCAGCAGTTCTGTGAGGAAAAACATTCCCCTAACTCCCAGGATTGCAGTCAATTAGAAGTTATTTGTCTTTCCAGATCTGCAACATAGCCTTCATGTTCCAGTTCTGTCTGTGGTGGGTTGGATGGCTGCCAGATGCCCACCCAGCGGCTGTCTCACTCCACCTCCTCAACAGGACAGGAGGAGAAAAGAAGCTGAGAAAACACGTGGGTCAGGGTAAAGACAGGGAGATCACTTAGCTATTATGTCATGGGCAAACCAGGCGTGAGGAAAATTAGTTTGATGTTCTGCCAATTGAAAATAGAGTGGGATAGTGAGAAACAGACACCTTCGCTTTCCTCTTCTCCTCCCATTGCTTTTGCCTTGCCTTAATTTCACTCCTTTGTTCCCAGCTCCTCTGTCTATTCCCCACTGAGTGGTGCCAGAAGGATGGAGCTGCAGTCAGTCTGGTGTTTGGGCTTCAAAAAAGCAACCAGAGAATATTTTTGAGAGATGGTAGAGGGATTTTCCTCATTTTTGGAAGACGAACAGTAGTATAAAGTTGTGTCTCTTGGATGTGGCTGGCTTGTGAGAGTAATGGAAGCTACAGTATAGAAGAAAGCATCATAGAATCACAGAACTCTCAGGGTTGGAAGGGACCTCAAGGATCAGCCAGTTCCAACCCCCCTGCCATGGGCAGGGACACCTCACACTACAGCAGGTTGCTCACAGCCACATCCAGCCTGGCTGCAACAACCTCTGGGGATGGGGCTTCCACCACCTCCCTGGGCAACCTGTGCCAGTCTCTCACCACCCTCATGGGGAACAACTTCTTCCTGACATCCAATAAAATATTAATAATCCCACATTGCAAATTTGAGGCAACTATTAGGGTTTTTTGTATTCAACAAATCAAACACTGTTGTGAAGCTTTACTTTCATCTGAGAGTGATACAAAAATGGTGAATTTCCTCAAAGTCATCTTTCCTGTTCAGTGCTTTGCCCGGGAATGACTGAGAGATTAACCTGGTGCTTATTTACAGGGAACAAAACAGGGCCACGACTGCAGCAACTGCTTTACGACTATCGGATTAATAGCTGTAGGGAGATGTTGTCAGTGGAACACAGTCAGATGTTGAAGGTGAATGCCTAAATGCCAGGGATCATGCTGCTTCTGGGCTGCTGCCAGGACTCAGCAGGGCTAGAGCAGTACTGAGTATTTCTACAGAAGAAAAGGATGTTGGGGATTTAATGTGAAGGAAAAAAAATAGAATAGAATAGAATAAACCAGGTTGGAAGAGACCTTGAAGATCATCGCATCCAACCTATTATCCACCCACCTAATCAACTAAACCATGCAGCCAAGCACCCTAATAAGTCTCCTCCTGAACACCTCCAATGATGGTGACTCCACCACCTCCCTGGGCAGCACTTTCCAATGGGCAATCACTCTCTCTGTGTAGAACTTCTTCATAACATCCATCCTAAACCTCCCCTGGTGCAGCGTGAGACTGTGTCCTCTTGTTCTGGTGCTGGGTACCTGAGAGAAGAGACCAACCCCCATCTGGCTACAGCCTCCCTTCAGGTAGCAGTAGAGAGCAATAAGGTCACCCCTGAGTCTCCTCCTCTCCAGGCTAAGCAACCCCAGCTCCCTCAGCCTCTCCTCACAGGGCTGTGTTCCAAGCCCCTCACCAACTTAGTTGACCTTCTCTGGACACCTTCCAGCATCTCAACATCCTTCCTAAACTGAGGGGCCCAGAACTGGACACAGGACTCAAGGTGTGGCCTAACCAGTGCAGTGTACAGGGGCAGAATCACCTCCCTGCTCCTGCTGGCCACACTGTTTCTGATGCAGGCCAGGATGCCCTTGGCCCTCTTGGCTTCCTGGGCACACTGCAGGCTCATGTTCAGTCTACCATCAACCAGTACCCCCAGGTCCCTCTCTGCCTGGCTGCTCTGCAGCCACTCTGACCCCAGCCTGTAGCTCTGCATGGGGTTGTTGTGGCCAATGTGCAGAACCCGGCACTTGGATGTGTTCAATCTCCTGCCCTTGGACTCTGCCCATCTGCCCAGCCTGTCGAGGTCCCTCTGCAAAGCCTCTCCTACCCTCCAGCAGATCAACTCCTGCCCCCAGCTTGGTGTCATCTGCAGATTTACTGATGATGGAGTCAATGCCCTCATCCAGATCATCAATAAAGATGTTAAAGAGGATTGGGCCCAGCACTGATCCTTGGGGCACACCACTGGTGCCTGGCTGCCAGCTGGATGTGGCACCATTCACCACCAGACCCAACAACCACCACCAAAATCCCCACCCTTTATATTTTGCAAATATTAACTATTTAGAGCTATGAGTGTGGTCAGTAGATTGAGAGTGGTTCTCCTCTCCCTCTGCTCTGCCCTGGTGAGTTTGCAGCTGGTATATTGTGTCCAGTTCTGGCCCCCTCAGTTAAGGAAGGACCTCAGGGACCTGCTTGAAAGAGTCCAGCTCAGAGCCACAAAAATGCCGAAGGGAGAGGAACATCTTCTTTATGAGGAGAGCCTGAGGGAGCTGAGGGCCCTGTAGCTTGGAGAGGAGGAGCCTGAGGGTAACCTCCTTGCTGTTGATAAAGATGTGCAGGGTGAGTGCCCAGAGGCTGGAGCCAGACTCTGCTGGGGGATGCCCAATGCTAGCACAA
Organism: Dryobates pubescens; assembly: GCF_014839835.1. Classification (NCBI taxonomy): domain Eukaryota; kingdom Metazoa; phylum Chordata; class Aves; order Piciformes; family Picidae; genus Dryobates; species Dryobates pubescens. The sequence goes on from NC_071612.1 coordinate 29,510,774, forward strand.
GGGGCAGTGGTGGAAGCTGAGGCAGAGGAAGTGCCATGGAAACAGGAGGAAGAATTTTTACCCTGTGAGGGTGACAGAGCCCTGGAAGAGGCTGCCCAGCGGGGTTGTGGAATCTCCCTCCCTGGAGATATTCAAGACCTGCCTGGATGTGTTCTTGTGTGACTTGGTACAGATGACCCTGCTCTGGCAGTGAGGTTGGACTGTATGATCTCTCAAGGTCCCTTCCAGCCCCTGAAAATTCTGTGATTTTATGAAAACTGTTAGTTACTGAACAAACCGAATTGCTAAGTAATCAGCAATTAGTGATTTATTCTTGGTTCCAGAAAGGGATATTTTTTCCCCTCAGGTGAAAGGACTGATAGGTAGGACTGGCTGGAACATATTAGGGTTCAAGAAGTTTTACCTTAAAATAACTTCTGTTATCAAATTAGCAATGTTATTTCTACCATCCCAAATGCTGCACCAAATTAAGTGTTACAGATGGCAATTTCTTCTTTAAGTAGTCCTCAATATGGATGTATTCTGGGAGGTACTGAGATTTCTCATTCCAGCTTGGTGCAGCTAGACCTAGAAAGGACAGAAGTTTCTGTACTCTGAGTACAGCAAAGTGCAAGTCAGCATCCTGATTGATATTCCAGGCTTTGGTGGGAAGGACTGAAAGATAATGGGAAACAAGATGATGCTTTTGGCTAGATGCACAGGGTGGAAAACCATGCAAAAATGTCTTGGCTTTCCAAAATGTGTTCAAGGTTCTTCTGTCGCCATCACAGAGCTCTATCATGTGGTTGGAAAGCTGTGACTTGGAGAGGGACCTGGGGGTTCTGTTTGACAGTTGATTAACTATGAGTCAGCAGTGCCCAGGTGGTGAAGAAAGCCAAAGGCATCCTGGCTTGGATCAGAAACAGGGTGGGCAGCAGGGACAGGAGGTGATCAGCACTGGGGAGGCCACAGCTCATGTGCTCTGTTCAGTTCTGGCAACTCACTACAAGAGGAACATTGAAGTTCTGGAGCCTATCCAGAGCAGGGCAATGAGGCTGGAGAAGGGCCTGGAGCGCCTGGGCTATGAGGAGGGGCTAAGGGAGCTGGGGGTGTTCAGGCTGGAGAAGAGGAGGCTGAGGGGAGAACTCATTGCTCTCTGCAGCTCCCTGAAGGAAGGTTGGAGTAAGGAGGGAGCAGCCTCTGCTCCTTGGTGGCAAGGGACAGGAGCAGAGGAAATGGTTCCAAGCTGCAGCAGAGGAGGTTCAGGCTGGATGCTAGGAAATATTTCTTCCCAGAGAGGGCTCTCAGCATTGGAATGTTCTGCCCAGGGCAGTGCTGGAGTCACCATCCCTGGAGGTGTTGAAGCAGTGTGTGGAGCTGGTGCTTAGGGACATGGTTTAGTGTTGAGCCTTCAGTGCTGGGTGGAAAGTTGGCTGGATGAGCTTGGAGGTCTCTTCCAACTGGATGTGTTCTGTGATTCTCTTTATTTCTAGACAAGAGAAAATACTTCTGATTTAATCCTGAAATTCATGATTTTTCCCATTTTGTGTTTGAAGGAAAAAATAAGAATGAATCCCCAGCCATAGTAATTTGTTTGCTAAATTCACAGAATCACAGAATTTCAGGGGCTGGCAGGGACCTCGAAAGATCATCTAATCCAACTCCCCCTGCCAGAGCAGGAGCACCCAGATCAGGCAAGATCACCTGCACCAAGTTGTGCAGTAGATGAATGCTTCCATTTCCTGTACTGGGATATGAAAAAAAAGTGACCCTGTGTGACAGACCAGTCTGTCAGTGACCAGTTATTTCTCTGGATGTAAAGCAGATGCAAATTTTAAATGCATATTTTTATGGAGATATTCTTTATTCATCTTTATATGAGTTTGAGTTAATCTGCTTTGCGTGCTGCAAATGAATATGTATGTTAAATGCACTTCAGTTGTGCATTTCTAGATGCATTTGCTAGTCACTTATTTCATACAGAATCAATTAACCAGGTTGGAAAAGACCTTCAAGACCATCAAGTCTAACCTATCACCCAACACCATCTAATCAACTAAACCATGGCACAGAGTGCCTCATCCAGGCTGGTCTTGAACACTTCCAGGGATGGTGACTCCAGCACCTCCCTGGGCAGCACATTCCAATGGCCAATCTCTCTGTCTGGGAACAATTTTCTCCTCACCTCTAGCCCAAAGCTCCCCTGGCACAGCTTGAGACTGTGTCCTTTTGTTCTGGTGCTGGTTGCCTGGGAGAAGAGACCAACCCCCACCTGGCTCCAAGCTCACTTCAGGGAGTTGTAGAGAGCAATGAGGTCTCCCCTGAGCCTCCTCTTCTCCAGGCTAAGCAACCCCAGCTCCCTCAGCCTCTCCTCAAAGGGCTGTGCTCCAAACCCCTCCCCAGCTTTGTTGCCCTTCTCTGGACAACTTCCAGCACCTCAACATCTCTAAACTGAGGGGCCCAGAACTGGACACAGGACCCTAGGTGTGGCCTGACCAGTGCTGAGTCCAGGGCAGAATGACCTCCCTGCTCCTGCTGGCATTTCTAACATTAGGTGAGGAAAAAAAAAGGTATCTGGAGAAGCAGCATTATTTGCTTGTTGGTATCAGGATATGTAATGGACATAAGGCACTGGCACATTTTTTTTTCCCCATTATTAACAGAGAAAAAATAGTTTAGCATAAAAAATTTCAAAAGAATTGACATAGCTTTTGAAAGTTAATGAATAAATCACTTATAAAGCACTTAGAGATCTGTACATGATGTGGCACTGCCTTCATTTTTAGGACCTAATATTACAACATTCAAGGTTGGGTTAGAATATTTGTCTTTTACTGCTCCAATGAAGATGTAAATTTCATATCCTGAATTGAATTCTTTTGGTGGTAGAGTTGGGGGTGTGTGTGTGTGTGTTTATTTTAATTTTTTTGTGTTCATGTGGGGTTTTGTTGAGGGGTGGTTTTCTGTATTGGTTTTATGGTTTTGTACGGGTTTTGGTGTTTTATTGTTGTTGCTGCTGCTTTGTTTTTGTTGGCTTCTGTTATTGGTTTTGTTGAAGGTTTGGTGGTGGTGGTTTTGTTCCTGGCGTTTTTTGGCTGTTATTGATGGGGTTTGTTATTGTTTTTTCTCCTGGTTTTTGGTTGTTGTTGCTGGGTTTTGTTATTGCTTTTGTTCCAGGTTTTTGGCTGTTTTTGCTGGGGTTTGTTGTTGTTTTCTTTCCTGTTTTCTGGCTGTTTTTGCTGGGTTTTGCTGTTGTTTTTCTTACTGGTTTTTGGCTGTTGTTGCTAGGGTTTCCTGTTGGTTTTGTTCCTGATTTTTGGTTGTTATTGCTGGGTTTTGTTGTTGGTTTTGTTCCTAGGTTTTTGGTTGTTGTTGCTGGGTTTTGTTTTTGGTTTTGTTCCTGGTTTTTGGTTGTTGTTGCTGGGTTTTGTTATTGGTTTTGTTCCTGGGTTTTGGCTGTTTATGCTGGGTTTTGTTGTTGGTTGTTCTCCTGGTTTTTGGTTGTTGTTGCTGGGTTTTGTTATTGGTTTTGTTCCTGGGTTTTGGCTGGTTATGCTGGGTTTTGTTGTTGTTTGTTCTCCTGGTTTTTGGTTGTTGTTGCTGGGTTTTGTTGTTGTTTGTTCTCTTGGGTTTTGGTTGTTGTTGCTGGGTTTTGTTATTGGTTTTGTACCTGGTTATTGGTTGTTGTTGCTGGGTTTTGTTGTCGGTTTTGTTCCTGGTTTTTGGTTGTTGTTGTTGGGGTTTGTTGTTGTTTTTTTCCCCCTGTTTTTTGGCCAGTTTTGATGGGTTTTGTTGTTGTTTTTTCTCCTGGTTTTTGGCTGTTGTTGCTGGGTTTTGTTATTGGTTTTGTTCCTGGTTTTTGGATGTTGTTGCTGGGTTTTGTTATTGGTTTTGTTCCTGGTTATTTGTTGTTGTTGCTGGGTTTTGTTGTTGGTTTTGTTCCTGGTTATTTGTTGTTGTTGCTGGGTTTTGTTATTGGTTTTGTTCCTGGTTTTTGGTTGTTGTTGCTCGGTTTTGTTATTGGTTTTGTTCCTGGTTATTTGTTGTTGTTGCTGGGTTTTGTTGTTGGTTTTGTTCCTGGTTTTTGGTTGTTGTTGCTGGGTTTTGTTATTGGTTTTGTTCCAGGGTTTTGGTTGTTGTTGCTGGGGTTTTTTTTTGTTGGTTTTGTTCCTGGTTATTGGTTGTTGTTGCTGGGTTTTGTTGTTGGTTTTGTTCCTGGTTTTTGGTTATTGTTGCTGGGTTTTGTTATTGGATTTGTTCATGGTTTTTGGTTGTTGTTGCTGGGGGGTTTTTTTGTTGGTTTTGTTCCTGGTTTTTGGTTGTTGTTGCTGGGTTTTGTTATTGGTTTTGTTCCTGGTTTTTGGTTGTTGTTGCTGGGGTTTGTTATTAGTTTTGTTCCAGGTTTTTGGCTGTTGTTGCTGGGTTTTTTTATTGGTTTTGTTCCTGGTTATTTGTTGTTATTGCTGGGTTTTGTTATTGGTTTTGTTCCTGGTTTTTGGATGTTGTTGCTGGATTTTGTAGTGTGTTTTTTTCCTGGTTTTTGGTTGTTTTATTATTTTTTTTTCTCTCTAGTGTTAGCTTAGGGAAAGCTTTTGTTTCTTGGTTGTTTTTGTTTTGGTTTTTTTTTGGCTGGGCATTAATTTTTCACCTGGGCCACTGTGGTGGGTTGAATTTCCACCCCCCAACATTTAATTTTCCAGGCCAGTTCAGTTGGAAGCAGATGGAAGCTGTATTTACAGCAAAACTACAATCTGCAATGGAATGCAATGAACATGTACAAAATACAATATCTACAGGGATTTACAGTTAACAAACAGCACAAGAACCCCCCTGGTCAAAGACCAAGGGAAGCTACTAGCTTCTCCTTTCCTGCCCCCACTTATCCCCCTGTACAAAAGAGAGAAGAGACAGCAGCAGAGAAAGTAATACCAAAACAATGCAGCCAAGGTAAAGCAGAAGCAAGTTGGTATCTCTCCCAGAGCAAAGAAGAGAGAGAAGAAGAGAGATTGTTTTGGTACAACCAGGTTTAGTCCGTCATCTCTTCCAATGGATTGTTTAGAATTATCTTTGTTTTATCTTTTTACACCCAATAGTGATTTATCTCCATTTTACTACTTTCTGTTCAAGATCTGTGAAAAAATTTTAAAGGCATAGCCTAAACCTGCCAGAACTTGAATGTGTCCAGAGAAGGGCAACGAGGCTGGTGAGAAGCCTTGAGCACAGCCCTGTGAGGAGAGGCTGAGGGAGCTGGTGTTGTTTAGCCTGGAGAAGAGGAGGCTCAGGGGAGACCTCATTGCTGTCTAAAACTACCTGAAGGGGGGTTGTAGCCACGAGGGAGTTGGTCTCTTCTCTCAAGCAACCAGCACCAGAACAAGGGGACACAGTCTCAAGCTGCACCAGGGGAAGTTTAGGCTGGAGGTGAGGAGAAAGTTCTTCACGGAGAGAGTCATTCGTCATTGGAATGTGCTGCCCAGGGAGGTGGTGGAGTCACCATCCCTGGAGGTGTTCAAGAGGGGATTGGATGTGGCACTTGGTGCCATGGTCTAGTCATGAGGTCTGTGGTGCCAGGTTGGACTCGATGATCTTTGAGGTCTCTTCCAACCTTGGTGATACTGTGATACTGTAACCAAGAGGCCATCACACCGTAAGTGGAATCATCCTTAGAAGTGCCAAAACACCCGTTTCAGGGGTAAAATTCTCTCAGACATGATTACAGTGTAAAGTGATTCAGGAAACTGGTCAGCTGGCTAGAAAACAGTGTTCTGACTCAGGAAGGGCAGAATGTACTGAAGATGTTGAAATCCTCCTAAATCAGCTGTTCCTTTCCTAATGCTAGTCTTATGCAGACAATAACAGAATGAGATCTGTGGTGTATTAATAGTGGAGAGTAAACAGATGCTCTGCAAAATGGATTTCATGTGAAAAGGTGGATTTGTTTAAGGCAAAGAAATAGGGTTAGATCCTCATCTAATATAAACCCATAATAGCTCCATGGAGAGCAGTAATATAGATGCTGAAAAACAGTTCTGTATCCGTGGATGTATTTTTAGCACACAGCAGAGGAGCAGTAGCATTAGATGATCAAAATACAGCATTATTTAATACAATTAGACTGATTTTTGCATAATCAAATTGTGAAGTGCTTACTTATGTGCCTTTTTGTTATTTGCTTTGCAGTTGTCTTGACTTTTTTTTTTTTTTTTTTTTTTTTTTTTTTAAATTAATTCCTTTTGGTATGGATGGAAAGAAGAGCCAGGAATAGTAATTCTGAAGTCAAGACTGTTTAGAATCACAGAATTGTCAGGGTTGGAAGGGACCTCAAGGATCATCCAGTTCCAACCCCACTGCCATGGGCAGGGACACCTCACACTACTTCAGGTTGCTCACAGCCACATCCAGCCTGGCTGCAAAAACCTCCAGGCATGAGGCTGCCACCACCTCCCTGGGCAACCTGTGCCAGTCTCTCACCACCCTCATGGGGAACAACTTCTCCCTAACATCCAATCTGAATCTACCCATTTCTAGTACTGCTCCATTCCCCCCAAGTCCTGTCACTCCCTGACACCCTAAAAAGTCCCTCTCCAGCTTTCTTGGAGCTCCCTTGAGATACTGCAAGGCCACAAGAAGGTCTCCTCAGAGCCTTCTCCTCTGCAGACTGAGCAACCCCAACTCTCTCAGTCTGTCCTCATAGCAGAGCAGCTCCAGCCCTCTGCTCATCCTCATGACCCTTCTCTGGACACCTTCCAGCACCTCCAGATCTTTGTTGTAATAGAGGCTCCAGGTGGTGGTTTTTTATTGCTATTGGGTGTTTTTTGGTGCTGGTGGTGTTGCTGCTGGGTTTTGTTGTTGGGTTTTGTTGTTCCTTTTAGATATTTGCCTGACTGGTAAATCTAAAACTCATGTGGTGTGACCCTTGTATATTAAAGATCATCTAGTCCAACCCCCATGTGGTCAGCAAGGACATCCAAAAGGACATGCCCAGTGATGGGGCAGCTGCTACCTCTCTGGGAAGCCTGGGCCGGTGCCTCAGCACCATCGTTGTAGAGCAGAGGGACACAGTTTTAGCACCAGACTTTGACAGAGTTGGAGTTAGAGGACCTTAAAGGTCTTTTCCAACCAAAGTGATTCTATGATTCTCTTGTGCTGAGCAATCTTGTCATTGATGGCAGTAAGACATAACTTTTGATTTGGCCCTAGTTCATGAAAGCTTACATTGGCTAATGATACCTTTAGGCTGAATGTTTGGTTTTGCACCACTCCTCTAGACAAAAGTAAGAAGAGTACTGCAATGTTTTGTAGCCTAGGTAGTTGTGGCAGTTGAGGCTGGGTGCCTCCTGTTGCTGCCACATGAGTCACACCTCCAGTGTCCTGAGTGCCCAGCCCAGTAGGTGTGCACAGGGAACAGCCTATTGCATACCCATCGATCCTGCACCCTATAAATCCCTCTGCAAAGTCATTCTCTGCCTCTCCCTTCCCTCTCTGCTCCCGTGGGGGATGCTCCCTATCGGGGAACGCCAGGGGAGTATGTCAAGGCTCTTAGGCCTGGCTGGGCCTAGTGCCAGGAGGGGAAGGGGGGAGGGGCAGTCCCAGACCTAGCCAGGCTGAGACCAGCCTAGCAGTCGGGGGCGGGGAGGGGAAGAAAGAGCCCTGGGGGTTTTGGGTATACCCTCAGGAGGGGAGAAGGGAAGTGTTGGGAGGCTTTTGGGTGTGATGTAGGGAATTCTTTATGCTTTGGGATTCTTTTGTCACTGTGCTTTGTAGCTTCTGCAAAACACCAATTGCTTTCCCATTGAAACTTTCCATCACTTCTGCAATCCATTTATGTGAGTGTCATCCTTTTGCCCCTTTCTTGGGGCAAGAGAGGCTCCGTCCAGTCTCAGAGCAGGGCATCACTGCCACCGTGCTGTCCTCCAGCTGCAGCGGTGACTGTTTATTAGTTGTTGGAAACAGAGGCGATTCCTGTAATAACCGAATAGAAAATGTCCTACAGCCACTTTCAGCCCATCTCAGTATAACATTTTTGGCTAAAACACAAGACAAATTAGTGGTGATTGATTTTAATTATGACTGCACAAGACCAAATCTGCAAGGGCAGAATGACTATGCAAAGCAGCATAGTACCAAGGCGGCTGTGACTGGCTTTATGAGGTGGTTTTATGTGTGGTGCATAAAGCTGAAAGTATGCTTCCACTAATGGAGCTGGGCATGACCTAAATATACTCTGATTTATTGTATTGGATGGGAAAGAGTAAATTTTGATCAAAATGCCCCAGTTAGTCAAAAACACTGCCTCATTGTTGGCCTGTTGGAGTTCTACAGACTCAGGACGTGATATTTTTGCCGTGTCCCCACTCTTCAGCTGTGCATGGAATACACAGCATTTACCTGCTTGGAGTGGTAGGAAGGTGGCTTGCTTTGTATGGAGGATGAAAAAATGCTGCTTTGTCTGGGTAGACTGTGCTAAGTTTCCTGCCTGGGAAGAGAAATGGCATCATTTGTACACAAATGATTTCAGCACAGCTTATGAACTTAGAGCCTTTAAACACAGCCATTTAATCATGCAAGTATTATGAAGGATTTTGAATGTAGCCTTCTTAAACTTGGGGGCTGGGGAGTAAATAATGTCTGCATTAGAGTGCAGTGTGTGCTCCTTGTCTGCTCTTTTCACACACCCTTGAATTTAGGAGTGGGATGACATTAAGAGCATTATGCTCTGGTTAATTGTAAACCTCCCAGGAGCAGAAGCGAACCAGCAGGTTGCTGTGGCTTTATTATGAAGCGCAGCATCGTTCAAAACATTATATAAATAAAGGTATTTTACATTCAGTGAGTTGTCACTGAAGGCCAGATCCCCTGAGAGGATATCTGCAGTAGAAGCACAGGCTTGGAAAGGGAGGAGAATTGAAATGTGTTGGGGGGGGAATTGTGAGAGAGAAAGGAAAGAGAGAGAAATAGAGATCTTAACAATAATACAAATAAATCTCCAGAGATACCTATGGTAACAGTTTTTAAAATAGGCCTTTAAAAAGTAGATGGCCTGGAGAGCTTCTGTGTGTTGTGAAAGAATTCTAAGGCAAAAGCAGCTGAAGGATATGGAGTGCTTCTGCCAGTCTTTCTTGTCTGCTGTCTGTACTTTATGTCAGATGCAAGTTATGTGAGTACAAATCCCTGTCTGGCATCCACATGCAGCAGTTTAATTTTGAGCTTGCTTCTCTGTCACCTGCTCTGTAGCTTGGCTTTCCACCTATATTCAAACCTTGCAGCTCTTATCTTATTTTAAAGTTGATGTGGTTTTGTTTAACTCATGTTTTTGGTAAATGGAATTTAACCCAGCTCCTCTCTGTAAAACAAAGCCATTTGTTGTGAAACATGCAGGGGAAATAAGTGAACCTCTGAAGGGTGTATTCCTGATAGGCTGAGATCCATATATTCATGTTTAAATCTCAGACTCACAGAGTGTTAGGGGCTGGAAGGGACCTCAAAAGCTCATCCACTCCAACCCCCCTGCCAGAGGAGGGGCACCTAGAGCAGATCACACAGGAACACATCCAGGCAGGTGTGGAATATCTCCAGAGAGGGAGACTCCACAACCCTCTGGGCAGCCTGTTCCAGTGTTCTGTCACCCTCACAGGGAAAACAGTTTTCCTCATGTTTCCATGGAACTTCTAAGCACCAGCTCCACACACTGCTTCAACACCTCCAGGGATGGTGACTCAAGCACTGCCCTGGGCAGAACATTCCAATGGCTGAGAGCCCTCTCTGGGAAGAAATATTTCCTAGCATCCAGCCTGAACCTCCCCTGCTGCAGCTTGGAACCATTTCCTCTGCTCCTGTCCCTTGCCACCAAGGAGCAGAGGCTGCCCCCTCCTCACTCCAGTCTCCTGTGACGTAGTTGTAGAGAGCAATGAGTTCTCCCCTCAGCCTCCTCTTCTCCAGCCTGAACACCCCCAGCTCCCTCAGCCCCTCCTCATAGCCCAGGTGCTCCAGGCCCTTCTCCAGCCTCATTGCCCTTCTCTGGGCAGGTTCCAGCCTCTTAATGTCCTTCCTGGAGTGAGGGGCCCAGAGCTGAGCACAGCGCTTGAGGTGTGGCCTCAGCAGTGTTGAGCACAGGGGGATGGTCACCTCCCTGCTGGCCACAGTATTTCTAATACCTGAGCAATCTAAATCATGAGCAACTGCTCAGACCTCTCTCAGACCTGTAGTAAGATTCTCTCATCCTGATGGCTGCTTGAGCTCTGGCTCCTCAGCCATAGAGGAGCTGTTGTAAGCATTCTCTCCCATTATATGCACTTAACACACAGTGTTAGACCCTTTGGCTCCTTAACAGAGAATGCCTATGTCTGCACTCCCTTAGCTGAGTCAGTGCTAAATAAACCACACTGTCTGGATCTTCAAAATGTTATGAATTGCCCTGTATCACTAGTAACTGCACTGTGTATCCAAACAGGAGTTGAGTTCTTTGAGGCTGCTGTAATTGGATTAGGAAAATTCAGTCCTGATCAAATTCATCACTGTAATCAGGTTACTAAACAATTCATGATGCTCTTGATAACTCTGAAGGAATAATAAATGGCTTTCTATGAAGGATTAAAGAATAGCTGACCCTGCTCTGGGTGGGAGGCTGGACCAGATGACCTGCTGAGGTCCCTTTGAACCTAAGTTACTCTATGATTCTATGATAAGTTATTAGCATACATTGCCAAATACTGTGAGCAGACATTCAACTAGCATGATTCAGGGGTCTTTCTTACTCAGAAACAATGAGTCTGGGTTACTTCACACCTACCCTGGACTTTTTTGTCACACATGACCTTTCTTTTTCTAACTAGCAAATTTTAATTGTCATGCTATGTCGTAATAAACTTATCTTTCACCTGGGGCCTTAGATTATTATCACAGTACCACAGCACATTAGAGGGGTTGTAAAGGACCTCCAGAGATCATCCAGTCCAACCCCCCAGACAGAGCAACATCACCCAGGGCAGTCTGCACAGGAATGCATCCAGGTGGGGTTGGAAAGTCTCCAGAGAAGGACACTCCACAACCTCTCTGGGCAGCCTGCTCCAGGGCTCTGGCACCCTCACTGGAAAGAAGTTTCTCCTCATGTTGAGCTGAAACCTTCTCTGTTCAAATTTGTCTCCATTGGTCCTTGGCTTATTGCTGTGCACCACCCAAAAGAGCTTGGCCCTCTCCACTTGACCCCCAGCCCTCAGCTATTGATAGACATTGATCAGATCCCCTCTCAGCCTTCTCTTCTCCAGACTAAACAGCCCCAGGGCTCTCAGTCTCTCTTCACAGGGGAGATGCTCAAGTCCCCTAAGCATCCTCCTGGCTCTCCCTTGGACACTCTTCAGCAGGTCTCTGTCTCTCTTGAACTGGGGAGCCCAGAACTGGACACAGGATTGCAGCTGTGGTCTGAGCAGGGCAGAGTAGAGGGAGAGCAGAACCTCCCTAGCCCTGCTGGCCACACTTTTCTTGCTGCACCCCAGGATCCCCTTGTCTCTCTTGGCCGACAGGGCACATTGCTGTCCCATGCAGAACTTGCTGCCCACCAGGACTCCAAGGTCTTTCTCTGTGGAGCTGCTTTCAGCAGAAAGTATTTGTTATGCCTCAGGAATCTTCACAGTATTCCAAAGTAATGTAGATTCCAGTTGTAAAACAATCAGTGACACAGCTGGGGAAAGAATCCAGGAATTCTAAGCCTTAATTTTGTGCTGTAATGGCTTATTTCACTTTCTCAGCCACCACCAGTGTCCTGATATTCTGTGCATCAGGCTGTGGATGCTCCTCACAGATTTTGGTTTAAATAACCATCTTTACTCACACTTTGTATTAGATGTAGACTTTGTTAAGGAAAAGGAAAAGGAAAGGAGAAAAGGAGTGATGAGTTTAGGAATTACTCCCCTCAACATAAATTTGGATAATAATAATAATAATGATAATGATAATGATAATGATAATGATAATAATAATAAAACAGGTTGGAAGAGACCTTCAAGATCATCACATCCAACCCCTCAACCAATCAAACCCACCTAAACAACTAACCCATGGCACCAAGCACCCCATCAAGCCTTCTCCTGAACACCTCCAATGACAGCAACTCCACCACCTCCCCAGGCAGCCCGTTCCAATGGGCAATCACTCTCTCTGTATAGAACTTTTTCCTAACCTCCAATCTGAACCTCCCCTGGTACAGCCTGAGACTGTGTCCTCTTGTTCTGGTACTGGCTACCTGGGAGAAGAGACCAACCTCTGCCTGTCTACAACCTCCCTTCAGGGAGTTGTAGAGAGCAAGAAGGTCACCCCTGAGTCTCCTCCTCTCCAGGCTAAGCAACCCCAGCTCCCTCAGCCTCTCCTCGTAGGGCTGTGTTCCAAACCCCTCACCAACTTTGTGGCCCTTCTCTGGACTCGCTCCAGCAAGTCAACCTCCTTCCTAAACTGAGGGGCCCAGAACTAGACACAGGACTTGAGGTGCAGCCTAACCAGTGCAGTGTACAGGGGCAGAATGACCTCCCTGCTCCTGCTGGCCACACTGTTTCTGATGCAGGCCAGGATGCCATTGGCCCTCCTGGCCACCTGGGCACACTGCAGGCTCATGTTCAGCCTATCATCTACCAGCACCCCCAGGTCCCTCTCTGCCTGGCTGCTCTCCAGCCACTCTGACCCCAGCCTGTAGCTCTGCATGGGGTTGCTGTGGCCAATGTGCAGAACCCGGCACTTGGATGTGTTCAGTCTCATGCCGTTGGACTCTGCCCATCTGCCCAGCCTGTCGAGGTCCCTCTGCAGAGCCTCTCTACCCTCCAGCAGATCAACTCCTGCCCCCAGCTTGGTGTCATCTGCAGATTTACTGATGATGGACTCAATGCCCTCATCCAGATCATCAATAAAGATGTTAAAGAGCATGGGGCCCAGCACTGATCCTTGGGGCACACCACTAGTGACTGGCTGCCAGCTGGATGTGGCACCATTCACCACCACTCTCTGGGCTCGGCCCTCCAGCCAGTTCCTAACCCATCGCAGTGTGCTCCCATCCAAGCCATGTGCTGACATCTTGGCCAGGAGTTTGCTGTGGGGGACAGTGTCAAAGGCCTTGCTGAGGTCCAGGTAGACTACATCCACAGGCCTCCCCACATCCACCAGGCGGGTTACCTGATCATAAAAGGAGATCAGGTTGGTCAGGCAGGACCTGCCCTTCCTAAACCCATGCTGACTAGGCCTGATCCCTTGGCCATCCTGTCAGTGTTGTGTGACTGCACTCAAGATGACCTGTTCCATAATCTTGCCTGGCACTGAGGTCAGGCTGACAGGCCTGTAATTCCCTGGCTCATCCAACCGGCCCTTCCAGTGGATGGGCACCACGTTGGCCAGCTTCCAGTCTTCTGGGACCTCTCCAGTGAGCCAGGACTGCTGAAAAATGATGGAGAGTGGCTTAGCCAGCTCATCTGCCAGCTCTCTCAGCACCCTAGGATGGATCCCATCTGGTCCCATGGACTTGTGGGGCTCCAAGCAGCTGAGGAGAGCTCCAAGTACCTGCTCGTGGAATTACCACCAAGATAAATGAGCAGACCGACTCAGATGGTTTTGGAAGCCAATGAAGCTCTATTTGCAAGCAAACTACAATCTAGAAATGTGGAATGCAATGAATATGTACTAAATAAATGTATGTATGTATATTTACAATCTAGAAACAACACAGGGACCCCTCTAGACACCTTCAACCCCCTTCTCTCTCCCCCTCCCCCCATCCTCTCCCCCTTGTGCAAGGGAAAGAGAGAGAGGGCAGTTAGTATAGCCCTGCTAGTACTTAGCCACAACTAGGAATGCAGCCAAGGTCAGCAAGGCCAAGCAGAAGCACCACTGAGGGGTCTGGAGCACAGCCCTGTGGGGAGAGGCTGAGGGAGCTGGGGTTGCTTAGCCTGGAGAAGAAGAGGCTCAGGGGAGACCTTCTTGCTCTCTACAACTCCCTGAAGAGAGGTTGTAGCCAGGTGGGGGTTGGTCTCTTCTCCCAGGCAACCAGCACCAGAACAAGAGGACACAGTCTCAAGCTGCACCAGGGGAGGTTTAGGCTGGAGGTGAGGAGAAAGTTCTTCCCAGAAAGAGTAATTGGCCATTGGAATGTGCTGCCCAGGGAGATGGTGGAGTCACCATCATTGGAGGTGTTCAAAAAAGGCTTGGATGTGGCACTTGGATCCATGGTTTACTTGTCAGGAGGTGTTGGGTGTTAGGTAGGATTTTATGATCTCTGAGGTCTTTTCCAACCTTACTGATTCTATGATTCTGTGATTTTTCCTTTTGTATCCAATGGTCAGTTATTTACTTCCTACTATTTTTCTACTCAGTGCCCTGGGAAATTTCCTGGGCATCAGCCTGTAACTGTGACAAAAAGAAAAGAAAATATGGACTGGATGCCTGTGAATCAGGTGCAAGTGAGCAGGCAGGGCTGCTTTTCCAAACAGGAAAAATACATAACTGTGTCATACACTATGACACTGAATATAGTCTTTCATGGCATGCAGCATTGGCATATATGAAAGCTCTGGGGGGGAAAAATGTGCAGGAGAAGGGCAATGACATGCTACTTACATTCTGCTTGTGCTAGCTTGGTATTTTCTGTCTCAAAATTGTCAGTGCAGGCCTAAACAGGAGCCTTCGGAGTTTAAAGCATACAATGTGTCACAAGGACAGCCCGAGGAAGGAGACACAATGGCAAAGGAAGCAGAATCATCCTCTGCTTGCCCTTTGCATTCATCAACATCTTTGGCTCTGTCTGCTGGCAAAAGTTAGGGGGAAAATAGCATCAAGATGAAACAAAGCTATTGTAAGGCCAGTCTCACCTTCTGCAAATTGCAGTGAGTTTTAGATAAAATATCTATTGGAATACTTTTTTAGGAGCAGCTGAGTGACCTAGATGGCTTGTTTTGATGCCCTAGAACTACTCACAGTTCAGTCTTAATGTTTGCCTCTTTAGGTCTGAGAAGGTTCAAGTTTACTAACTGTGGGAAAAGAAGTAGGGGTTTTCTCATTTGACATTGTTACTCTTTCTTTTTTGTTTGCTTGTTTTTTGGGGTGATGGTGGTAGTGTTTGGGTTTTTTTCTTGATTTCTTTCTTAATGCACTTGATGCACTTCTGGCTATTACTGTCACTTTTGAGTAAGTCCAACACAGATGCAAAATTGCCTTTGTCCTTGTTAGTCCTGCAGAAATGTGGCCACTGATACCATAGAATGGTCCAGGCTGGAAGGGACCTCCAAAGCTCATCCAGTCTGACCTCCCCACAGTCAGCAGGGACAGTCCCAACTAGACCAGGTTGCCCAGGGCCTCCTTGAGCCTCACCTTGAATAGCTCCAGGGATGGGACCTCAACCACCTTCCTGGGCAACCTGTTCCAGTGTTCCACTACCCTCATAGGAAAGGGTGGTGGAACACTGATCTAAATCTGCCCTTCTCTAGTTTGAAGCCATTGTCCCTGGTCCTGTCCCTGCAGGCCTTTGCAAAGAGTCTCTCTGCATCCTTCCTGTAGCCCCCTTCAGGTACTGGCAGGCTGCTATTAGGTCTCCCTGGAGCCTCCTCTTCTCCAGACTGACAGAGTACACTCCCTTGATAATCTCTGCATCTATTTGTCGTAGGGATTATTTCTGGTCCTTTCAGATGGATTTATTTGTTTGATTTAGGTACAGCAAAACACACAACATGAAGCCTGTGCTGCAGTCTGCTAAGATATAGATATTTTTGATGCAACAAGGACTAGGTGTTGCATGCCTTGGGACTTGGTATAAGGACACATGGAAGTGTTTGAAGGCACAGAGCGTGATGGCAGTGTCAGAAAAGATGTTCCAGGGGGTGCATGGTTGGGGCAGTCTGGCCCATACTGCCTATGGGCTGAATCAAAATTGTCTCAGAGCAAGCTGGTTGATTTGGCTGTGAAGTTGATCAGTAGTTGCAAACCAAATGAATTTCCCACTTGGGAATTTCCAGTTCCCAATGCTGCCCAGGGAGGTGGTGGAGTCCCCAAGCCTGGCCGTGTTTCAAGGTGTTTTGGCTGTGGTGCTTGGGGTTATGGTTTAGGGGTGACCCTTTCAGAGTAGGGCTCTGGGGTGGCCTTAGTGATCCTGAGGGTCTGTTCCAACCTGAATGTTTCTGTGCTTCTGGGATTCCACCTGATAGATGGATGGATGGCATGTGGTAGAAAGGGGCCTCTGAGGGCACTTCAGCACTATAACTTATTTCCAACTGCTGTTGTGACAGGAAGAGGTCAGCTAAAAAGTGAGTGTGGCTTGCATGCAAGAAAATGTGATGGAAACATGCTGGTCAAAAAGGTACAGACCAGGTTTTCATTCAGTCCCTGTAAGGCCATTTCTGCTGTGTGGAAATAGTGGAGAAGGATCCTTTGGGGATAAGACTTAGGTGTTTTTTTTCTTGCTTGTTTTATGGTGGTGACTTCTCTGTAAGGACACAGGTTCTGCTGGTGTGGAAGGGAGGGAGGTGTAATGTGAATACATCTCTGAGTCAGCTCATTTATATGAGCATTGTCACAACTTATTTATGGTAAGTGAGTTTCATTCCCAGATGCTATTTATTTCACTGTCTGAGAGAAGTCCTTTGGCAAAGGATGCAGAGGGAGTCAAGTCCTGGAGAATAAAACCAACCAGATATCTCTGAGCCTAAGTCCAGTATGTGAACCATCCCCTGCTCCACCCTCCCCCCCTCTTTCTTTCCCCTAAGAAAAGCTCTTACACTGCCTGTGTTGTGTGCATATGAATAAAGATGAAAGGTAACACTACAAAAAATGCAAATCTTTCTGTTAGCCTCTATCAAGCAAAATCACAGAATCACAGAACACATCTGGCTGGAAGAGACCTCCAAGTTCCTCCAGTCCAACCTTCCACCCAGCTCTGCAGGGTCAGCGCTAAACCATGTCCCTAAGCACCAGCTCCACACACTGCTTCAACACCTCCAGGGATGGTGACTCCAGCACTGCCCTGGGCAGAACATTCCAATGGCTGAGAGCCCACTCTGGGAAGAAATATTTCCTAGCATCCAGCCTGAACCTCCCCTGCTGCAGCTTGGAACTATTTCCTCTGCTCCTGTCTCTTGACACCAAGCAAGGAGCAGAGGCTGCCCCCTCCTTGCTCCAACCTCCCTTCAGGGAGCTGTAGAGAGCAGTGAGGTCTCCCTCAGCCTCCTCTTCTCCAGCCTGAACACCCCCAGCTCCCTCAGCCCCTCCTTATAGCCTAGGTGCTCCAGGCCCTTCTCCAGCCTCATTGCCCTTCTCTGGAGATGCTCCAGTCCCTCAGTGTTCTTCTTGTAGTGAGTGGCCCAGAACTGAACACAACACTCAAGGTGTAGCCTCCCCAGTGCTGAGCACAGAGGGATGGTCACCTCCTGTCCCTGCTGCCCACCCTGTTTCTGATCCAAGTCAGGATGCCTTTGGTTTTCTTGGCCACCTGGGCAGTGCTGACTCCTACTTAGTCCACTGCCAAGCAGCACCCCCAGGTCCCTCTTTGAGTTGCAGCTTTCCAATTACACATCCCCAAGTCTGTGGCTCCCCATGGGTTTGTTGTGACCCAGGTACAGGATCTGGCCCTTGATCTTGTTGAACTTCATACAATTAGCCTTGTTCCATGGGCCTCACCTTCCCAGGTCCTGCTGCAAAGCCTCCCTACCTCTAGCAGATGCACACAGCCACCCAGCACGGTGCCATCTGCAAATTTCCTGAGGCTGCCTCAATCTCCTCATCCAGATCATTGATAGAGATATGAAAGAGGTCAGGCCCCAGTGCTGAGCCCTGGGGGACACCGCTGGTGACTGGGTGCCAGCCAGACTTGACTGAATCCCCCACCACTCTTTGTGCCTGGCCCTCCTGCCAGGATCCTGGATTCTGTTGTATGTGCTTAGAGGTACTTGGGTCTGAGTTCAGTTCCTTGACATGAATTTATTGATATGTAGCCCTGACCTCTTTGATGCAGAATGTGAGCTTAGTGATTATTTAATTTCATCTCCTGTTGTGCCATTGCTTGTGAAGGCAAAACAAGACTCAATGGTGCAGTGGCTTTTGACTTTATGCCAAGGGTGTGCAAACCACTCCAGCTGTCACTCCATACTCTGCATGACCAAAACACTCTATTGATCCAGTCTGAGCACTCTGGGAAACGGCACAACTGAGGTTTGAATTAAGAGGAGTAGGGAAGTGCTTCTACAAGAGATGCAGTTGGCCTTGGCACATTGCAGTGGTACATAAGCCAAGCTTATCTGCTTTTTCTTCTGCCTAGTTCCCTGCCTTCTCTGCCTCTGCCAGAAACATTGTTCAGATGCCAAATTTGCCATTTGTGCCAATCCTCTGACTGCTTCACCTCAGCTGTATAATGAGCATCACTACCTAGATTACAGCTGAATTAAGCTTCAACTTTTACAGGACTTTCAATCACTTACTCAAAGCTCTTTAGGCTGAGTTTCATTTTTCGCCTTTTTAAAGCGACCTTGAAAAGAATCTCTCCTGTTTAGGGGTCCAGGCATTGAAACTGAGTCTATACACTTTGGCTTTTTGGTGGTTCTGGGTTTTTTGTTTGGTTTGGGGTGGGGTTTTTTTTGGGGGGGAAAGGGGGTGTTTGGGGTTTTGTTTGAGTTTTTTGTTTGTTTGCTTTGTGATTTGTTATGTTGCAGAGGGGGTTGTTTGGGTTTGGTTTTTTTTCATACATCATTTTTTTTCTTACATCAAGAATTATTTCTCTCTTACTTTTCATACAAGACACAGGGATGGCAGAGACACCTTTCAGCTAGTCCAGTTCACTCAAGGCCCCATCCAACCTGGCCTTCATTATCTCCAGGAGGGGGCATTCACAACCTCTCTGGACAATCCATCCAGAGCCTTGACACCCTCCTAGTGAAGAATTTCTTCCTAGGATCCAATCTAAGCCTATTCTCCTTCCATTTCAATCCCTTTCCCCTTGTCCAGTAGGTGCCCACTCTTGTAAAAAGTCTCTCTGCAGCCTTCCTGTAGGATCCCTTCAGGTATTGAAAAGCAGCTCTAATGTCCCCCTGGAGTCTTGTCCAGGCTGAACAACCCTAGTTTCCTCAGACTACAGAATCATAGAAGTGTTGTGGTTGGAAGGGACCTCGAGGATCATCCAGTTCCAAGCCCCCTGCCATGGCCAGGGACACCTCACACTACAGCAGGTTGCTCACAGCCACATCCAGCCTGGCTGCAAAAACCTCCAGGGAGGAGGCTGCCACCACCTCCCTGGGCAACCTGTGCCAGTTTCTCACCACCCTCATGGGGAACAACTTCTTCCTAACATCTAATCTCAATCTCCCCACTTCCAGTTTTGCTCCATCCCCCCCAGTCCTATCACTCCCTGACACCCTCAGAAGTCCCTCCCCAGCTTTCTTGTAGCTCCCTTCAGATACTGGAAGGCCACAATTAGGTCTCCTCAGAGCCTTCTCTTCTCCAGACTGAACAGCCCCAACTGCCTCAGTCTGTCCTCATAGCAGAGCAGCTCCAGCCCTCTGCTCATCCTCGTGGCCCTTCTCTGGACACCTTCTAGCACCTCCAGATCCTTGTTGTTACAGGAGTTCCAGAACTGGGCACAGTGCTGTATCCACCAAATGGTCCATTCATGGAACCCATCCTGCACCAGCTTGGAGACCAGGATGTGGTGCAGGATAGTGTCAAAGGCTTTGCTATCCTCATAGCAGAGGTGTCCCAGCACCTGGATCATCTTTGTGGCTCTCCTCTGGACTCCTTCCAACAGATCTACATCCATCTTACAGTGGGGACACCATGTAGTAATAATATTTAATACATGATTGTAAAAAATGTAATTGCTTTTACAGTTCATGCATACTGTTGTATGATTTTGTTTGCTTTGAATAGATGTGTGGTATGTCTTGCATCAGCATGCAATAGCATCACAGTCTTGCCCTGAGAAGACTGAAATAATTGGATGACTTGCTAAGAATTTTCCTCATTTAGAGAGAACAGTTTATATGACAGAGTGTACAGCAAAGTGCAAATTAAACAATGCACTGTTGTTGTAAAACTAAATGCTGCATGAGGAACCTTAGGAAATTACAGCATCACAGAAGGGTCTGGGCTGGAAGGGACCTCCAAAGCTCATCCAGTCCAACCCTCTCTGCAGTCAGCTGGGACATCCCCAACTAGATCAGGTTGCCCAGAGCCCTGTCCAGCCTCATCTTGAATATCTCCAGGGATGAAGAAATTCAACAAGGGCAAAGCAAACTCCTGCATATGGGATGGACTGACCCTTTCTAGTTGTACTGCTGGACCTAAGTGACTGGTTAGAAGATTGGCTGATAGTGAACCGGGGTTCCTTATGGATGTTTGGCTAAGGACGAGTCAGCACTGAAAGATTATGAGAAACTTGAGGGACTCCACCAGAGGGGCTGGAGAAAGGAGGATTTTTGAAGGGAATAGTCTCCAGGAGGCTTAACAGCAAACTCCCAGTACCTGCAAGGAGGCTATTGAGAAAACAGAACAAGGTTATTCTTGGTGGTGCAGAGTGGAAGGTTGAGAGACCTCAGCCACAAATCATAGAATCATAGAATCAGTCAGGGTTGGAAGGGACCACAAGGATCATGTAGTTCCAACCCCATGGCATGGGCAGGGACACCCCACACTAGATCAGGCTGGCCTCATCCAGCTTGGGCTTAAACACCTCCAGGGATGGGGACTCAACCACCTCCCTGGACAACCCATTCCAGGGCTTCACCACTCTCATGGTGAAGAACTTACTCCTGACATATATATATATATAATAGTTTAAAAAGTCACTTCCCCTGCTTCCAAAGTGACTCCAGATTACTATTTGCTAGATTTACTTCCAGTCTCTTTGGGGGTGGGGGGAGGATTCCTTGTTATTTTGCTACCATCTGAGCTCTTATACTCCAGTTAAGGCTCAAACCACTACAATGTTGTATGAAGGCTGAGAACATCTAAATCACCAGCAAATGCAAGCAGCATCTTCATTGTCCTCATCACCACATGCTGGGTAGCTTGGTCACCCTCAGGAATTAGACTGACACAAAAATATGTCTCCTGACTTGAAAGGCCAGTGAAACAAGTACATTAAAAAAGAAGAAAAACCAAGCAACCAAACCCCATTGCATACTCTTATTTCACTCCAAATTGTGACTTTCTTTTTTTCTTCTTGTGGGGAGCAAGAAGGAACAGAGAGGAATAAAAAGTTGGGAAGTACAATTTGAAATTAAAAGTGGTTTTCACCTCTTTGTAATATTGGAACATTCAGTGGGTACAGAACTGGCTTGATGGCTGCTCCCAAAGGGTGGCTGTCAATGGCTCCATGGCCAAGTGGAGGCCAGGGACAAGTGGAGTTCAGGGATCAGTACTGGGACCAGGCTTGTTCAACATCTTTGTTGGTGCCATGGACAGTGGCACTGAGACACCCTCAGCAAGTTCACTGAGGACACCAAGCTGTGTGGTGCAGCTGACAGCTGGAGGGAAGGGATCCATCCAGAGGCACCTGGACAGGCTGCAGAGCTGAGCCCAAGCCAACCCCATGAGGTTCAACAAGACCAAATGCAAGGTCCTGCAGCTGGGTCAGGTCAATGCCAGGCACTGACACAGGCTGGGCAGGGACTGGCTTGAGAACAGCCCTGAAGAAAAGGCCTTGGGGGTGCTGGTGGATGGGAAGCTCAACAGGAGCCAGCAGTGAGCACTTGCAGCCTAGAGAGCCAAGCAGGGCCTGGGCTGCAGCAAGAGAAGTATAGCCAGCAGGGCCAGGGAGGTGATTCTCCTCCTCTTCTCCACTCTGGTGAGAGCCCACCTGGCGCACTGTGTCCAGTTCTGGAGCCCCTAGTAGAGGAAGGATCTGGAGGTGCTGGAAGATGTCCAGAGAAGGACCATGTGGATGAGTAGAGGGCTGGAGCTGCTCTGCTATGGAGACAGCCTGAGGGAGCTGGCATTGTTCAGTCTGGAGAAGAGAAAGCTCTGAGGAGACCTAATTGCGGCCTTCCCCATGAGGGTGGTGAGAGCCCAGGGAGGTGGTGGCAGCCTCATCCCTGGAGGTTATTGCGGCCAAGCTGGATGTGGCTGTGAGCAACCTGCTGTAGTGTGAGGTGTCCCTGCCCATGGCAGGGAGCTTGGAACTGGATGGTCCTTGGGGTCCCTTCCAAGCCTAACAGTTCTATGATTCTATGATTTATCTCCAGCTGCTATAATTGGGGCTTTTCTGGAGCTGCTTTCAGTACTGCACAAGCCTAAGCCTATATCCCCAGAACTCCCCAGAGCTCCCCAGAGCAGCTATGGGGATAATCTGTAGGAAGATAATACAGCCCCTGTTATTCAAATGCAAAAGTACTAAGGTTGTTCTCAAACATTAATTAGCACTGAGGTGAATTATTCTTGACACATACTGAGTCAGTTCTGGCTCTTCTCCCCAGTGCTTTAAGGTTAGTTCTGTATGATATGCATTAATTGACACAATGACCAAAAATGAGGGAAAAAAAACCACCAAAATGAAATAAATTCTCTATGCAGCCTATAATTTATCACTGAAAACCAAGCAATAAGGGTCACCAGGAGTACAAACAGACAAATGTACATTGAACATGTTGTGGTAATCTGTTACACAGCTTAAAGCTATGCTTAAAATTGTAAATGAGAGTTAGATCTCTCCAGAGAATTCAGTTAAGGGGGCTGGAAGAATTTTTCAGAGAGGCTAAGCAAAGCAAATGGTGATAAAATTATTTCATTTCTTTGGCTCTGCACTTTCCTCTCTAGGTTAGGAACACAAGTTTTCTTTCTTGTTTCTCTCTGTGCCTTCTTTTCTTGCTTAGCTGCTCTGTCTCCCTTCTGGCCTTCTGCTGGCTGAACTGGCTTTGGTTGTGTCTGTGAGGTACAGGGAAGGGATGGATGGGGTGGGGGTGAAGCAGTCTCTCTGGACTGCCCAGGGGGTTGTGAATATGCCCAGGGGAGGCCTTCTGATTGTTGCTGAGTTGTGAATGTATGTAAATATATCCAGTCTGTGGTTGTTGTCTTTTTATACTTTTACATTCAGTTCACCTCTTGTAAATGTAGCTTCATTTTGCTTCCAAACTTCTCACCTAGTCTGGTGGTTTATTCCCAGGGGTTCGTCTCTGTTCTGGGGGGGAATGTCCCATTGTTGGGGGGAAGTAGGGAGGCAAATCTAACCTGTGACCGTTTGAGGCTGTGCCTTTAAGAAAGGGACCGTGCTAGGACACTATGGCTGAATGCTTTTGTAAATATTGATACTCTAAACGAATTTCATTGGTAGATTGGTAGAATGTAGCTTGAAGTTTTAGTGCAGGTGGAACTTTCCTCAGTTCGGTTCCTCTTTGCTCTCCCTTTCCAGCCTGTCTGCTTCTGGGCGCTTTGCCAGAAGGGCCACAGATAACAGATAAGCACTAATCCAGCACTAATATTTCTTGCTACTAAAATTCTTCTTTTCTTATAACTGCCTTTTTCTCTCTCTCTAACCCTCTTTGGGAAAAAGGGAGGTAGGGGGGAGAGAGAGGGGGTCTGGGGGGGAACCCCCTCTGTCCAGGGGTTTTGTTCCTGTATCTCCCTTTGCTGTATATTTCTGTATATATTGTAAGTCTGTATATTTGTGTACATAAATTCCCTGTGTCTCACATTGCTTTGTAAATACAACATTCCCTTTTGCTCCACCGGCTGAGTTATCTGTGGTTTTTCCTTACTACTTCTTAGTGGGGGAGGGAAAGCTGGGCCTTCTCTCTCAACCCACCACACTAACCCTACAATATAATCCTACTGCCTTCAAATATCCTCCTAATTCCTCCTTCCTGGAGGTACCACGTTTTTCAAGGAATCATCCGTGGGACCTTCTTATCCCAGAAAATAAACCAGAACCAAACCACATCAGAACCCAGACCACACCAGAACCTAACCAAAAAACAAACCAAAACACAAACCCAAAAGCAAACCAAACCCCAAAGTGAACCAAACCCAAACCAAACCCAACCCAAAACAAAACCCTAAACAGAGCCAAACCAAAATGAAACCACACCAAAACCAAATCAAACCAAAACAAAAAGCAAAACAAACCCAACCTGGAGACTCTCTACACAGAGTCATTTTCCCCCACTCTGCCTGGCAAGTTATGAAGATAACTGATATCCAGTGTGTTTTATAATAATATTGTGTCCAGTTCTGGTGTCCCCACCACAGGAGGGAACAGCTCTGGTGAGGCAACACCTTGAGTATTGTGTTCAGTTATGGGCACCTCAGTACAACCTGAATGTTCCTGTGATTACTTGATTCTATGAAATGGTTCCAAGCTGCAGCAGGGGAGGATGCTAGGAAATATTTCTTCCCAGACAGGGTTCTCAGCCATTGGAATGTGCTGCCCAGGGACGTGGTGGAGTCACCATCCCTGGAGGTAGAATAGAATAGAATAGAATAGAATAGAATAGAATAGAATTAACCAGGTTGGAAGAGACCTTTGAGATCATCATGTCCAATCTATCATCCGACACCACCTAATCAACTAAACCATACAACCAAGCATCCTGTCAAGCCTTGCCCTGAACACCCCCAGCGACGGCAACCCCACCACCTCCTCAGGCAGCCCATTCCAGTGGGCAATCACTCTCTCTGTGTAAAACTTCGGTGTTTAAGAAGAGCCTGGATGAGGCACTTGGTGCCATGGTTTAGTTGATTAGATGGTGTTGGGTGATAGGTTGGACTCGATATGTTCTATTCTATTCTATTCTATTCTATTCTATTCTATTCTATTCTATTCTATTCTATTCTCTATTTAGCCTTTGCAAAGAGGATGTCTTGAAAGAAAGATGTTCAACTGAGTGTGTTTTCTGACATTGGAAAGGAGAGGGGAACATTGAACTGAGTGGGTGTTTGGTACACAGAAGGATCTAAGTCCTCATACATTCTTGGAGGTGCTGATGTTCACAGAGCTACTCACTGCTGCTCACAGGAGTCACTTACTCAGAAAGAGAGCACTGCTTTACTGGAAAGAATAAAAAATCCAACCTGTGAGGGCTAGTAGTGATTGATTCTCTTATCTATCCTCATTTCCAGTTATTTGCTCCTACTTGATCTCAACTTGTTTGTTTATTTTCATTTCACAGGGCACTTTTAAAACCACTTAGGAGAAGGGAAGGTGCTTTCAAATGGGCTCATAAAGGATTATGATTTGAATTTGTGAGGTTAGGAGTTGATTCAGAAGCCTTAGAACTCACAGGAGCCATCACCTCTGAGCCAGTCTGTCTTAACTGGCTTTCTTTGTGCAATCTTTTATTGAGCTCCTGAAAATGTTGAGTAATGAGGAGGATGTGCTATTTGCTCTGCCCACACTGTATTGACTCAGCAGTGTTACCCTCTTTACACAGTGGGCAATTTCAGCTCATTATCTATAAGGAGATTGTGTTTGTGCTTCTTCCTAGTTAGATATTTTTCTGTATATTGACATCTGCAAATTGAAATATCCATTTTTGACAGATTAGAAAGTGTGTATAATTGCTTTACCACTTTTGTGCCCCACTCCTTGTCCTCTGACTCTGCAATTATTACTCTTTTATTTGAAACCAAGTATCATAGAATCATAGAACATTAGAGGTTGGAAAGGACCTCCAGAGATCATCCAGTCCAACCCCTCTGCCAGAGCAGCATCACCCAGGGCAGTCTGCACAGGAATGCATCCAGGTGGGTTTGGAAAGGCTCCAGAGAAGGAGACTCCACAACCTCTCTGGGCAGCCTGCTCCAGGGCTCTGGCACCCTCACTCTAAAGAAGTTTCTCCTCATGTGGAGCTGAAACGTTCCATGGTAAAGTTTGTCTCTATTGTTCCCTGGCTTATTGCTGTGCACCACCCAAAAGAGCTTGGCCCCCTCCACTTGCCCCCCAGCCCTCAGTTATTGATAGACATTGATCAGATCCCCTCTCAGCCTTCTCGTCTCCTGACTGAACAGCCCCAGGGCTCTGAGTCTCTCTTCACAGGGGAGATGCTCAAGTCCCTTAAGCATCCTCCTGGCTCTCCCCTGGAATCTCTCCAGCAAGTCTGTCTCTCTGGAGCTGGGGAGCCCAGAACTGGACACAGATAGATAACTAAATAAGTAAAAAAATGAATGAATGGAATCAAATCTTCATTCCAATGAAAGAAATTGCAACAGTCCTCTTTGTTGTGTTGAAAATTGAAATAAATAAAAAGTAAATACATGCAATAGGTCAAAATAAATATATCAACAAATAAATAAATAAAGCAGTAAACAAATAAAGATAGCAATATATAAGTATAGTGATAAATAAATACAACAATATGCATTATAGCAATTAATCACTAAAAGAAAATGCAATTGATTTTGGTACATGAATGCTCAGGAAGGAATAAATGGCACTTCTCTGTTCCAGCAGGTGATTGTAAAGCTAAAAATATCAATGCTGCTTCTTCTCCACTCCCAGAGATTGTCTGAGTTATAGGACATATAAATGTTTATTTTCCTGTAGATGTGTTGTAGGGGAGTAATCTTGTGGTTTGAACCAGTTTCTGGTGTGTAGAAGAATCATCAGCTTTCTGAGGTGAAATCATGGAATCACAAAAACATTCATGCTGGAACAGACCCTCAGGATCACCAAGTCCAACCCAGAACCCTACTCTGCAAGGGTCACCCCTAAACCATAGCCCCAAGCACCACATCCAAACCACCATCAAATATATCCAGGGCTGGGGACTCCACCTGTATGTGCTGCTCCCTAGGCAGCTCATTCTAATCCCTGAACACCATTGCCATGAAAAGATTCTTCCTAACTTCCAGTCTAACCCTGCCCTGCTGCAGCTTGAGGCCATTCCCTTTTGTTCTATCACTAACTACCTGTGAGAAGAGACCAGCACCAACCTCTCCACAAGGTCCTTTCAGGTAGCTGTAGACAGCAATGAGGTCTCCCCTCAGCCTCCTCTGTTTCACACTAACCATCCCCAGCTCCTTCAGTTGCCCTCCATCAGATTTATTCTCCAGGCCCTTCACAGCTTCCTTGCCCTCCTCTGCCCTGGCTCCAGCACCTCCACATCTCTCTTGTGTTGAGGTGCCCAGAACTGGACACAGCACTCCAGGTGTGGCCTGAGCAGAGCTGAGTGCCAGGGGACAATCCCCTCCCTGCTCCTGCTGGACACAGCATTGCTGATCCCAGCCAGGATGCCTTTGGCTTTCTTGGCCACCTGGGCACACTGCTGGCTCCTATTCAGCTGCTTGTCCATGAGCACTCCCAGGTCCCTTTCTGCCAGCAGCTTTCCAGCCACTCTGGCCCAAGCCTGTAGCCTTGCTTGGGGTTGTTGTGCCCCAAGTGCAGGACCTGGCACTTGGCCTTGTTGAAGCTCATCCTGGTAATGTTGGCCATGGATCCAATCTATCCAAGTTCAGCAGTGTCACTGTTGGCAGTAAGAAAGGCCAGTAGAATTCAAACGATTCATAGCCCTGCTTGCCAGTTAAACTTTGTGCTGAAGGTAAAAGCATCTGATGACCTTGCTTCTGATAGCACTCCCTGGTTTGCTTTCCATGGAAACAGGAGTGATTAATTAGCATAATGGATTTCCCTGCTGAGGCAAGGAAGGTGTGGCAGCTCAGTTCTGTGAACATTGAGAGCTCAAAATGATGGTGTTTAGTGCTTCCCATGCATGTGAAAGTGTGGGGGAATTACACAAGGCATAATGAAAAAATGAAGGGCATGCAAGGTTTGTGGACTGTTAATCCTGTAGGCTTGGATTTATAATACTCTTCTTCTAAGGCCTAGTCCAGAAATGCAAAGGTAGAAGGTCATAAAGAATATCATCTGAAGTCCCTATTTGTTTGTTTATTACTTCAAAGAATCACACACAGAATCAGAGGCTGGGATTAGAAAGTTCCTCTGGAAGTCACCTAGTTCAATCCACCTGCTCAAGTAGGGTTAGCTAGAACTGTTTGCCCAGGACCATGTCCAGATGGGTTTTGAATGTCACCTAGGGGGCACCTGTGCCCAGAGGTTTCATCCACTCTCACAATCAATTTGTATTTTACTATGTGTGAATCGTGGCTCCTGTGCTTCAGTTCATGAGCACTGCATTCAGTCCTTTCTCTTCAGATCACTGAAAATCTGTCTCCATCAGGTATTTATACACACCCAGAAGATCCCCCTGAGCCTTCTTTTGAGTTCCTTTCTTGGAATCTCTGCAGTATATCCATATCTGTGTGGTACTGGGGAGTGCAAACTCGACTGAGCACTGCAGGTGTTGTTTCATCAGTGCTGAGCAGAGGGGAAGGCTCTTCACCTTCCTTCCCCTGCTGGCAATGTCCTGCCTCACACATCCCAGGAGTCTTTGCTGCAGAGCACATTTCTGGCTTGTGCTCCTCATCCAGCAGGACTCCTGTACCTTCCTTGTTGAATCCTTGTGTGTTTCATGTGCTATTCTTGTGCACTGGTCTTGTGAATCCACCTATTTGTCAATCATGCAGCCTTGCAGTTGAGGCCCCAGTCCAAACA
Source organism: Dryobates pubescens (assembly GCF_014839835.1). NCBI lineage: Eukaryota > Metazoa > Chordata > Aves > Piciformes > Picidae > Dryobates > Dryobates pubescens. The sequence continues at coordinate 29,539,239 of NC_071612.1, forward strand.
GGAACTAGGGGTACTTAGCCCTGCAGGATGTACTTGAAATTGGTGTGCTGGCTCTTTAGAAAAGGACTGGCATGCTGAACAAAAATGCCTCAGCAGGCTCCTGCTAGCTGGTGCTGCTTGATTTTCCTTTTTTGTGTGTTTGTGCTCTGCTCTGGATTAATGATTGTGAAAATGTCTTCACTTACATTTCAGTTAAGGGGTTTCTCCTTGTGGCAATGGAGAGGCTAAGGGCAGACTAGCATTCTTTTTTTTTTTTTCTTTTTTTTTTCCCAAGCAGCCTTTAAAAGAGAAGTGATAAAGAAGTGGTGGAAGCCCCATCCCTGGAAGTTTTTAAGGCCAGGCTGGATGGGGCTCTGGGCAACCTGATCTGGTGGAAAGTGTCCCTGCCCAGGGCAGGGGGGTTGTATAGTGGGTTGAAATTACCCCCCAACTAATTTGGCTAACTACTCCCCCAAAATAAAATTACCAAACCAGCTCAGAAGGTTTTGGAAGCCAATGAAGCTCTATTCAAAAGTAAACTACAATCTAGAAATATGAAATGCAAGGAACATGTAGAAACTATCCAATAGATGGACAATAGAGAGATATTGACTGGTTATAAACAACACAGAAACTTCTCAGACCCCCTTGGACAGATCCAGGGGGACCATTCACCTCCTTCCCCACTCCCTCCCTCCTTCCTGTTGCCTCACACAGAAGTGAAAACAGAGATCCCCTGGCAAGGCCATGGGAGAGAGTGAGAGAATTTGCAAGCAGAAGTGACAGAAGAGGAAAAGAGAGCAAGAACTGTTTCTGCCTCTGCTCTACATCCCATTAGCAACCCAATGAATTCTATACACCTTAGCATTATTTTACTTTTATACCCAATGGTAAATTATTTTACTTTCAGGCTTTGCATCCAGGGACTAGGCTAAAGTTCCCCCTTCAAACTGTAACAGGTTGGAACTGGATGATCCTTGGGGTCCCTTCCAACCCTGACAAATCTATGATTAGGAAAGAAACTTCAGGGGCTTTTTTAAACAGTGATGGCTTAACAAGCTTGGGTTGTTTCTGGGCCCCATGCTCTTTAACATCTTTATTGATGATCTGGACGAGGGCATCGAGTCCATCATCAGTAAATTTGCTGACGACACCAAGCTGGGGGCAGGAGTTGATCTGCTGGAGGGTAGAGAGGCTCTGCAGAGGGACCTCGACAGGCTGGGCAGATGGGCAGAGTCCAACGGCATGAGATTTAACACATCCAAGTGCCGGGTTCTGCACATTGGCCACAGCAACCCCATGCAGAGCTACAGGCTGGGGTCAGAGTGGCTGGAGAGCAGTCAGGCTGAGAGGGACCTGGGGGTGCTGGTCGACGGTAGACTGAACATGAGCCTGCAGTGTGCCCAGGCAGCTAAGAGGGCCAATGGCATCCTGGCCTGCATCAGGAACAGTGTGGCCAGCAGGAGCAGGGAGGTCATTCTGCCCCTGTACACTGCACTGGTTAGGCCGCACCTCGAGTACTGTGTCCAGTTCTGGGCCCCTCAGTTTAGGAAGGAGGTTGACTTGCTGGAACGAGTCCAGAGAAGAGCAACAAAGTTGGTGAGGGGTTTGGAACATAAGCCCTACGAGGAGAGGCTGAGGGAGCTGGGGTTGCTTAGCCTGGAGAAGAGGAGACTCAGGGGTGACCTTATTGCTCTCTACAACTACCTGAAGGGAGGTTGTAGACAGACGGATGTTGGTCTCTTCTCCCAGGCAAGCAGTACCAGAACAAGAGGACACAGTCTCAGGCTGCGCCAGGGGAGGTTCAGGCTGGATGTTAGGAAAAAGTTCTATACAGAAAGAGTGATTGCACATTGGAATGGGCTGCCTGGGGAGGTGGTGGAGTCGCCATCACTGGAGGTGTTCAGGAGGAGACTTGACGGGGTGCTTGGTGCCGTGGGTTAGTTGTTTGGGCGGTGTTGGATTGGTTGATGGGTTGGACGCGATGATCTTGAAGGTCTCTTCCAACCTGGTTTATTCTATGTATGTATGTATTCTATGTATGTAGAAACAATCTAGCTGTTCAATGTGTCTTCTTCACTTAATGCACCCAAAGTAAGAAAGTCCTTCTTGATTCTTTTTGACCTGGAAGATGTTGAACATAAGCAAGCTGCACATGAGCCAGCAGTGTGCCCAGCTGGCCATGAAGGCCAATGGCGTCCTGGCCTGCATCAGGAACAGTGTGCCCAGCAGGAGCAGGGAGGTCATTCTGCCTTGTGCTCAACACTGGTTAGGCCACACCATGAGTCCTGTGTCCAGTTTTGGGCCCCTCAGTTTAGGAAAGATGTTGAGCTGCTGGAAGGTGTCCAGAGAAGGGCAACAAAGCTGGGGAGGGGTCTGGAGCACAGCCCTGTGAGGAGAGACTGAGGGAGATGGGGTTGCTTAGCCTGGAGAAGAGGAGGCTCAGGGGAGACCTTCTTGCTGTCTACAATTACCTGAAGGGAGGTTGTAGCCAGGAGGGGGTTGGTCTCTTTTCCCAGGCAAGCAGCACCAGAACAAGAGGACACAGTCTCAAGCTGTGCCAGGGGAGGTTTAGGCTGGAGGTGAGCAGAAAGTTCTTCCCAGAAAGAGTAATTGGCCATTGGAATGTGCTGCCCAGGGAGGTGGTGGAGTCACCATCCCTGGAGGTTTTCAAAAAAGGCTTGGATGTGGCACTTGGAGCCATGGTTTAGTTGTCAGGAGGTGTTAGGTATTAGGTAATAGCTTGGACTTGATGATCTCTGAGGTCTTTTCCAACCTGTGTGGTTCTATAACTCTACAATTTTGTGATCAGCTTTAGGTTAGTTGAATCTTTAAAACAAAATAAAAATATTCCAAACATATTCCAGTCAAAGATGGATGTGTAGCTCAGAGTGCTTAGTGCTTGCATTTGACATGTACCTCCACTTTGTCAGGGCTCTAAATTGGCTGCTGCTATTACAAATCATGGGCTTGGGGAAAAGCTAATGCAAGGGTTTGCCCAACTTACTGCTATGCTGTGCTCATGTGAAAAGCTCTAATTTTATTTGCATAGATCTTGATTTAAAGAACTACTTGAGGTCTGTTACACAAAACAGGAATTTTGTTGGGTTTTGTTTTATATGAGTTGAGAGGGCTAATGAAGGGAGACTCTGTGGGAAAAAAAATACCATAGAATAAGGAAGGTGACTAACCTTGAAAGGCAGAAATAATTATAGAACTTGCTGTCTGTCCTGGTTTCAGGCCAGGCAGATCCTGCATTGTCCTGAGAGGGGCAAAAGAATGACACTCATCACACAAATGGGTTGCAAAAGTGATGGAAAGTTTCAATGGAAAAGCAGTTAGTGAATTACAGAAGCTACAAAGCATAGTGACAAAAGAATCCCAAAGCATACAGAGTGCCCTATAGCACACCCAAAAGCCTCCCAGCACTTCCCTTCTCCTCTCCTGAGGGTATACCCAAAACCCCCAGGGCTCTTTCTTCCCCCCCACTGCTAGGCTGGTCTCAGCCTGGCCAGGTCTGAGACTGCCCCTCCCCCCTTCCCCTCCTGGCACTAGGCCCAGCCAGGCCTAAGAGCCTTGAGATACTCCCCCGGTGTTCCCCGATAGGGAGCATCCCCCACGGGAGCAGAGAGGGAAGGGAGAGGCAGAGAATGACTTTGCAGAGGGATTTAGAGGGTGCAGGATCGATGGGTATGCAATAGGCTGTTCCCTGTGCACACCTACTGGGCTGGGCACTCAGGACAGCAGAGGTGTGACTCATGTGGCAGCAACAGGAGGCACCCGGCCTGAACTGCCACAGAGGGTGTATGAAGGGAGACTCTGTGGGAAACCAAAATACTGTAGAATAAGGAAGTTGATTAACGTTGAAAGGGAGAAATAATTCTAGAACTTGCTGTCTTAAAAGTCACAATGTTTTTCACTGCCCCTTTTCACTGCTCTTTCTACTTCTGTATCTATAATGTATAATCTTTCCATGAAAACTTACTATTTGTTCATGTGGTGGGTTTGGTAATCACCTCCCAACATGAATTTGGAGAATTAGCTCCAAAATAAATCACCAGAGTAGCTCAGAAAGGTTTGGAAGCAAATGATGCTGTATTTACAAGCAAACTAAAATCTAGACGTATGAAATGCAATGAATATGTACAATATTGATATATTTACATGTATTTACAATTTAGAAACAACACAGAGACCCCTCTGGACAAAAGCCAGGGGGATACCAATAGCTCCCTGCTCTCCACAGCACACCCTCCCCCTGTACAAGGGAATAAGAGAGTGTGATGGGTTGAAATTTTCCCCCCAACATTAACTTTGCCAGCCCAGCCCAGATGGAAGCAAATGGAAGCTGTATTTACAGCCAAACTACAATCTACAATGGAATGCAATGAACATGTACAAAATATCCAGGAGTACAAGATCTATAGGGATTTACAATTAACAAACAGCACAAGAACCCCCTGGTCGAACACCAGGGGAAGCTACTAGCTCCTTTCCTGCCTCCCCCACCCCCCTGTACAAAATAAGAGTGAAAGGAGCAGAGAAAGTTGCTGTTAGACTTCACCAAAACAATGCAGCCAAGGTCAAGCAGAAGCAAGTTAGTATCTCTCCAGAGTGAAGAGAGAAGAGAGAATTGTTCTGGTACAAACAGTTTAAGTTTCTTATCTCTCCAATGGGATTGTTTAGAACGATCTTTATTTTCCTTTTTACACCCAATGGTGTTTTATTTGCATTTTACTACTCTTCTGCTCAAGGTCTGTGAAAAAATTTTGAAGGCATAGCCTAAAACTTCCACAGAGAGGAAGGAGAAAGCAGAGAGTGTAGTTAGTACTTAGCCACAACAAAGAACAGCCAAGGTCAGCAAAGCCAAGGAGAAGCCACCAGCTAGTAGCAGCTAGAGCTAGTAGCAGCTAGAGCTAGAGCTGAGAAAAAGGAGACAGGGTAGTTTATGCAACTAACTTTATGCCAGTTATCAGACCACAAGGATTATTTAGACCTTATAATTGTTTTCCTTTTACATCCAATGGTGATTTATTTACATTTCTACTATTTTCTATGGAAGTTTTCCTAGGCATCAGCCTAAACCCGCCACAGTTCACTTAGAAGGAAAGTACACGAAGGAAACAGTGATATTTTGTCTGGTTGGTTTGGTTTACTGCTGGAGCATGATCACAACGCTGAAGAAAATTGTCTCCCATTTCCCCCCCATTTGATGTACTAAAACATTTTATCACTGCATAATGCCTGTTTCAGTGCTGCATGTGACTTCCCTGCATGTTTCAAACTCCTTTCTACAAAATGGGTGTAAATTTCATTCTATAGTAAGTCCTACACTGAGCTGAAGTTCTGGCAGGATGAACAGTATGCTAAAGCTTTCAATTATAAGTAAGGTTTTGGGGCAGTGGCTGCTTTGCAGAATGCAGCTTTTCTCACAACTAGGTCTTTTCAGGAATAATTAACCTAAATGTCTGCAGATGTGGAGGTGCTGGAGCCAGGGCAGAGGAGGGGAATTGAGAAGAATAGAGAACAAAACAGGTTGGAAGAGACCTTCAAGATCATCGTGTCCAACCCATCAACCAATCCAACCCACCTAAACAACTAAACCATGGCACCAAGCATCCTATCAAGTCTCCAGGGCAAGGAAGCTGTGAAGGGCCTGGAGAATAAATCTGATGAAGAGCAACTGAAGGAGCTGAGAATGGTTAGTTTGGAAAAGAGGAGGCTGAGGGGAGACCTCATTGCTGTCTACAGCTGCCTGAAAGGACCTTGTGGAGAGGCTGCTGCTGGTCTCTTCTCACAGGTAATTAGTGATAGAACAAAAGGGAACAGCCTCAAGCTGCCACTGGGTAGTTTTAGACTGGACAGTAGGAAAAACTATTTCCCCAGCCAGATTGGTCAGGGATTGGAATGTGCTGCCCAGGGAGGTGGTGGAGTCCCCAAGCCTGGATGTGTTTGAAGGTGGTTTGGATGTGGTGCTTGGGACTATGGTTTAGGGGTGACCTTTGTAGAGTAGGGTTGACTTGGTGATCCTGAGGATCTTTTCCAACCTGAGTGTTTCTGTGATTCTGTGTGATTCTGTGCTTTCCCCCTTTCGTCAAATTACCTTATGCAGAGTATTGATCACAGTAACACTGACACTTAGATATGCTTAATGTTCCAGTATTTTTTCCTCAAGCATGCTAAGTTCTTTTTTAATTCAGGTTGGTTTTTGCTGTGGGTTAGCAAAGCCCTTTACATGACAATCTATAGAGTGTGTATCATGGCATGGTTGTGATTGTGCAAGCCACTCTTCCCATATGCAGAGACCAGGTTAGGTTCTGTGAGGAAGCCTGCCTGAGAAGGTGCTATTTTCACAAAGTCTAATGCTTTCTATATTCAAATAGAACATCTGGATCGAGAAGTTTGTGTTTTAGTTCTGGAATCATGGGGATAACACATTCAGTGATTGAGATGGGTAAAAAAAAATAAACCAAAAAAAAGAAGCAGTCTTCTTTTCTACCTTACTGTGAGTAAAGCTTTCTTCATTGTGGTGGGTATAAAATTCCCCCTCCCCGCCCCCAACATTAACTTTGCCAGCCCAGCAAATGGAAGCTGTATTTACAGCAAAACTACAATCTCCAATGGAATTCAATGAATGTGTACAAAATATCCAGGAGTTACAGTATCTAGAGGGATTTACAATTAACAAACAGCACAAGAAACCCCTTGGTCAAAGAGCAGGGGAATGTACAAGCTTCTCCTTTTCTGCACCCCCTTACCCCCCTGTCCAAAAGGGAGAAAGAGAAAGGAGCAGAGAAAGTTGCTGTTAGACTTAACCAAACCAATGCAGCCAAGGTCAAGCAGAAGCAAGTTAGTATCTCTCCAGAGCAAGGAAGTGAGAAAAGATGAGAAGAATTGTTTTGATACAAGCAGTCTGATAGTAGATATCTCTCCAATATAATTGTTTAGATTTATCTTTATTTTCCTTTTTACACCTTACAGTGATTTATTGACATCTTACTACTTTTCTGCTCAAGATCTGTGAAAAATTTTAAAGGCATAGCCTGAAACTGCCACATTCATTTTCTTCTGAATGATGAGATTTCCCCTCAGCCTCCTCTTTTTCAAGCCAAACAGCCCTAGCTCCTTCAGTTGCTCTTCATAAGATTTATTCTCCACCCCCTTCACCAGCTTCCTTGCCCTCCTCTGCACTCTCTCCAGCACCTCCATATCTACAGACATTGTTTAGGTTAATTATTCCTTAAAAGACCTGGTTATGAGAAAAAAACCCAAACATTAAGAGTTTGTTTTTAACCAGCATTTTCTGAGGAGCTCAGTCATCTGACCCCCACGTTTTTAGGACAGCACATACACAGTGATTGTAACTTCTGGAGGCTGCAAAAGGATTGGGAACTGGGTGGTGAGACTAAATGTTCTGAAACTATTCACATGCTGTGCTGCCTTGCACTCTGTAGTACTCTTCCATTGGAGCTGGCAAGAAGAAAGAAAGGAAACATTGCAAGTACGTTCTTATTCACCTACCATTAATTAGGACTGGGTGTTAGGAAAATGATCAGGGGGTTGGAGCAGCTCTGCTACAAGGACAGGCTGAGGGAGCTGGGGGTGTTCAGCCTGGAGAAGAGAAGGCTCCAGGGAGACCTAATTGCAGCCTGCCAGTACCTGAAGGGGGCTCACAAGAAGGATGGAGAGAGACTGTTTGCAGAGGCCTGCAGGGACAGGACAAGGGACAATGGCTTCAAACTAGAGCAGAGCAGATTGAGATTGGATGTGAGGAACAAGTTCTTCACTATGAGGGTAGTGGTGGAACACTGGAAGAGGTTTGGAGGTCCCTTCCATCCCAGACCATTCTATGATTCTATGAATTGAAATTCCAGCATATGGTGTCAAAAAGGTAACATCTTGCTGAAAGTTCAGTTTCACTGGCTAATCTAAATGAAAGCATTACAGTATCACACAGTATCACAGTATCACCAAGGTTGGAAGAGACCTCAAAGATCATCAAGTCCAACCTGCCACCACAGACCTCAAGACTAGACCATGGCACCAAGTGCTACATCCAATCCCCTCTTGAACACCTCCAGGGATGGTGACTCCACCACCTCCCTGGGCAGCACATTCCAATGACGAATGACTCACTCAGTGAAGAACTTTCTCCTCACCTCCAGCCTAAACTTCCCCTGGCACAGCTTGAGCCTGTGTCCTCTTGTTCTGGTGCTGGGTGCTAGAGAGAGGAGACCAACCCCTTCCTGGCTACAACCACTCTTCAGGTAGTCCTAGAGAGCAATGAGGTCACCCCTGAGCCTCCTCTTCTCCAGGCTAAGCAACCCCAGCTCCCTCAGCCTCTCCTTACAGAGCTGTGCTCAAGGCCTCTCCTCAGCTTCGTTGCCCTTCTCTGGACACTTTCCATCATCTCAACATCTTTCCTAAACTGAGGGGCCCAGAACTGGACACAGGACTCAAGGTGTGGCCTAACCAGTGCTGAGTACAGGGCAGAATGACTTCCCTGCTCCTGCTGGACACACTTCCTGATGCAGGCCAGGATGCCATTGGCCTTCTTGGCCAGCTGGGCACACTGCTGGCTCATGTTTAGGTGGCACCCCCAGGTCTCTCTCTGTTTGGGAGCTCTCCAGCCACTCTGACCCCAGCCTGTAGCTCTGCATGGGGTTGTCATGGGCAAAGTGCAGCACCCAGCACTTGGACTTGTTGAATCCCATCCTGTTGGACTCTGTCCATCTGTCCAGTCAGTGGAGGGCCCTCTGCAGAGCCCTTCTGCCCTATCACAGATCAACATCTACTCCCAACTTGGTGTCATCTGCAAATTTGCTGACTGACTCAATCCCCTCATCCAGATTATCAATAAAGATGTTAAAGAGGATGGGTCCCAGCACTGATCCTTGGGGCACACCACTAGTGCCTGGCTGCCAGCTGGCTGTGGCACCATTCATCACCACTCTCTGGGCTCAGCCTCCAGCCAGTTCCTAACCCAGCTCAGAGTGTTGCTGTCCAAGCCACGAGCTGACAGCTTGGCCAGGAGTTTGCTGTGGGGGACGGTGTCATAGGCCTTGGTGAAGTCCAGGTAGACTACATCCACAGCCTGCCCCACATCCACCAGGCAGGATTAGTATGAAAAGTGGTTGGAAAGCTGGGAGTTCAGAAATGAGCTCACCACAGGTAGTGTATCCAAAGAAATTACACAGATGAAAGGGTGCTTCTGAAATAATATTTTTTACAAGAATGTGTTGTGAAGCTTTATGGTATATTTAAATTGTTTTGTTTAAATTGCATTTCTATTAGTCTGGTGCTGCTAATGCTGAAAGTACATCTCTCTGTCTCGGTGATAAATCAAGGGAATGGTGCTGTTAAATGGCAGTGCTTACAAAGTGCAGCGGAACTCTCAGTGAATATTTTACATGCAGATCTGACTGGCTATTAGGTTATATTACAGCAACTGTAAACATAAAGTGGTTGGAGGATATCTTTCTGCATGAATGTGCAGCTTTCTTTAGAGGAAGAGAGTAGTTGTGCTTTTTAATAGGCCTCTGCCTTCCTAGGTTTAGCCATATTTTATAAGACACAAATGCCTGGGACTTTTTCTGTATTGTTCTTTATGTTTTTTAGCTGTGTGGCCATGATCAAATATCTTACACAAAATCATAGAATCATAGAATCATGAGGTCATAGAATCATAGAATCTGGGCTGGAAGGGACCTCCAAAGCTCATTCAACCTGACCTCCCCACAGTCATCAGGGACATCCCCAACTAGATCAGGTTGCCCAGGACCTCATCCAGCCTCACCTTCAATATTTCCAGGGATGGAGCCTCAACCACCTCCCTGGGCAACCTGTTCCAGTCTTCCACCACCCTCGTGGCAAAGAACTTCTTCCTGATATCCAATCTAAATCTGCTCTGCTGTAGTTTGAAGTCATTGCCCCTGGTCCTGTCCCTGCAGGCCTTTGCAAACAGTCTCTCTTCATCCTTGTTTTAGCCCTCTTCTGGTACTGGCAGGCTGCTATTAGGTTTCCCCAGAGCCTTTTCTTCTCTGGAATGAACACCCCTAGCTCCCTCAGCCTGTCCTCCCCTGATCGTTTTGGGGTCCTCCCCTGGACCATCTCCATCAGGTCCATGTCCTTCCTATATTGAGGGCTCCGGAGCTGGATGCAGTACTCCCGGTGAGGTTTCACCAGAGCAAAGCAGAGGGGCAGGATTCCCTCTCTCCATCTCTGGCAATGCTCCTTTGGATGCAGCCCAGGCTGTGATTTGCCTTCTGTGCGGCAAGCTCACTCTGCCTGCTCCTGTCCAGCTTCTCATCCACCAGAACCCCCAAATCCTTTTCCTCAAGGCTGCTTTCTATCACCTCCTCCTCCAGTCTGTATTGATATTGTGGATTGTGCTGGCCCAGGTGCAGAACACAAGAGTAGTTTGGAAGATACCTCCAGAAACCATCTAGTCTAATCCTCCTGCTAAAGATTCTGCAACTTGATGAATTTTCCTATTTCCCCTCTCACTTCACATTTGTGTTCCTATCCACAGCCCCCATGACGCTAGTCAGTCTCTTCCTCCTAAACAGCTGGTATGTAACTTTAGCTTGGGCCATAAGTATCTACACAGCTGTGCAGACTTTAGCCTAAGCCTTCTGATAGCATGACCATCACTGCAGGAGGAGGCAAGATCTGAAATATATAGATGGGAGTGGGGGAGTGAAAAAAAAAAGATAGAGGTGGGATTGCAAAGGAACTGATGGGTGGAAGCTGCAGTGTTCAACGATCTAGCTGCTTTGTTCTTCCTTTAACTGATGTCTTGGAGGGAGGCATGCTGACTAGATGGTAAATTAGTGCTTTTTTGTGGGAAGCAGGTTTTCTACTTTCATGTAATTTTATGCCTTCGTATAGCCTGTGGAATTAACAGACTGTTAGCTCTGCAAGTAAAGAAGGCACTGTAGGTAAATGAGGCACAGGAACAAAATGAGCGTTGCCACAAAGGTGACAGAGATGATGATTTTGAAAATACTGGGAAATGATTGTGCCTCAAACAGTTAAATGATAAACATGCACCACATCATTTTCTGTGTCACTAGGTGTTCCTCAAATAACTCCTTGCATAGGTCATGGCAGAATGAAAATTATAGCTGAGACAGATGGAGAATGAAAGGCTGCAGTGACAATAAAGCAAAGACTGTAGATCTCAGCTCAGCAGCTCAACATCATGTTGAGTAGTAGATACATCTTTGGGAATCAAATAAGGCTTTAAAACAATTGCAGGTGATTCATTTTTTTGCAATATATGCTACTTAGAATCACAGAATTGTCAGGGTTGGAAGGGACCTCAAGGATCAGCCAGTTCCAACCCCTCTGCCATGGGCAGGGACACCTCACACTACAGCAGGTTGCTCACAGCCACATCCAGCCTGGCTGCAAAAACCTCCAGGCAGGAGGCTTCCACCACCTCCCAGGGCAACCTGTGCCAGTGTCTCACCACCCTCATGGGGAACAACTTCTTCCTAACAGCCAATCTGAATCTACCTAGTTCTAGTTTTGCTCCATCCCCCCCATTCCTATCCCTCCCATACACTCTCAAAAGTCCCTTCCCAGCCTTCTTGTAGCCCCCTCCAGATACTGGAAGGCCACAAGAAGGTCTTCTTGTATTTGAGCTATTTTGACTTAATCTTTTTTGTGTGTGTGTGTAATTCAACAAAGCCTTAGGTGATGATTTTAATACAGAATACAGAATTAATCAGGTTGGAAAAGGCCTGAGATCACTGAGCCAAACATATCACCCAACACCATCTAATCAACTAAACCATGGCACCAATGCCTCATCCAGGCTCTTTTTAAACACTTCCAGTGATGGTGACTCCACCACCTCCCTGGGCAGCACATTCCAATGGCCAGTTTGTCAAGAACTTCTTTCTAAGATCAAGCCTAAACCTCCCCTGGCACAGCTTGAGACTGTGTCCTCTTGTTCTGGTGCTGGTTGCCTGGGAGAAGAGACCAACCCCCACCCGGCTACAACCTCCCTTCAGGGAGTTGTAGAGAGCAAGAAGGTCTCACCTGAGCCTCCTCTTCTCCAGGCTGAACACCCCCAGCTCCCTCAGTCTCTCCTCACAGGACTGTGCTCCAGACCCCTCCCCAGCTTTGTTGCCCTTCTCTAGAATACTGACTCCCAAAATACAAAAGCAGCCCCCAACACCTCTGAGACAATCTTTTCTCTGTTTGTTTAAATCTGTCTCCTCTAATGTTGTGAACAATAGAATACATGAAGCATCAGCCAAGTCTGCATTACTACAGTGTGGGTGAATGTGAAGTTCCTTCTAGGTACTCAGTTGTAGCAGATTGAATGTATCATGGGAAAGTAATAATCCCTGCAGCTTCTACAGTGCAACTGATCTGTTCCTCCCGACTAACAGGCTAGCAATCAGTGGGTACTGATTCATATAGGAAAGGAGAAACCCACATTTTTAATATGCAAAAAAATAACTTCCAGTTTAGAAGAGCTGGCACAAGTTGTCAAAACCCCCACAACGAAGAGTTAGCAGTTCCCACTCATCTGCAGGGAAGTCTATTCTAAAGACTTCATTAAAGGAGGAAGCTACAGATGGCAAATGGTGGTAACTGTGAAATCAGTTTCCTCAGGGGCACTTGGAAACCTTGTAGTTTTCATTTTTCATCAGGGAAAGTGATGGTCAGTGTCAACAAATTGCAGTCTTGGCATTTTTTTGCCTTTCTTTGCGATTTCCAAGCCTTGCTTGTGGGGCTTTTGGGCCGAGGAGTGAGTTGGCTTTTGTTTGGTTTTATTTCTTCATAACTGGTATCTCTTACAAAATTGGATCCCTTCCCCAATAAAATCAATGTCATTTGACAGCTAGGCACATTGTAAGGAAAAATGGTTTGCTGAAGCTCATCTGCAGAAGATAAGAGGAATCTAGACTGAAAGAAAGAAGAGTATCGAAGTATCTACCACAGCATCACAGTACTTTAGTGGGCAATGGCTTCGAACTAGAGAAGAGCAGATTTAGATTGGATATGAGGAAGAAGTTTTTTCCTGTGACGGTGGTGGAAGAGGTTAAGATCCAGGCACCTTCTCTGGAGATCACAGAATCACAGAATGATAGTGTTGGAAGGGACCTCCAGAGATCATCCAGTCCAACCCCCCTGCCAGAGCAGCATCACCCAGGGCAGTCTGCACAGGAAGGCATCCAGGTGGGGTTGGAAAGGCTCCAGAGAGGGAGACTCCACAACCTCTCTGGGCAGCCTGCTCCAGGGCTCTGCTACCCTCACTCTAAAGAAGTTTCTCCTCATGTTGAAACATTCCATGTTCAAGTTTGTCTCCACTGTTCCTTGGCTTATTGCTGTGCATCACCCAAAAGAGCTTGGCCCCCTCCACTTGACCCCCAGCCCTCAGCTCTTGATAGACATTGATCAGATCCCCTCTCAGCCTTCTCTTCTCCAGACTAAAGAGCCCCAGAGCTCTCAGTCTCTCTTCCCAGGGGAGATGTTCAAGTCCCCTAGGCATCCTTCTGCCTGTCCCTTGGATTCCCTCCAGCAGGTCTCTGTCTCTCTGGAGCTGAGGAGCACAGAACTGGACACAGGATTGCAGCTGTGGTCTCAGCAGGGCAGAGTAGAGGGGGAGAAGCAGCTCCCTAGCCCTGCTGGCTAGGCGTTTAAGAAGAGCCTGGAGGGGGCACTTAGTGCCATGGTCTACTTGATTAGTTAGGGTTGGGTGATCAGTTGGACTTGATGAGCTTGGAGGTCTCTTCCAACCTGGCTGATTCTGTGATTCTGTGATTCCATAGAGGGCAAGCTCCAAAGCACTTTTCCCACCCTGGATTGGCCTTTTTACTAATCACCAGATTGCCATCACAGTGCTGCCCTTGTCTCCCAAAGCATCATTTTGTACTGAAGAGAAGAACTAGCACCTGCCACTGAACCTTACTATATTCTTATTTCCTAGAAGGTGTCTTAAACATTGCTAATGATAATGTCACTCCTGCAGAATTTAGCCATTTTTAAACTGCAGACAACAGGCAACACTTAAACTATCTCCTACCAATGCTGCAAGTGTATGTGTGGCATGTGTGCACCCTCAGCAGGTTTGCTGATGACACCAAGCTGTGTGGTGCAGCAGACAGGCTGGAGGGAAGGGATCCATCAGAAGGGCAGAGTAGAGGGGGAGAAGAACCTCCCAAGCCCTGCTGACCACACTTTTTCTTACTGCACCCCAGGATTCCATTGGCTCTCTTGGCCACAAGGGCACATTGCTGTCCCATGCAGAGCTTGCCATGCAGTAAGGACTCCAAGTCTTTCTCTGTGGAGCTGCTTTCCAGCATGTCCCAAAGCACTGCATTTTGATTACAGAAGCATAGTTTTTTCATTTGGAAAAAGACCCTTAAGATCAAGTCCAGCTGCCAAGCCAACACCACCATAGCCATTAAACTACTGCATCATAGAATCATAGAACTGTCAGGGTTGGAAGGGACCTGAAGAATCACCTAGTTCCACCCCCCCTGTTGTGGGCAGGGACACCTCACTCTAGATCAGATTGCTATGTCTGCATGCTTTTTGAGCCCCTGCAGGGCAGCCTATAGCAATGCTTGAGATGAGAAGGCAGAGTTTTGACATTTATTCATTCTGGGATTTGAGGAGTTTATTTCACAGTCATTCCTGGAACATTATCCTTACCAAAACTGTGCTATGCCAGATTGCTTCCTAAGGTAGTCACAAGTCGTCAGGAGTCTGTGCAGGAATAAGCTGTTCATTTGGATTCTGATGGACATCACTGAAACCTTAACATATGAATCACACTGTCTCTATTTATGATGCCGTGAGGCTTTTATGCTGCATTAGTGCCAGTCTAACATGAAAGAGGTTGCTGGCTTGCAGACCTGCTGTCTCTGGGGGTGCTGATGGATGAGAAGCTGGACAGGAGCAGGCAGTGTGAGCTTGCAGCACAGAAGGCAAATGGCAGCTTGGGCTGTATCCTAAGCAGTGTGGCCAGAGATGGAGAGAGGGGATCCTGCCCCTCTGCTTTGCTCTGGTGAGACCTCACCTGGAGTACTGTGTACAGATCTGGAGCCCTCAATATAGGAACGACATGGACCTTGTGGAGAGGGTCCAGAGGAGGGACACAAAAATGATCAGGGGGTTGGAACAGCTCTGCTACGAGGACAGGCTGAGGGAGCTGGGGGTGTTCAACATGGAGAAGAGAAGGCTCTCCATGCTGAAGGACCTGAAGGGGGCTACAGGAAAGCTGCAGAGAGACTGTTTGCAAAGGCCTGCAGGGACAGGGCCAGTTGCAATGGCTTCAAACTAGAGCAGAGCAGGTTTAGATTGGATGTTAGGAACAAGTTCTTTACCCTGAGGGTGGTGGAATACTGGAAGAGGTTGCCCAGGGAGGTGGTTGAGGCTCCTTCCCTGGAGTTATTGAAGGTGAGGCTGGACGAGGCCCTGGGCAGCCTGATCTAGTTGGGGATGTCCCTGCTGACTGCAGGGAGGTTGGACTGGATGACCTTTGGAGGTCCCTTCCAGCCCAGACCATTCTGTGATTCTGCAAGTTTTTTCTGCTGCTGTAGAGCATGCACAGGCAGCTGTGGAAACTCATGTAAATGACATAGGGGACTCTGGAGAGGCCAGTGGGTCTTAGGTACAAACTCCATATTCATAGTGATTTTGTTATACTGCATCTCTGATTTACCCAGTTCTCTCCACTCTGAGCCTGAGGGCATTACGCTACACACTGAAGGAACTTGAGAAGGGTGGAAAAGAGATCTTACCTCACTAGTCCTTCTGTGCTTGATGGAAGATGATAGCTGTTCTCCTGTCCTAGGTGACAGGTGAAGGTGACAGGCCAATCTTGTAGTGTTCATGTCTTATACTTCTCTTGGAGGGCAAAAGAATTTTTACCTTAACTCTTTTAAGACATTTCACTTCTGGCTGACTTGTGGGGGTTGTGGTTTTGTTTGCTTGTTATGCTTTATTTTAATTTTTATTTGTTAATTACCATTTCTTGCTGTATGATTTCCTGCTGTGGATTTAAGAAGGGGAGCTTGCAGCTTATTTTTGAAACTTGAATGCAGCAGGAAGCAGAGCAGAAGCAAGAAAGCCAAAGCTGAGAACAGGGATGCACTGAGAGGAGCCTGTGGGGTTCTGATGTGTGGGGATTAACACAGACAGTCCAAAGTCAGCAGGGCTGTGTTAGAAACACTGCACTTAAGTCAAACCATTCAATTCATAAAAGGCTGAACTCAATCTATCAGCAATGAAGAGATACTTTACAGGCTCACAGGATGTCAGGGGTTGGAAGGGAGCTCTGGAGATCATCCAGTCCAACTCCCCTGCAGAGCAGGACCATGAAATCCAGCACAGGTCACACAGGAACATATCCAGACAGGGCTGGAAAGGCTCCAGAGAAGGAGACTCCACAACCTCTCTGGGCAGCCTGTTCCAGGGCTCTGGGACCCTTACAATAAAGAAGTTCCTCATGTTGAGGTGGAACCTCCTGTGCTGGAGTTTCCATTCATTGCCCCTTGTCCTATCACAGGGCACAACTGAGCAGAGCCTGTCCCCTCCCTCTTGACCCCCAGCCCTCAGAGACTGATAGACATTGGTCAGATCCTCTCTCAGTCTTCTCCTCTCCACACTAAACAGCCCCAGGGCTCTCAGCCTCTCCTCCCCAGGCAGTGCTGCAGTCCCTTCAGCATCCTCATAGCCCTCCCTTGGACTCTCTCCAGCAGATTCCTGTCCCTCTTGAACTGGGGAGCTCAGAACTGGATGCAATATTCCAGGTGAGGTCTCATCAGTAGAGGGGGAGGAGAACCTCCCTGGCTCTGCTGGCCACACTCCTCTGAATGCACCCCAGGATCCCATTGGCCTTCTTGGCCCCCAGGGCACATTGCTGTCCCATGCAGAACTTGTTGTCCATCAGGACTCCCAGCTCCTTCTTCACAGGGCTGCTCTCCAGCAAATCCCCTCCCAGCCTGCACTGCTGCAGATCTGTTCATCTTGTCTGTTAAAGATGTGAGGTATTTACCTTATTATTAATGGAGGCAGGCAACAAAGCTGGGGAGGGGTCTGGAGCACAGCCCTGTGAGGAGAGGCTGAGGGAGCTGGGGTTGCTTAGCCTGGAGAAGAGGAGGCTCAGGGGAGACCTCATTGCCCTCCACAACTCCCTGAAAGGTGGTTGTAGCCAGGAAGGGGTTGGTCTCTTCTCCCAGGCAACCAGCACCAGAACAAGGGGACACAGTCTCAAGCTGTGCCAGGGGAGGTTTAGGCTGGAGGTGAAGAGAAAGTTCTTCACTGAGAGAGTTGTTAGCCATTGGGATGTGCTGCCCAGGGAGGTGGTGGAGTCACCATCCCTGGAGGTGTTCAAGAGGGGATTGGACGTGGCACTTGGTGCCATGGTCTAGTCATGAGATCTGTGGTGACAGGTTGGACTCGATGATCCTCGAGGTCTCTTCCAACCTTGGTGATTCTGTGATACTGTGATGTGGAGAATAATAGCAACTTTAAAAAAAAAAACACAACAACAAACCATTTAGAATCCCTTTGGGAAGCTCATTCTGTAATGGAGAAGAAATAAAATAGCTGGAAGGAATGAAAATAAATATTACAAGTCCCCATAAGTGAAAGTAACAAGTTAGGCAATTGTCTTCATTACTCATTTGTCCTTAATGTTTGTTTGTCAATATGTTGCCATGGTACTTTTGTCACACCTTGCAACTGAAACAAGCAACACTTTGAAGAGGTACTAGGAGGTATTGCACACGTTAAAACCCTTTGTTGTGTACTGTGGTATTAGTAGCAATGGAAATGATAACTGAGAGATTTCTGTAGGTCATTGGGATCACAGAATCACAGAAAGCTCATCCAGTCCAACCTCCCTGCCAGAGCAGGAACACCTGGAGCAGATCACACAGGAACACATCCGGGTGGGGGTTGAATATCTCCAGAGAGGGAGACTCCACAATGCCTGCTCCAGGGCTCTGTCACCCTCATAGAGAAATAATTCTTTCTTCTGTTTCCATGGAACGTCCTCTGCCTCAGCTTCCACCACTGCCCCTTGTGCTGGCATTGGGCATCCCCCAGCAGAGCCTGGCTCCAGCCTCTGGGCACTCACCCTGCACATCTTTATCAACAGCAATGAGGTCACCTCTCAGGCTCCTCCTCTCCAAGCTGCAGAGCCCTCAGCTGTCTCAAGTCTTTCCTCATAAGGGAGATGTTCCACTCTCCTAATCATCTCTTATTGTCTTCCAAAGCCTTAAATTACAGAATACAGCCATACATTCCAGTTCTAATTCATTAATTAGGAACCATCCCCAATGAGCTCTCTATAGCTTTCTCTTAAATCACTGTTGTGGCCTTGGCATCGCTATAAAATGCCCACAATTTTCAGGCAATGAGAAATGTGAATTCAGCTGGCAACTTACTGAGAGAATTCTTGTAGCTCTTTCTGGATGTGCTGTCAGAAGAGAGGGCCAAGCATGATGTAGCACAGGCTCCTCACGCAGTTCCTGGAGCAGCTGTGGAGGCTGGATTTAAAATTGGACAGTTTGATCCCCCTGAGCTCTGAGAGGTGTTTTCCATGGGTGAAACTAGTTTGAAATTATTTCAGTTTGGTTTACCAGTGTTGGTTGATATTTGCACATTTAGCATTGTGCCCTCAGCGGCTTTGTAGCCTACTCTGGACTCTCCAGTAGTTCCCTGTCTCTCCTGGGCTGGGGAGCCCAGAACTGGACTCAGAGTTTTGGATGTGACCTCACTTGTACAGAGTGGAGGTGGAGGGGAAACTCCCTTGACCTTCTGAACAGCGACAGATCTTTGGCTGTGGTGTTGGTAAGAATGGCAGGAACAGTCTGTAGCCTGGTGGTCTGCATCACTGTGCTCTCCTGCTTGTTGGGAGTGGTGAGCAAAGCCATCTGGCAGAAAGAATCTGTAGAGGAAGGGGAAAAATCAAGATAGCTTGTAGCATGATGTCTGTAGGCTCATTAACTCGGGAAGACCTTATTGACCTCATTGCTCTCTACAACTACCTGAAGGGAGGTTGTAGTCAGGTGGGGGTTGGTCTCTTCTCCCAGGCAAACACCACTACAGAGATGTGTGGGAAATGCCCAGGAGATAGCAGTAGGTGCCTGTATGTTAGAATACCCTCCAAGGGAGTGCATGCTGCTGGGGCGTGCTACAGAGTTCATTAGCCAAACTTTTATCTCTTCTCTTGCTGTCACTTTGCACATTTCTATTCCAGAGCGAGCCAGCAATCCTAGTAGCTCAGTCATGAAAATTATACAGGAGTCATCTGGGAGCTGAGTGATTCAGAGGGGTGACCTTGCTCCTTCCCATTGTTGTGTTTTTAGTAGGAATGCACAATTCCAGCAGCAGTGGCTATTGATTCCTGAAAGAGAGAATCTCATAGCTGTGAGTACTCCTGAAGTCATTCTTACAACCTCTTCAACCATCTGTCTTTGGAGCTTAGCAAACAGCTTGAGATGCTCTTAGTGACTGCCTGCTGGGAATCTGTCACTGTTCACAGTTTGGTTTGGGGGGTTGGGTGGGTTTGATTTTTGGTGTTTTGGGGTTTTTTTATGTGGTTGTTTGGGGTTTTGTTTGTTTGCTTTGGTGGTTTTCTTTGTTGGTTTTGTTTGTTTTGTTGGGTTTTTTGTTTTGTTTGGTGGTTTTGTTTGCTTTATTGGTTTACTTTGTTGGTTTTGTTTGTTTGCTTTGTTGGTTTTCTTTGCTTTGTTTTTATTGCTTGTTTTTATTGTAGGGTTATTTTCTTTTTGTTTTGGTTGGTTTTGGTTGTTTGTTAATTTCTTTGGTATTTTTCTTTTGTAGTAATAATAATATTGAAGTTACTTGGATTGCAGGTTGGACCAATTGATGGTCCCATCCCTGGAGGTTTTTAAGGCCACACTCTGGGGCTCTGAGTAACCTGATCTACAGTGAAGTATCCCTGCCTATAGCAAGGAGGTTGGAACTCAATGATCCTTGAGGTCTTCCCAATCCTGACAATTCTGTGATTCTGTGTTGAGTTGGTTTGGTTTGTTTGTTTTTAAAAACTGACATAATTCATTTGGATAGTTACTTGTTGCTCAGTATTCTGTGGCTCCCGTGAGACATCTAGCAATCTGGAGGACCTCTTCCACTACTGATGGACTTGTCAGTCTCACTGGGGGAAGATAAGATCACATTTTGTTATGGATCTGACAGCTATGCATATATGATAATGAATTATTGAATTGGATTTGCAAATGTAGTTCTGGAAGTGAGAGTACTGGGATGCAGGAGTCTCTCTGGGTCTTTCTGATCATGAATCCCATGATTCATTTTTTCCACAACTGATTTGTTTGGCTTTTCATCTGAGGATATGAATGATGCTTATAGAATCATAGAATTGTAGAATTGTCAGGGTTGGAAGAGGCCTCAAGGATCAGCCAGTTCCAACCCCACTGCCATGGGCAGGGACACCTCACACTACAGCAGGTTGCTCACAGCCACATCCAGCTTGGCTGCAAAAACCTCCAGGTATGAGGCTGCCACCACCTCCCTGGGCAACCTGTGCCAGTCTCTCACCACCCTCATGGGGAACAACTTCTTCCTAACATCCAATCTCAATCTCCCCACTTCTAGTTTTGCTCCATTCCCCCCAGTCCTATCACTCCCTGACACCCTAAAAAGTCCCTCCCCAGCTTCCTTGTAGCCCCCTTCAGATTCTGGAAGGCCACAAGAAGGTCTCCTGGGAGCCTTCTCTTCTCCAGACTGAAGAACCCCAACTCTCTGTCTCCATAGAGAGCAGCTCCAGCCCTCTGCTCATCCTCATGGCCCTTCTCTGCACCTCCAGATCTTTCCTGTAGCAGTGGCTCCAGAACTGGACCCAGAGCTCCAGCTGTGGTCTCAGCAGAGTGGAGCAGAGGGGCAGAATCCCCTCCCTGGCCCTCCTGGCCACACTTCTCTTGCTGCAGCCCAGGATATGGTTGGCTCTCTGGGCTGCAAGTGCTCACTGCTGGCTCTTATTGAGCTTCTCATCCCCCAGCACCCCAAAGCCTTTTCTTCAGTGCTGCTCTCAGGCCAGTCCCTGCCCAGCCTATATCAGTGCCTGGGATTGCCCTGAGCCAGCTTCAGGACTTTGCCCTTGGTCTTGTTGAACCTCATGGGGTTATCATGTCTGGATGGATCCCTTCCCTCCAGCCTGTCTGCTGCACCACACAGCTTGGTGTCATCAGCAAACCTGCTGAGGGTGCACACATGCCACACATGCCACACATACACTTGCAGCATTAGTAGGAGATAGTTTAAGTGTTGCCTGTTGTCTGCAGTTTAAAAATGGCTAAATTCTGCAGGAGTGACATTATCATTAGCAATGTTTAAGACACCTTCTAGGAAATATGAATATAGTAAGGTTCAGTGGCAGGTGCTAGTTCTTCTCTTCAGTACAAAATGATGCTTTGGGAGACAAGGGCAGCACTGTGATGGCAATCTGGTGATTAGTAAAAAGGCCAATCCAGGGTGGGAAAAGTGCTTTGGAGCTTGCCCTCTATGGAACCACAGAATCAGCCAGGTTGGAAGAGACCTCCAAGATCATCAAGTCCAACCTAACTAATCAACTAACAACCTAACAACCTAAGTAATCAACTAGACCATGGCACTAAGTGCCTCATCCAGTGTTTTCTTAAACAGTATGGAGATACTCTATGACATACATATTGGGATGTAAATGGATTATGAATGACTGGGAATCAGAACTTGACAACATCAGGAAAGCAAAAGACAGCTTGGCTTGTCCTGCATTGTCTCTTGCACGATGTAATGTTGTCCAGCTTTGCTCCTTTTTAGGGTTTCTTAGCCCTCAATAGAATTGAAATGAAGTGTTGGGGGAGCAGGGAGGGGAGGAGGAGAGAGATTGTATTTTGTGGGACGAGTTCTACATCTAAATGTGTAGAAGAGCTGGTGTTCAGGATCCTGCCTGTATTAACGAGTGGGCAAAAAACCCCACCAAAATCTCTTCTAAAAAGACTTAGTCTTCCAAAAAGCTGTCATCTCACATGTCATAGCTGTTGGCTGCTCTGCTTGTAGGTGGACAGAAAGATTTCCTCTTGGTTTCTCTGCAAGTAACAGTGCCGTAGTTGCTTCCACCCCGATCTTTCCAAGATCGTGGGTCTTGGTTGGGTTTTTTATTTTGTTGGTTTAATGTTTTCACTCAGAGCAGCAAAACTTGCATGGACACATTACTGCTTTTAAAATGCTTTGTTTCACCCTGCGGGAGAGCAGTTCGCCTTTGCATGCAAACTGTATTCCTCTTCTTCTGTCTGCAGTTCCTGCCTCCTCAATGACCCAGAATGAATGCCAATGAAACTGTGGTGACTGACAACAGCTCCTCACCGCAGGAGGCAGGAGGTTTTTGCTTTCAAAAAGGAAAGTAAATAAAAACTTTTAAAGATTCCAGGGCTTCTTACTGCCTACTGTTTCTGTACAATCTCTTACTTTAAGGAGTATTTCAAATCATAGATGTAACCAATGAAAGAATGAGTTGTAATCCACCTGAAATTAAATACACTGTTACATATTTAGTTTATTTGCACAGCAAAAATGTAGGGATCTGTGTGAAGGTGCTGTGGCAAGGGATCTTTTCATACTGAAAAGACAAATAATGAGAAGTGAGGGCAGCAGAGCAAGTGAGGTAATTCTCCCCCTCTACACCGCTCTGGTGAGACCACACCTGGAGCACTGTGTCCAGATCTGGAGCCCCTACTACAAGAAGGATCTGGAGGTGCTGGAAGATATCCAGAGAAGGGCCACGAGGATGAGCAGAGGACTGGAGCTGCTCTGCTATGAGGACAGACTGAAAGAGTTGGGGTTGTTCAGTCTGGAGAAGAGAAGGCTCTGAGGAGACCTTATTGAGGCCTTCCAGTGTCTGAAGGGGGCTACAAGAAAGCTGGGGAAAAACTTTTGAGGGTGTCAGGGAGTGATAGGACTGGAGGGAATGGAGCAAAACTAGAAATGGGTAGATTGAGATTGGATGTTAGGAAGAAGTTGTTCCCCATGAGGGTGGTGAGAGACTGGCACAGGTTGCCCAGGGAGGTGGTGGCAGCCTCATGCCTGAAGGTTTTTGCAGCCAGGCTGGATGTGGCTGTGAGCAACCTGCTGTAGTGTGAGGTGTCCTTGCCCATAGTAGGGGGGCTTGGAACTGGCTGATCCTTGAGGTCCCTTCCAACCCTGACAATTCTGACTCTATGAGACAAGGAGCCAGGTAGAGGATAGAAAGATAAGATGCCAAGATCTGAAAACCATGCTTTTGTTTGCAGTTGTGTGGAGTTTATAGATGTAAAAAGAAAGATGAGGTAGAAAACAAAAATAAACATCAAAAGAGAAACTCTTGCAGAGTACAAAGTGACATCCTGTGTCCGAAAGATTACAGCATTTGAGGAGTTGTCCGTGTAAATGAGATAAAAGCCAGCCCAATACTGAGTGTTATTTCAAAAGAACCATCTCTATGTATTAGATTACAGATGTCCATGGCAGTCATGGCTGTGATGTGGTGAGGGAAAAGAAAACACATTGTAGCATTTTTGATTCCTAAAGCAAACATAGAGAAGAGAAGGCTCCAGGGAGACCTAATAGCAGCCTGCCAGTACCTGAAGGGGGCTACAGGAAGGCTGCAGAGAGACTGTTTGCAAAGGCCTGTAGGGACAGAGCCAGGAACAATGGCTCCAAACTAGAGCAGAGCACATTTAGATTGTTTGTCAGGAACAAGTTCTGCACCATGAGGATGGTGGAGCAGTGGAACAAGTTGCCCAGGGAGGTGGTTTAGGCTTCTTCCCTGGAGATATTCAAGGTGAGGCTCAAGGAGGCCCTGGGCAACCTGATCCAGTGGAGGATGTCCCTGCTCTCTGGCAGAAAGGCTTGGATGATTCTAAGGTCTTGCTTTGTCAATCACAATGTCATTTTTCCTGTGGAAATAATATTGTGAATACTTAAAGAAAAAATACAGATGTTAAATGTTGAAGAGAAAACCACAAGCAAAACACGTGTTAAATATCAGGGGTTTGATAATTATTTTGTAAGATCAATAGTAACAAAATGTTGCTTTAAACTAGAGTCAGAATAACATTTTAAGTCAACAAGAAGTCCAATATATTCTTCTGAAACCTCGATATTTGGGTAAATCCTATAAATCATAGAATCAGTGAATTGTTAGAGTTGGAAGGGACCTCAAGGCTCAGCCAGTTCCAACCCCCCTGCCATGGGCAGGGACACCTCACACTACAGCAGGTTGCTCACAGCCACATCCAGCCTGGCTGCAAAACCCTCCAGGGATAAGGCTGCCAGCACCTCCCTGGGCAACCTGATAGTAAGACCTGGTAAGAATATAAAGGCTTTATGCTCCTATGATCCACCATGCTACCCTGTGCATTAATAGCTTACCCAAGTTTTGTGAGTGGGTTGGTGTCTCGGTCTGGAGAGGGAAAGAGCCTCAGTTCTTCTGAATATTCCCGTGTTGTGAAATGAGAGGCACAAACCAGGCCAAAATATCAACAGCTAGGCTATTGATTACACAAATAAAATGGATGGATCAGAAGGGGAGAGAGAGAAAATAGAGAGGGAGAGAGAGAAGAGAGAGAGAAGAGGAAAGGAATTATATTACCACACCCCTCACCCCCCAAGACAGTTTGAGTCTGTGGAGGAAAGGTGCTGCAGGAGATGTTGGGTCTGTAGAGACAGGGTGCTGAGGCTTTGGCTATAGAAGAGAGGTGGTTCTCTGGGCAACCTCTTCAGCTCCATGAGTTCCAGCAGGTGGAACTTAAGGCACGGAGAGGGGACTCTGCTTCTTCCAGGCTCCATGATGATGTCTCTGCCATTTTTCCTCTCCTGGTATTCTCTCCGTTTTCCTTCTCAGCAGCATTGTCCTTCTCCTGTGTTTTTCTTCATCTGTGTTTTCCTTCTGTGCTTTTCTTCTTCTGTGTTTTTGGTTCCTTGTTTTTCTTCTTCTGAGCCAGTAGTTCCTCAGGTCTTTTATACAGTTCTTTAGTCCTTAGCTATGTGCCCAAGTATTGTCCCTCAGGAAATCAGGGGCCAGGTGGTGAATCCATTGTCTCACCATCCTCCCTTTCCTGGGTACTTGATGGGTGATTATCTTGTCTTCTGCATGTTCCTGAAGGTGGCCTTGGTCGTTGATTTTATCTTTGTTGAGTCACATCAAGAAAGATAAGCTTTTAGTCTCTCACAGTTGGGTTTTTATCAATTTTTTTTTTTTGGGGGGGGGGGAGGGGAGTAGACTGGTTATTGTCCCAAAATTAACTGTTGAGTTTGAAAATCCTTCCTGTGAACGTGTCTTGTGTTGAGCCTCCAGCTCAGGACAGAAATAAAGAATTTACCCCAAAGGAGCAAATAAAAAACCCTTGCTCAGAACTGGAAGTTAAACAGAAATACTATTTAGAAAAGCAAACCAAAGTGCAAAAGGTGTTAAGGGCAAGGGATAGATGCAATCAGAACCAGCCCTAGCCTTGCTCCCTGGCCAAGCCCTGAGCTAGGCTCAACTGCACAGTGGAAAATATCCTGCAGCCAGCCCAACCTCCCTCACACTGCAAGCAAAAGCAAAGGGAGAGAGAACAGACCAGAGAGTCTGCTCCTTGGACAGGGAGATGCAGCAGAGGGCATGCAATAACAATATTACAATATCCTGTGCCTCCCTCTTGGGATGAACTTTCCCACCCCCTCGGGAGTTCTACTCTTTGGTTATACCAATTAACCCTTTACTTCCCTGCACCTACAAGAGAAGGATAGGCAGTTGTCATAAAGAACTGGCTTGAGGGCTGCACCCAAAGGGTGGCTGTCAATGGTCCATGGCCAAGTGGAGGACAGTGACAAGTGGAGTCCCTCAGGGATCAGTAGTGGGACCAGGCTTGTTTAACATCTTTATTGGTGACATGGACAGTGGCATTGAGTGCACCCTCAGCAAGTTCACTGAGGACACCAAGCTGTGTGATGCAGCTGACAGCTGGAGGGAAGGGATCCATCCAGAGGCACCTGGACAGGCTGCAGAGCTGAGCCCATGACAACCTCATGAGGCTCAACAGGACCAAGTGCAAGGTACTGCAGCTTGGTCAGGGCAATCCCAGGCACTGATACAGGCTGGGCAGGGACTGGCTGGAGAGCAGCCCTGAAGAAAAGGACTTGGGGGTACTGGGGGATGAGAAGCTCAACAGGAGCCAACAATGAGCACTTGCAGCCTAGAGAGCCAAGCAGGGCCTGGGCTGCAGCAAGAGAAGCATAGCCAGCAGGGCCAGGGAGGTGATTCTCCCCCTTTACTCTGCTCTGGTGAGAACACACCTGGAGCACTGTGTCCAGAGCTGGGTAGATTCAGATTGGATGTTAGGATGAAGTTGTTCCCCATGAGGGTGGTGAGAGACTGGCACAGGTTGCCCAGGGAGGTGGTGGCAGCCTCATGCCTGGAGGCTTTTAGGGCCAGGCTGGATGTGGCTGTGAGCAACCTGCTGTAGTGTGAGGTGTCCCTGCCCATGGCAGGGAGCTTGGAACTGGATGATTATAACCAGACAAGTGAATAGTCTACTCCTTTGTCTGTTATCTGTATTGCTTAGGATTCTCTGACTTGACTATCAATATTTGAGGGGTGGGTGTCAAGTGGAGGAGGCCAAGCTCTTTTTGGTAGTGCACAATAATAAGAGAAGGAACAACAGGTACAAACTGGAACATAGAAGGTTTCACTTCAACATGAGGAGAAACTTCTTTACAGTGAGAGTGATGGAGCACTGGAACAAGCTGCCCAGAGACATTATGGAGTCTCCTCTGGACAAACCCACCTGGATGCATTCCTGTACAGACTACCCTAGGTGATCCTGCTCTGGCAGGGGGAGTGGACAGGATGATTTCTGGAGGTTCCTTCCAACCTGTGACCCTGTATGATCCTATGACTTTAAGCATAACCTAGTTGGAAAGGGTCCATGATGTGACCTTATTACTCTCTACAACTACCTGAAGGGAGGTTGTAGACAGACGGATGTTGGTCTCTTCTCCCAGGCAGCCAGTACCAGAACAAGAGGACACAGTCTCAGGCTGCGCCAGGGGAGGTTCAGGCTGGATGTTAGAAAAAAGTTCTATACAGAAAGAGTGATTGCCCATTGGAATGGGCTGCCTGGGGAGGTGGTGGAGTCGCCATCACTGGAGGTTTTTAGGAGAAGACTTGACAGGGTGCTTGGTGCCATGGGTTAGTTGCTTGGGCGGTGTTGGATTGGTTGATGGGTTGGACGCGATGATCTTGAAGGTCTCTTCCAACCTGGTTTATTCTATGTATTCTATGTATTCTATGTATTCTATGTAACACACAAATCCTCAGTGTCAATGACTTACTCTTAATCTGTACAATGTGCATTATGTCTGAATAGAAATGAGTCCCTCATACATCTTGGTGACTGTTCCAGGGAGGTGATGTGATGGCTTACACCCATGCTGAAAGTGGCGGGGGAGGGCTTGTGAGAGCCTTGCTCTCCCTGGAGGGCATTTTCTCCCTGGGGAACTGAGTGAATCGGTTCCACTCTCCCTCCCTGTCCAGCAAGCCTGTAAAAGGGAAGACACTGCAGCCATTTTTCTCTCTTGGCTCCTGCCTTTGCCTGGACAAGAGGACTGCTGCTGGCTCCCTGCTTCTCTGCTTCATGGCCAGGCCTGATCCTTCTCCCTGCTACATCCATGCCTCTGCGAAGGACTGGTTTTATGTTCATATTTTCCCCATCCATGCTTGTTCCTTACCCTTGTGAACCCTTCCTGTTATTGTTATATATATATATATTTGATTAAAGAAAATTCTTTACATCTCTACTTCCAAGCTGATGCCAAATTATTTCTTGGTGGACTTGCTCCTTCCCTTTCTTTTCCTCTCTATTGGGAAAGGTGGGGGGAAGGTGGGGAGCAGGGGAGAGATTCTCAGCCTTGCCCCCATCTGAGCTCTTAGATCCCAGTTAAGGCTCAAACCACCACAGGTGACTATGTGTGGTTCTGCCTGCCTGCTTGCCTCCTCTTAAGTGATGGTTTTCCTGAACAAGAAGGCACTTTGTTAATTTCTTGGTTATACTTACAAGCCAGCTGTTGTCAGAGTGTCACTGTGTGTTTTCAGAGAAGGCTAATGTATTGTGCTTGGTAGTTTGTCACATACTTAGAAGAATGGTGACCGCATGCGGGGCCTCGCATAAAGGATGCCTGTCAGCAGCAAAACAGTGAAGAGTTTCAGCTTTGTTTATTATAGAAAACATTCATTCTGGAAGTGAACATCTACTCAGGATTCCCTGCAAGCTGCAGTGCTCTTGGAGGAATAAATAAAAGCAGCATGTGAGCAGTTCTTTTCTGCCTTCTTCCTACCTGGCTGTGGCTGTTCTCCGTGTCGGCTTTACAGCAGAAACAATGAGAGCCTGTGGCTTCCGTTTGTAGGTTTCCAGGAGAGCCTGGCAGAGACTGAAATCGATTGGGATTGCAAACTTTTCAACTTTCTCAACATTTGATTATCCTGCCCGTGATGCTGCTCTGTAGGAGGAGCTGCTACTGCTTAGGATAGCACAGTCACTCCCCATAGTAACTACGTCTACATGACACTAGGAAACAAACGTGAAGTCAGAATTCTGACTATTTCCTCCCTCTCTGGACACTACCAACATTTGCTCTCACAAAACATTAAGTTGAAATGATGGCCTGTCTCCTTTTCTTTTCTTTTCTTTTCTCTTTTCTTTTCTTTTCTTTTCTTTTCTTTTCTTTTCTTTTCTTTTCTTTTCTTTTCTTTTCTTTTCTTTTCTTTTCTTTTCTTTTCTTTTCTTTTCTTTTCTTTTCTTTTCTTTTCTTTTCTTTTCTTTTCTTTTCTTTTCTTTTCTTTTCTTTTCTTTCTTCTATTCTTCTCTTTTTAAGTTTTCTTTCTTCTACTCTTCACTTCCCAAACCTTCCCAAACCTTCCCTTCCCCTGTCTTCTAGAGCATCATCACTGAGAATCCACACTTAACAATGTTCCTGGTTAAAGACAGTGACAGAACAATTGTCTGGGAGGGAATCCAAGATGACTGAAGTGCCCTAGTACACATCAGGGTTTATACAGGATAGAATCTGCCAATCCATGCTGATACATACTGTGAAAGTGGAGTAGTAGTTAGAATGTTGAAGCTTGTTTTATTTATCTGCATTCATTTAAAGCTGTTCTGTGCCATGTAAACAACAAAAAAAAGGAAGAGGGATACAAGGGATGCATCCTACCTAATCACAGATACATTTGTTCTGAGGGACTCCCCCATCTGGCTGCACAGAATCCACCTAAAACCACTCTGATAAGGCAAATTAATTCTAATAGTGACTTCAGCTGTCTTCCTGCTCCTGAATTTGGTCTTACTCTACTATTTTGTAAAGCTCTTTCAAAAGGAATTAAATTATTCTGAAAGCTTTTTACTGTTCTGGATTGCTCCAGGCACCTTTATTGCCCATGTAAAAATTGTTCTTACGTTTTTTTTCTATCCGTGCCTTATATAGCTACTTTGTGCTCTTGGGTATCTTTCATTCAAGCACAAGGATCTCAGAGCAGTTTTAGAGTCAATGTAATTCCCCCAGCAATCTCGACTTTCTCATTGTTCTCACCTGGCAGGGCCCGCAGCCATGCTGGGAAAGGAACTCGCTAGCATCCCATCTGCTGGCAAATACAAATAATCCCAAGAGACAGGAAGGCAGGTGTGCTAGGCTTACTTTTATGCTGCTGGGCTCTTCAGATATAGTAGCCATGTAGTGTAAATGACACTGGTAAGAAGCTTGATTTTTTGTGTTCTTGCCTTCATACTTAAGATACGGGTAAGGAACTGAAAGCGTAAGTCCCTTCTGGTTTGTGTTAATGTGATGTAGTGGATTTAGTGATGGACTCCAGTG
The DNA here is from genome assembly GCF_014839835.1 of Dryobates pubescens. Lineage (NCBI taxonomy): Eukaryota > Metazoa > Chordata > Aves > Piciformes > Picidae > Dryobates > Dryobates pubescens. Next base: position 29,569,104 of record NC_071612.1, read on the forward strand.
TGGTGATTGAATACACTGAAGACACTTTATTAACACATTTGAGGGCCTTATGTATCCCCCAAATGGCTGATGTAACACATGGGCAAAATACAAAAAATAGAGCTGTGCTGATTAAACCATTTTGACAACCAAACATTCCTCCACCACCCAGAGTCATCTCCGCTTCCCCACCCACAAAGGCAGGGCAGCCTGACTCCTTTGGACAGACACCAGAAAGCTTTCATCCCACAGTTTTGTGTTCACAAATACAACTCTTCTTGGTTGCCTGCCTTACCTCTTACAGGGGGCTTAGATCCTGCTGGTCCAATCCCCACATTAATGATTCTTTGGAAATGTTACTGGTGGGATAACTCTGATATAACTCATTGGTATTGGGATGCTTAGCTACTCTTATGAAAGCTGTGCAGGGCTAATAGAAGTATCTTGCAGTGACAGCTGAGATCTAGGGAAAGGAAGTGTGAAAACACTCTGAAGGGAAGACACTAGAAGCAGCTCGGTCTTGGAGGCATGGCTGAAGAAGCATTGGTAACTCATTAGTATTTGGAGGCTGATTTTCTTCCATGTGTGCAAAGGGATTGCAGATCATTCTGTGTAGACTTCTCAAGCAGTGAAATGTTAAATTCATAGAACCATAGAATGGTCTGAGCCAGAAAGAACCTCCAAAAGTCATCCAGTCTGACCTCCCTGCCATCAGCAGGGACATCCCCAACTAGATCAGGTTGCCCAGGGCCTCCTTGAGCCTCACCTTGAATATCTGTAGGGAAAGGAGCCTCAACCACCTCCCTGGGCAACCTATTCCAGTGTTCCACTACCCTCATAATAAAGAACTTCTTCCTGATATCCAAACTAAATATGCTCTTCTATAGTTTGAAACCATTGCCCCTGGTCCTGTCCCTGCAGGCCTTCGCAAACAGTCTCTCTGCAGCCTTCCTGTAGCCCCCATCAGGTACTGGCAGGCTGCCATTAGGTCTCCCCAGAGTCTCTTCTTCCTTCAGGTATTGGAAGGCTGCTGGAAGGCTGGAATTCTGTATATTCAGCTCTCATTGGAGTAATTTGGAATGTCAGAAAAGTATTAGTATACATTTCGGTGTAAAATTGATTGTGGAATGGTTTTGTGCTGGTCCTAAGCCCTGATTGGATTTCCTTTGCATTTCACCCGTTCATTACAAAATGTTGCTGAGCAGGAGCATTCTGGCAGCCAGCTCAAAGAGAAACTTGTGTGTTTAAGCCTGAGGGAACTTTAATCTCAGTCTCTGTTGATGATCTAGAAGAGCAGCGGCAGCAAAACAGCTTGCTATGTTGGCAGTGAGAGAGCGTGACACATGAGCTGGAAACCTTCTCATCTCGGAAGAACAGTTTAAGGGGTTTTAGACATCAAAATTGTGTTTGATTCAATGCTTTCTGGTTTTCTTTTAACAGTAATTGGTTGTGTCATTTGCATGTAAAGGAGTCCTAATATGAGAGTCAGTATTCTCAGTGCTTAGCGCCAGAGGGAAGAGGAAGCTGTATTCCCTGAAATCTCAGTGTATTCACTCTGAGTGTAGACTTAGTGGACACTGAGTGGATACTTAGTGTATCCAAAAGTCTGGGGTTTGCCCCATTTAGAATCACAGAATTGTCAGGGTAGAAAGGGACCTCAAGCACCTGTACTGCTGCAGCTTATTCTTCCCTCCCAGATGCAGGACTCTACACTTACCCTCATTGAACCTCATTAGGTTCCTCTTCGCCCAGCCTGAAAAGGCTGTCCCAGTCTCACAAGTGTCACACCTTGCTTAGATCTCATTAGCCTGCAGTGGCGATGTTCAGGAACATCCCCAAGATCAGTTTATTTCCTGAACCTATTATTTTCTTCTTATTTTTTGGAAAAGGAAAGATAGGTGGTAAACTGGTGGTGAACAGTTCCCTGAATGAGCACTGAAGTCCTGTCGAGCATAGCAAATGTAACAGTTTGTGACTACAGGTACAACAAAGGTGTATTTCATAGCCTGTTTGTAGTAGTGCAGTGGCATCCAAATAGCAGAGATGCTGTCCTGGAGTATGAATATTGCAGTTGATGCAGTGTAGTTCTGCAGTCCTGTGCGCTGCAGGCTCCTGACTTCAGTGGTCATGGAGCTGACTCTAGACATCTCCCAAACTGATGTGGAAAAACCCTTTTGTATTCTATGATAGGAACACATTACATTGTCAGTAGAAATGGTGTGGCTTTTGTCTTAGGCATAAATTGAAACAAACTAAGGATAAAGCAGAGAGGACTTAATCACAGAACCGCAGATTATTAAGGTCTGGAAAAGACCTTGAAAGTTCATTCACTCCATCCCCCCTGCCAGATCAGGAGCACCTAGAGCAGATCACACAGCAACACATCCAGGCAGGTTTTGAGTATCTCCAGAGAGGGAGACCCCACAATCCCCTTGGGCAGCCTGTTCCATTGCTCTTTCACCCTTACAGGGAAAAAGCTTTTCCTTATGTTGACATGGAACCTTCTATGCTCCAGCTGGCACCCATTGCCGCCTGTGCTATCACTGGACATCCTGAGCAGAGCCTGGCTCTGTCCTCCTGACACTGTCCTTCACATCTTTATAAACATGAATGAGTCTTTTCTTCTCAGTCTTTTCTTCTCCAAGCTAAAAAGACCCAGGTCCTTCAGCCTTTCCTCATGAGGAAAATGTTCCACTCCCTCAATCATCTTTGTGACTCAGTGCTGGACTCTTTCAAGCAGTTCCCTGAGGTCCTTCTTGAAGTGAGTGACCCAGAACTGGACACAATAGTGCAGATTAATAAAATTGCAGCTTTGTTTTGCTTTGCTTTCTAAGGACATTTTCTGCTTTGTGGTGAAGGGAATGTGTGTGTAGGAGTGTGCTGCTCTGTGCATGTGTATACATGGCTGTAGAAATCAAACTTAAATATAAACCAATGGCTTTTTAGGGATTGAAAGGCACCTTTAACCAAGACAGGGTGGCTAAGGGACTGATACAAATGTATTCTGGATGGATGAGGCATGCTCCTCACAAGAGATCCGAAGGGAGAAGTGTTTGTGCTCTGTAGGTTACCTGCTTAGGAAATAATTAGTGCCCTTATCTGATAAGATATTAGATTCTTCTAGTTCACTTTAGCAAAGCAGGATAAAATTGTGCTTTATCTCTGGTCCTGTGTTCTGGCATGCAGGCCCAAAGCAATTACATTGATTTAAAAAATACTTTATGAGTAATATTATTATTTATTTATTGTTGTTGTTTGTTGTTTTTTTTCCTTCTTTCTTCTTTTTCATCTTCTACTTTCTTCATCACCTTCTCCTTCTTCATCATCTTCTTTGCTCTTCTTCCTCGTCTTTCTTCCTTTTCATCTTCTTCTCCTTTTTTCTTATTCTTCTCCTTCTTCTTTCTTGTTCATCATCTTCTTTGCTCTTCTTCTTCCTCTTCTTTCTTCCTTTTCATCTTCTCCTTCTTCTTTCTTCTTCTTCATTCTTCTTCTTCTTCTCCTTTCTTCTTCTTTTCTTCTTTTTCTTCTTTATGCTTCTTTTTTCTTCTTTATGCTTCTTTTTTCTTCTTTATGCTTCTTCTTTCTTCTTTCATCTTTCTTCTTTCTTCTTCTTTTCTCCTTTCTTCTTTTGTTCTGCTCATTATCATTATTATCATTATCTTCATTATTATCATTATTTAGAAAGCAGCAGGCAGTATAGCTAATGTCAAAGATTTAGGGACTTTGGAGCTACGCACACCAGAGGCACCTCTGAGCAGCCTCCCAAAACACATCACAGCTACTCTTCTAACAAAATCTGGGTTCTCCTTTTAGTCTGTACATCACTTGGAGGCTGAAGCAATCAAGCAATACAAGCCCAATGGAATGACTCATTCTGTTGCTGGGCTCATAGGGAATAGTGGATGTGTGCAAGTGTCTTGATTGCTAAGCAGAGGCTGTACTGCATAGCGAGTAGTCATTATGGCAAGGCTACAAGGTACTGCAAGCTTGAAATACACCAGCTGATCATGGAAAACCAAGTGCAACCTTATTTAGCTTTGCACAGTGTGGAAAGAGGTCACAAGAGCAAGGAAATTTAGAAATCCAGTCATCCATGTTTAATAAGGCTTCCCTTTGCCTTCTCCCTGCTTTATTAGAGCTGTGTCTGCTCTATCCTCCTCTGCCGTTCAGACTTTTCCAGCCTGCACCTGATTATTGAATTCAGTATTCATCTGTGTACATTGAGACTCCTGCTGCATGCTAAAAAGGAGAAAGAGGTGCAGGAAGAAGTGACTACTAGCTCAGGTCTTCTGGTGAGAAGGGTGCTTTTTGTGCTGTGAATAGGAAGCAGTGTTCCCAAGGATGACAGGACTGTGATGTAGATCACAGGCTTACAGGCTCACAGAATCTTAGGGGTTGGAGGGGACCTCCAGAGATCTTTAGGCCCAACCCCCTGCCAGAGCAGGACCACAGAATCCAGCACAGGTCACACAGGAACACATCCAGATGGCTCTTGAAGGTCTGCAGAGAAGGAGTTGCCACAACTTCTCTGGACAAACTTTTCCAGTGCTCTGGGACCCTTACAGTAAAGAAATTCTTCCTTGTGTTTCAGTATCACAGTATCACAGTATAACTAAGGTTGGAAGAGACCCCCAAGGATCATCAAGTCCAACCTGTCTCGGTAGACCTCACGACTAGACCATGGCACCAAGTGCCACATCCCATCTCCCCTTGAACACCTCCAGGGACGGTGACTCCACCACCTCCCTGGGCAGCCCATTCCAATGACGAACGACTTGCTCAGTGAAGAACTTTCTCCTCACCTTGAGTCTAAACCTCCCCTGGCACAGCTTGAGACTGTGTCCCCTTGTTCTGGTGCTGGTTGCCTGGGAGAAGAGACCAATCCCTTCCTGGCTACAACCACCTTTCAGGTAGTTGTAGAGGGCAATGAGGTCTCCCCTGATCCTTCTCTTCTCCAGGCTAAACAATCCCAGCTCCCTCAGCCTCTCCTCACAGGACTTGTGCTCAAGGCCTCTCCCCAGCCTTGTTGCCCTTCTCTGGACACGTTCAAGTGTCTTGATGTCCTTCTTAAACTGAGGGGCCCAGAAATGGACACAGTACTCAAGGTACAGCCTAACCAATGCAGAGTACAGGGCCACAATGACCTCCCTGCTCCTGCTGGCCACACTATTCCTAATACAGGCCAGGATGCCATTGTGTTGAGGTAGAACCTTCTGGGCTGTAGTTTCCATGCATGCCTCTTGTCCTATCACAGGGTGCAACTGATTCTGTCCCTGTCCCTTCCTTCCTAACCCCCAGCCCTCAGCTATTGATAGACATTGATCAGATTCCCCTCTCAGTCTTCTCCTCTCCAGACTAAACAGCCCCAGGGCTCTCTGCCTTTCATCACAGGGCAGTGCTTCAGTCCCTTCAGCATCCTCAATGACGCATAGCTTTAGTTCAGGGGAGTAGAAGTGTGGTAGAGTTAGGGTTCCTGAAACAAAGATCTAATTTAAATGGAAGAGATGGCAATACCTTCTTGATGTCTGTGTAGGTGAAGATGTGTCAGCAAAGCCAAAAATGAAGTAACCACCTCAAAGGCTTGACTAAAACTGAATTACGGAGGTTAGCTTTTGTCTAAGAGAAGGCAGGAGTTTTTGCCATTGTATCACTCATCAACTCACCATTGAAGAGTTGAAATTAAATAGGCTTTGAAAACAAATTCCTCCAGAGCAGCTTTTGTGGCATCATGAAATTCTGAAGAATTCTTTCAGGCCATTAAAATGTTTACTCCAAAGGAGGTCCTGACAGTGGCAATCAACTTGCTTTCCTTGATTGTGTTGAATTCTGTAGTTCTCTCTAAAGGATTAAAAAGAAATCTGTGGAACATTAACAGCTCTTCCCCCTCTACTGTGCCCTGGTGAGACCTCATCTTGAGCACTGCATTCAGTTCTGGGCTCTCCAGTTCAAGAGGGACAGGGATCTGCTGGAGAGAGTCCAACAGAGGGCAATGAGGATGATTAGGGGACTGGAGCACTGCCTCGGAGGAGAGGCTGAGAGCCCTGGGGCTGTTTAGTCTGGGGAGGAGAAGACTGAATTGGGATTTAATAAACATCTATAAATATCTGAGGGCTGGGGGTCAGGAGGGAGGGGACAGGCTCTGCTCAGTAGCCCTCTGGGATAGGACAAGGAACAATGAACATAAGCTGCATCACAGGAGGTTCCACCTCAACACAAGGATGAAATTCTTTCCTGTAAGGGTCCCAGCACTGTGGTGCAGGCTGTCCAGAGAGGTTGTGGAGTCTCCTTATCTGTAGACTTTCAAGGCCCATCTGGATGTGTTCCTTGGTGATCTGAGACTGTGAGACTGTACGGTCCTGCTCTGGCAGGGGATTTGGACTTGATGATATCTTTGGGTCCCTTCCAACCCCTGACATCCTGTGAGCCTGTGAACTCTACCTAATATTCCATAACAAGCAGCCCAACAGTCATTAAAGCCCTTCAAGTCCTGTGAAGGAGCCATAAACTTCCAAGGCAAAAAATGACCTTAGCATAGATTTATTTTAGCAGAAGAAGGTTAAGACTGTCAGAGGTGAAACATGTGCCAGACAGTTTTAGCAGCTCCTCAACAGTTTGTTGCGAGGCTGGACACACTTCCAGCACAAGCCTGCTTGTTCTTGTGGCAATGTAATTGCTGAGACTAACCCCAGTGCTGAAAAGCTTTAGACAATTACTCACTGGAGCATGCCTCATGATGCTGCTTGTCCTTTTTTCTGGTTCAAAACATTTTCTTCCCCTTCTCTACAGGACAGTGCTGTACAGCAGAAGTCATACCTGCCTTTTGATTTCTACCTCTTGCCCTTAAACAGGGCTGCATTTGGGTAACTCTTTTAAGTGGTCATGAAGTGTAACTGCTTTTCTTGAGGACTCTGTATTGCTGTTTATCCTTCCTGGTGTGGCTTCATGCACCTTTAAGTAGCTGTCTTGGTGCCATGACCATCCCTGTAAGTTGTGTCTGACATGGTACTGAGTTGCTAGCAAGATAATTTTTATTCATGTACAAGTGCTGATCACTTATGAGGAGAGCCTGAGGGAGCTGAGGGCTCTGTAGCTTGGAGAGGAGGAGCCTGGGGGTGACCTCATTGCTGTTGATAAAGATGTGCAGGGTGAGTGCCCAGAGGCTGGAGCCAGGCTCTGCTGGGTGATGCCCAATGCCAGCAGTGGAGGAAGCTGAGGCAGAGGAAGTTCCATGGAAACAAGAGGAAGAATCTTTTTCCCTGTAAGGGTGACAGAAGCCAGGAACAGGCTGCCCAGGGGGGTTGTGGAGTCTCCGTCTCTGGAGATATTCAACCCCCACCTGGATGTGTTCCTGTGTGACCTGCTCTAGGTGCTCCTGCTCTGTCAGGGGGTTTGGGCTTAAGGCTGGGGTCATATACAGGTTTATAATTTAATGTGTGTCTTTGTCTGAGTTACAACAGAACTTGTGAGACCACATCTGCAATCGTATGTCCAGTTCTGGGCTCCCCAGTTCAAGAGAGACACAGACCTGCTGGAGAGAGTCCAAGGGAGGGCCACAAGGATGCTTAGGGGACTTGAGCATCTGCCCTGTGAAGAGAGACTGAGAGCCCTGGGGCTGTTTAGTCAGGAGAAGAGAAGGCTGAGAGGGGATCTGATCAATATCTATCAAGAGCTGAGGGCTGGGGGTCAAGTGGAGGGGGCCAAGCTCTTTTGGGTGGCGCACAGCAATAAGCCAAGGAACAGTGGAGACAAACTTTACTATGGAAGGTTTCAGCTCACCATGAGGAGAAACTTCTTTAGAGTGAGGGTGCCAAAGCCCTGGAGCAGGCTGCCCAGAGAGGTTGTGGAGTCTCCTTCTCTGGAGCCTTTCCAACCCCACCTGGATGCATTCCTGTGCAGACTGCCCTGGGTGATGCTGCTCTGGCAGGGGGGTTGGACTGGGTGATCTCTGGAGGTCCCTTCCAACCTCTAAACATTCTGTGATATCGTCATTCTATGATTCTATGAACTAATCCTGTTCAGTGATTTTACTTCTCAGCTGAGTCTCTTCTCTTTCTGAAGTGAGCAGTATGTTCTCATGGACAGTGTCTGCTCCCACCAATGATAATGCTCAGTGTTTCCAGCTAGTGTTAAGGGTTGCTGTGCAGACCAGGGTCACTGCTACATCTTCTGTGCTACATTCTGGGTGCACAAAGTCAAAGGCCACACCTGAATCCAGCCTGAGACTTCCCCAGTACCTTCCCAGAGCATCAGTAGTGATGGTCACTAATTGTCATCAGGGGCTCTGAGGAGACCTAATTGTGGCCTTCCAGTGTCTGAAGGGTTCTACAAGAAAGCTGGGGAGGGACTTTTGAGTGTGTCAGGGAGGGATAGGACTGGGGGGAATGGAGCAAAAGAAGAAGTGGGTAGATTCAGATTGGATGTTAGGAAGAAGTTCATTCCCATGAGGATGGTGAGAGACTGGCACAGGTTGCCCAGGGAGGTGGTGGCAGCCTCATGCCTGGAGGTTTTTGCAGCCAGGCTGGATGTGGCTGTGAGCAACCTGCTGTAGTGTGATACTGTGTCCCTGCCCATGGCAGAGGGGGTTGGAACTGAATGGTCCTTGAGGTCCCTTCCAACCCTGACAGTTCTGTGATTCTGTGATACTGGTTTCAGGTATATTTATATATTTCACTTTATAATTATTATGCTCATTAAAGCTTCTTTAGTCTTCCAGTCCCTTTCTCTTTCCCTTTGGGCAGGGAGAGGGGTTAATAGCCATCATCTGTCACTCATTTAGTGGCCAGCCCACCCCTAACCTTAGTACAGCCCTAGCTGGGTAGCCTGAGTGATGGGGCATGTCTGAGCTGTATGTCCCTGAGGCTGTGAGACAAAATGACCATACCCTTTGAATACTGCACTTGTGTCCCTCCTGTTCATGCCTGGATTAGTCACTTTCCAGACATCCTCCTTACAAATTTCTTCAATTCCAGCATTTTTTTTTTTTCATTTCAATTTTTTAATCTCACTGCTAGATCCAGCCAGCCTCTGATGTGGGGCAAGCTAATCTGGTCTTGTGCTGATGGAGAAGCTGGACAGGAGTGGGCAGAGTGAGCTTGCAGCACAGAAGGCAAATCACAGCCTGGGCTGCATCCAAAGCAGCATTGCCAGCAGAGCCAGAGAGGTGAATTTGCCACTTTGCTCTGCTCTGCTGAGACCTCACCTGGAGTACTGTGTGCAGGTCTGGAGCCCTCAACACAGGAAGGACATGGACCTGATGGAGAGGGTCCAGAGGAGGGACACGAAAATGATCAGGGGGTTGCAGCAGCTCTGCTACAAGGACAGGCTGAGGGAACTGGGGGTGTTCAGCCTGGAGAAGAGAAGGCTCTGGGGAGACCTAATAGCAGCCTGCCAGTATCTGAAGGGGGCTACAGGAGGGATATAGAGAGAGACTGTTTGCAAAAGCCTGCAGGGAAAGGACCAGGGGCAATGGCTTCAAACTAGAGCAGAGCAGATTGACACTGGATGTTAGGAATAAGTTCTTTACCCTGAGGGTGGTGGAACACTGGAACAGGTTGCCCAGGGAGGTGGTTGAGGCTCCTTCCCTGGAGATATTGAAGGTGAGGCTGGATGAGGCCCTGGGCAACCTGATCTAGTTGGGGATGTCCCTGCTGACTGTGGGAAGGTCAGACTGGGTGACCTTTGGTGGTCCTTTCTGGCCTGGAGCATGCTATGATTCTGTGCAGGAGTCAGGGCTTGGAGCTGCTTAGCAAAAGCTGAGTGGTAAAATGTGATGTGTACATAACAGCAAAATGTCAGAGGAGAGATTAAAGCACCCAGTTACTGAAAGGGGCAGCAAGGTGACTCAGGCTCTGCTGTAGTTTTGAAGACAGGAAAGGAAATTATGGAAGGACCCAGTCTGTAACTGGAGGGTGTAAGTGATTGCTTTGATCAAAGGAGGAAGTGGAGAATACTCTTTGCACAACTTTCATATAGTTAAATAGAGTGTATATTATTCATCAGTGACAGTGTAAAGTTAAACCATATGGGTATTGTCTGTAGTTCTTTTCTCATCATTAGTAATTAGAATGATATTTGCCTGTCAATATAAGTCATCTCCTCACTAATTAGCACACTACTCCACTGTGATTTGCTCACCAAACTAAAGAAGTACGACTGCATCAGTGACTCATCCAAAAACGCAACTCAGCTCCCAGAGCAGCAGGTCTGCACCACAGAGTGATCTGTTAGCAGAAGAAACAGGTTAGTTCAGAAAGAAAAAGGGGTTAGTGACTAAGACTCCAATAGTTTGGTCTAATCTAATGGAAGCCAGGGTTGAGAGTCTGCTGGTTCCAGCATCAGTGGGTAACCCTTGAAAATCAAGAGGGACAGGGATCTGCTGGAGAGAGTCCAATGATGAGCTACCAAGATGACTGAGGGCCTGGAGCACTGCCTGATGAGGAGAGGCTGAGAGCCCTGGGGATGTTTATTCTGGAGAGGAGAAGACTCAGAGGGGATCTGATCAGTGTCTACCAATATCTGCAGGGTGGGGGTCAAGAGGGAGGGGACAGACTCTGCTCATTTGTGCCCTGTGATACGACAAGGGGCAATTGATATAAACTACAGCACAGGAGGTTCCACCTCAGCTTCTTCACTGTGAGGGTCCCAGAGCACTGGAGCAGGCTGCCCAGAGAGGTTGTGGAGTCTCCTTCTCTGGAGCCTTTCCAGCCCTGTCTGGATGTGTTCCTGTGCAAACTGTGCTGGATTCTCTGGTCCTGCTCTGGCAGTGGGCTTGGACTGGATGATCTCTAGAGGTCCCTTCCAACCCCTAACATCCTGTGAGCTGTGATCAGTTGAGTGCTTAGAAATCTCAATTAAATGTATTAAGGATTCTTTTGTTACCAATAATCTGCTGTAGATGTGTGATGTTATTATGCATATTCATACACATGGCATATAACAGGCAGCAGAAAGGGGACTGCTCTGTTTGCTCTTCTGGTTTGAAACTTACTTGGGATATGGAAAAATGGTTGCTAGGAGTTTTCAGTTCAGGTTTATGACAAGCTAATGCTGCTTCCTGAAGCTGAAGGGAGGTTGTAGCCAGGTGGAGGATGGTCTCTTCTCCCAGGCACCCAGCACCAGAATAAGAGGAGACAATCTCAAGCTGCACCACGGGAGGTTTAGGCTGGATGTGAAGAAGAAGTTCTTCATAGAAAGAGAAATTGGGCATTGGAATGTGCTGCCCAGGGAGGTGGTGGAGTCACCATCCCTGGAGGTGTTTAAAACTAGACTGCATGAGGCACTTGGTGCCATGGTTTAGTTGATTAGATGGTGCTGGGTGATAGGTTGGACTCGATGATCTTGAAGGTCTTTTCCAGCCTGGTTAATTCTGTCATTCCGGGCTTCCTCTAGCAAAACCCATTTGTAACCCAATTATTTCTGTGGCTTGAATTTCCTGAAGTGTTAACAGCCTTCCTCAGAGTGATGTCAGTAACTTTTTGTTTTGCCCTTGCTGATTTTTCTTCATATTTTAACTTTTCTTTCTCCTGGATGGTTTCTCCTTTGGGAGAGCTGTGAGATGCACATGATTTGTCCCATTGGTGGCTATGCTACCGCAGTAGAACGGCACTGTGTACAGTGGATGAGCTGAGAACACAGACATGGGAACGACCAGGTGGAGTGACAGTGGAGATAACCAAATGTTAAAAATCGTGCTTCAATTATACATTATTTTTTTGGCTTCTAGATTGTTGAGATAGCTCTTAGACCCTTCCCTTTGGGAACAAGGGCTTTCACTTGTTATTCCATTGTCACAAAATCCTCTGGCTACTGAGGTAGTGTCTCAGTGTGCAGCAAAGCCTGTGAGGCCCATGGGCCAGACTGAAAACACGAGGGAAGGAGCCAAGCCCTTTGGATTGTCTGGTGCTGAGCTCTCATTTCTGTGTCTCGCAGCCTGATACTATGTTCCTGCTTCTGTGGAAGACTGTGGTGGGTTGAAGTTTCCCTCCCCAGCATAAACTTAGCCAGAGCAGCTCAGTCAGAAGCAAATGAAGCTGTGTTTACAAGCAAGAACTACACACTGCAATGGGAGGCAATGAAGATGTACAAAACATACAGGAGTTACAATGTGATACAGATATTGACAATGAGCAAACAACAGGAAACCCCCTGGGCAGAGACCGGGGAAGCCTTTCCACTGTCCCTTCCCCCTACCCCCTGTCCCAAGAGAGAAAAGGAACGGAGAGAAAGTGGCTTAGAATTAACCAAACAGCTCAGCCAAGGCCAGCCAAAGCAGGTTAACCTCTCCTGAGCAAAGCAAAGCAGCAGAGATCAGAAGAGAAGAGAGAGAATTGCTCTGGTACAGCTCCTCTTATTCCAGATATTTATCCAATGAATTTGTTTAGAATAATCTTTTCTTTTCCTTTTTGCACTCAATAGTGATTTGTTTGTATTTTTTCTATTATTCTGCTTGAAATTTGTAACTAAATATTAAAGGCACAGCCTAAAAGCACCACAAAGAGTGATGTCACTTAAAAATAGGGAAGGAGTAAGTATTTGAGAACCGAAAAGCTTCTTAGTGTAACAATTAGGCTGCTTCTGTGGAAAAGGGGAGGGTGAAAGGAACCAGTGGTGCCCATGTGCCTGTACCCACTTTATGAATGTGTAAACTTCAGTTTCTATCCCAACATTTCCTCTTTTTTTTTTTTCCCCACCCTAACACCTCTGAATGAAATAAGTGAAATCTCAACTCTGCATAATTAGAACAGTGTTGGACATTTGGTCAGAAGATTACTGAGCAGCAAGGAAATGAGTGACTGGTGTTATACGTGGCATTATGTCATATGTCAGGCTGTGCTGCCATTCAACCAGAGCTGCACAGGCTGAGAGGTGGCTGCAGGCAAACCCCATGAAGTTCAAGAAGGACAAGTGCAAGGTCCTGCATCTGGGGAGGAATGACAGCAGGCACCAGGACAGGTTGTGGCTGCCCTGCTGGAAAGGAGCTCCACAGAGAAAGACCTTGGAATGCTGGTGGGCAGCAAGCTCTACATGGAACCTTTAGACAGCAATTTGGCCTTGTGACCAAGAGAGTCGATGGGATCCTGGGGTGCAGCAAGAAAAGTGTGGCCAGCAGGGCTAGGGAGGTTCTGCTCCCCCTCTACACTGCCCTGCTCAGACCACAGCTGCAATCCTGTGTCCAGCTCTGGGCTCCCCAGTTCCAGAGAGACAGAGACCTGCTGCAGAGAGTCCAAGGGAGAGCCAGAAGGATGCTCAGGGGACTTGAGCATCTCCCCTGTGAAGAGAGACTGAGAGCCCTGGGGCTGTTTAGTCTGGAGAGGCTGAGAGGGGATCTGATCAATGTCTATCAATAGCTGAGGGCTGGGGGTCAAGTGGAGGGGGCCAAGCTCTTTTGGGTGGTGCACAGCAATAAGCCAAGGAACAACAGAGACAAACTTTACTATGGAAGGTTTCAGCTCACCATGAGGAGAAACTTCTTTAGAGTGAGGGTGCCAGAGCCCTGGAGCAGGCTGCCCAGAGAGGTTGTGGAGTCTCCTTCTCTGGAGCCTTTCCAACCCCACCTGGATGCATTCCTGTGCAGATTCCCCTGGCTGAGGTTGCTCTGGAGGGTGGTTGGACTGGGTGATCTCTGGAGGTCCCTTCCAACCTCTAATAAACTGTGGTACTGTGATTAAGGAAGGCTCTGGAAAAAAAGAGGTCTACTGGGATGTTGACTTGAACATAGCAAGTGTGATGTCCTCCAGCCATCATGTTGAAATTTGTAGATTCCTCGAATGCCAGGTTGGAAGGGACCTCAAGGATCATCTAGTTCAACCCTTCAGGGTAAAAGAGCTTTAAATGAGCTGGCCCTGCACCTTGTCACATTGGGCCTTGAAACTGTCTAACGTAAGGGAATCCACCACCTCCCTTGGGAGCTTATTCCAATGTTTAGTAGTTCAAATGGTTGAGTGCTTTGAAGGCTGTCAAGGTCCCTTTGGATGCCATCCCTTACAATTCATAATCTTGCTAAACAAAGAGCTGCTATGATACTTCTGCTTCCACAATTAGAGGCTTGCTGACTGTGCCTTTCCCTCTTCTTGTATCATAGCAAATCAGGTTGTGTTTCTGTAGTGGTTTCCATCCCAGACCTCAACACATTTCATCAGTGTTAACTAGGAAAGCTAAGCACTGAATTGCTTCACAGAGATCCTGTGTCCTTAGGGGAAATGGTTTCTTTATTATGAGTACAAACAGGTCAAACCATTTCCCATATGCTGTCTGGCATTAGTCAGTGATCTATAAAGTTTAGCATCATGTTTTATTCCCAGTGAAGCTAATGAGATTAGTAGTAGAAAACAATCTTTCTTAGCAGCAAGGATCATACCTCTGCAAGGGCTTGGCTAAGCAGCTGAAATCCAACTACAGAGGCTTGTGTGGGTATTATCTTGATGCTGTTTAGCATGTCAGTCACTGGGAATGTCTGGTTTGCAGAATCTACCTTCTGAACAGCTTGGATTAGCAAAGAAAATATTGGATTAACAAATAAAAACCTCAACCCTCTCAAAAACTGTCCAAGTGGCAGCTTGGGGTTTTTTTTGGTGGATGTCATGTGGGCTTTTGTTACCTTCCCCTTCCCCTTCCCCTTCCCCTTCCCCTTCCCCTTCCCCTTCCCCTTCCCCTTCCCCTTCCCCTTCCCCTTCCCCTTCCCCTTCCCCTTCCCCTTCCCCTTCCCCTTCCCCTTCCCAGACCTTCCCTTCCCAGACCTTCCCTTCCCTTCCCAGACCTTCCCTTCCCAGACCTTCCCAGACCTTCCCAGACCTTCCCTTCCCAGATCTTCCCAGACCTTCCCTTCCCAGACCTTCTCTTCCCTTCCCTTCCCAGACCTTCCCTTCCCAGACCTTCCTTTCCCTTCCCCTTTCTTTCCCCTTCTCCTTCCCAATCCTTCCCCTTCCCCTTCCCCAACCTTCCCTTCCAAAACCTAACCTTCCCAAACCTTCCCTTCTCTCTGCATCTACTTACTTCTAACCAAGTTTTCCCATGAGGTGTATTTTAACTTTCTCAGTTTTCTTCCTGTAGTATTTAGTCTGGAGCTTAATGTTAGCTGATTCTCAGTATTTATGTTTACTGTTAGTGCAACAGAGCTCATTCAGACCTTGATCTTAGTTAACCTACAATATCTATTATTTTTTTTCTGTTGTTGTAATACTTACTTCAGGCCTCAATCTTAGGCAAATTTCTGTATTTTTTACTGTTATGGCAGAAATCCTGCACGTAGGCTGCATTTTTGTCACTCTAAAACGTTTCAGCAGCCTGGGAGGGTGCTGCTCTGAGCTGTTCACAGTCTAGGCAGCTCCTGAAAAACAGCAAAACATTGAAGATTTTTCTGGAAAAAAATACAGTGCTCTCTGGTGCCTCCAGCCACGAGCACAGCAAAACACTCCTCCAAATAGGGAGGCTCTACAGAGGGACTTGGGTAGATTGGGTCCATGGCCAGCGTTACCAGGATGAGCTTCAAGAAGGCCAAGTGCCACGTCCTGCACTTGGGGCACAACAACCCCAAGCAAGGCTGCAGGCTTGGGGCAGTGTGGCTGGAAAGCTGCTGGCAGAAAGGGACCTGGGGGTGCTCATGGACAAGCAGCTGAAGAGGAGCCAGCAGTGTGCCCAGGTGGCCAAGAAAGCCAAAGGCATCCCAAGCATGAAAATAGGCTGGGCAGGGACTGGCTGGAGAGCAGCCCTGAAGAAAAGGCCTTGGGGGTGCTGGGGGATGAGAAGCTCAGCAGGAGCCAGCAGTGAGCACTTGCAGCCCAGAGAGCCAAGCAGAGCCTGGGTTGCAGCAAGAGAAGTGTGGCCAGCAGGGCCAGGGAGGGGATTCTGCCCCTCTATTCTGCTCTGGTGAGACCCCACCTGGAGCACTTTGTCCAGTTCTAGAGCCTGTATTACAAGAAGGATCTGGAGGTGCTGGAAGGTGTCCAGAGAAGGGCCACAAAGATGAGCTGCTCTGCTATGGAGACAGACTGTGAGAGTTGGGGCTGTTCAGTCTGGAGAGAAGGCTCTGATGAGACCTTCTTGTGGCCTTCCAGTATCTGAAGAGGGCTACAAGAAAGCTGGGGAGGCACTTTTGAGGGTGTCAGGGAATGATAGGACTAGGGGGAATGGAGCAAAACTGGAAGTGGGTAGATTCAGATTGGATGTTAGGAAGAAGTTGTTCCCCATGAGGGTGGTGAGAGCCTGGCACAGGTTGCCCAGGGAGGTGGTGGCAGCCTCATGCCTGGAGGTTTTTGCAGCCAGGCTGGATGTGGCTGTGAGCAACCTGCTGTAGTGTTAGGTGTCCCTGCCCCTGGCGGGGGGGCTGTTAGAACTGAATTGTCTTTGAGGTCCCTTCCAACTCTGGCAATTCTGTGATCCTGGCTTTTATTATAAGTGCTGTGTCTGTTGCAAGGGCAGCTGCTGGGGCATGTGCCCAGAGTGGGATTCTCCAGCCAGGGAGTCAGAGGATGTGAGGATTCCTGGGGAAAACATTCCTGCAGAAACCAGCCTCCTGACATGCTGGCGCCTTGGATTGGAGCATGCTTTAGTTTACACACAGTGCTGGATCCTACTGGCTAGATGAGTCTGTGTGAGAGATGACACTATATAAAAATTAGGTACTTCAGGCTATAGATATTTGGGCAGGGTTTTGGTATAGGGATGCTGCTAGGGACATACTCAGGACTTCTGTTAGCTGCTGCTTCTGTTAAGGGCTTCCAGAGACTCTGTAATGCTGGGGATTCTACAGTGTTATACGGCCTTTGGCACCATCCCCCACAGCAAACTGCTGTCTAAGCTGTCAGCTCGTGGCTTGGACAGCAGCACTCTGTGCCGGGTTAGGAACTGGCTGGACGCTGAGCCCAGAGAGTGGTGGTGAATGGTGCCACATCCAGCTGGTGGCCAGTCACCAGTGGCGTCCCCCAGGGATCAGTGCTGGGCCCCATCCTCTTTAACATCTTCATTGATGATCTGGATGAGGGGATTGAGTCAGTCATCAGCAAGTTTGCAGATGACACCAAGTTAGGAGCAGATGTTGGTCGGTTAGAGGAAAGAAGGGCTCTGCAGAGGGCCCTCCACTGACTGGACAGATGGACAGAGTCCAACAGGATGGGATTCAACAAGTCCAAGTGCTGGGTGCTGCACTTTGCCCATGACAACCCCATGCAGAGCTACAGGCTGGGGTCAGAGTGGCTGGAGAGCTCCCAAACAGAGAGGGACCTGGGGGTGCTGATTGACAGCCGCCTAAACATGAGCCAGCAGTGTGCCCAGCTGGCCAAGAAGGCCAATGGCATCCTGGCTTGGATCAGGAATAGTGTGGCCAGCAGGAGCAAGAATGTGCTGCCCAGGGAGGTGGTGGAGTCACCATCCCTGGAGGTGTTGAAGAGGGGATTGGATGTGGCACTTGGTGCCATGGTGTAGTCATGGGGTCTGTGGTGACAGGTTGGACTTGATGATCTTTGAGGTCTCTTCCGACCTTGGTGATTCTGTGATTCTGTGAATAAAGGACTCCTGAGAGGATTTCTGAGACTCTCTTTGTTTCTGGCATTCCATGGTGTGATGGGGTTCATCCATTCATCACCCACTGGGACCCTCTCAGCAGGGGTTACTATGACTAAGTCAGCACCCTGAAATGGGGGTGTGATAGTGTCCAACAGGAGCAGAGAGGGGATTGTCCCCTTATGCTCAGCTCTGGTGAGGCCACAGCTTGGGTATTGTGTTCAGTTTGGGGCACCTCAATACAAGAGAGACGTGGAGGTGCTGGAGCCAGAGCAGAGGAGGGCAAGGAAGCTGTGAAGGGCCTGGAGAATAAATCTGATGAAGAGAAACTGAAGGAACTGGAGATGGTTAGTTTGGAATAGAGGAGGCTACCTCCCCTTTTTCTTACCTTTTCTTCCCCAATGAAGTCTTCATGATGCAAGAATCATTCTTTTTGTACTTCTAGAATAGCCTTTTTAAGTCAGCACTATCACAGCTCTGTGCAGTGTTCATTAAGTGAAAACACCAAGGATTTGCAGAATATGAAAATAATTTCTGTTTTATTCCCTATTTCCTTTCTGAAGAATTTATTGAGCTGATGTATTCATAGAACTTAGCAGGATGTTGTGTGTTGGGAGGCTTCTCACTTTTTTTAGTCAGAAGCTACACAGCTTTCCTCCAAATACTTTTTTTCCCTATGATTTCCTTAAATTTCATAAAGTCATAGAATCATAGAATCAATAAGGTTGGAAAACACCTCAGAGATCATCAAGTCCAACCTGTCACCCAACACCTCATGACAACTAAACCATGGCTCCAAGTGCACATCCAAGCCTTTTTAGTACACCTCCAGGGACAGGGACTCCACCACCTCCCTGGGCAGCACATTCCAATGGCAAATTACTCTTTTTGGCAAGAACTTTCTCCTCACCTCAAGCCTAAACTTCTGCTGGTGCAGCTTGAGACTGTGTCCTCTTGTTCTGGTGCTGGGTGCCTGGGAGAAGAGACCAACCCCCACCTGGCTACAACCTCCCTTCAGGGAGTTGTAGAGAGCAAGAAGGTCTCCCCTGAGCCCTCCCCTTCTCCAGGCTAAGCAACCCCAGCTCCCTCAGCCTCTCCTCACAGGGCTGAGCTCCAAACCCCTCCCCAGCTTTATTGCCCTTCTCTGGACACCTTCAAGTGTCTCAATGTCCTTCCTAAACTGAGGGGCCCAGAACTGGACACAGGACTCAAGGTGTGGCCTAAACAGTGCTGAGCACAGGGCAGAATGACTTCCCTGCTCCTGCTGGGCACACTGTTCCTGATGCAGGCCAGGATGCCATTGGCCTTCTTTGCCACCTGGGCACACTCTTGGCTCATGTCCAGCCTACTATCAACCACTACCCCCGTTCCCTGTCTGCCTGACTGCTCTCCAGCCACTCTGACCCCAGCCTGCAGCTCTGCATGAGGTTGCTGTGGCCACAGTGCAGCACCTGGCACTTGGACTTGTGAATTTGTGGAACTTTCTATGTCTACTCCTAACTGAAAGGCAGGAGCAGAAAAGGAATACATTTACTATGTAAACATGTTTGTAGAACTCTCCCAAATGCTGAGAAGGCAGAGGATTTCACTCTGTAGCTGGCTCCACATGAAAATGATGTTTGGGGATTGAGTTAAAGAATGAATATACATTGAAATTGTAAGTGGAAACTCAGCAGAAGAGCAGTTGAGGTGTACAGCTGAGATCAAAATACCTGGTTTGCTAAAAGAACCGGGGTTTGCTAAAACACCTTGAAATAAATTTCATTTCCCCCCTCTTTGCAGCAAATAAAGGTGACCTGCTAAGGTGGAGAAGATAGCCAAGGGAGCAACTATTTCAGACTTGATTTTAACAAATAGAGAGGATAGAACTCAGAGTCTGAAAGCAGAAGGCTATTAGGATGAAAGTGTTCTGAAAGCACCTTAGAAACATGATACTTCAAAGGACTACTTGGAGCACTGAGTACCATCTCTCTGACTGTAAGAAAAAGAAGGAATGATGGCAGAAAGTCAGCACCGGCGAGCGTTGAAAGACAGACTTCAGGCACCTGATAACATAATTAGACAGATGTCATGCAAGGGATAAAGGTCTTGGGAAAGGTTCCTTAAAGAGACAACATGAAAAGCATGCCACCAAATGATTTCCATGTAAAAGAGATAGGAAGTATATGAAGAGAAAAATGGAGTTTAATGAGGGCTTTCTAAAGCCAGACCGTGCTCCATTGCAAGCGCCGGCACCACCATCTCGCTAACGTGTGGTGGGTTCAGGCTGAGCCTCTGATATTCTGTTGCAGATTTTGAGCAGAAAAGTAGAAAAATATACATAAATCACTGCTGGGTGTAAAAAGGAAAACTAGAGGTAATTCTAAACAAATTCCTTGGAGAAATATCTGCTATAAGATTGGCTGTACCAAAACAATCTTTCTTCTTCTGGGGGCTTCTCTCTTCTGCTCACTTTGCTCGGGAGAGATTAATCTGCCCATGGCAGGGGCGTTGGAACTAGATGATCCTTGTGGTCCCTTCCAACCCTGACTGATTCTATGATTCTATGATTCTGTGATTTGCTTTTGCTGACCTTGGCTGCATTGCTTTGGTTAAGTCTAACCACTGCTTTCTCTCTGCTCCTTTCTCCCTTTTGGACAGGGGGTGGGGGGCAGAGGGACAGTCTCCCTGGTCTCTGACCAGGGGGCGTTTCATGTTGTTTGTTAATTGTAAATGTTGTAACTCCTGTATATTTTGTACATAGTCATTGCATTGCATTCCATTGTAGGTTGTAGTTTTGCCTGTAAAGACAGCTTTCATTTGCTTCCAACTGAGCTGGTCTGCCAAACTTAATGCTGGGGGGAAATCTCAACTCTCCACAGAATGGCACAAACATCTGGGGAGAAAAATAAAGACATATTGAAAGTTTCAGGGACTAAAAGGCAACGAAAGTCTTCTGCTCACCACATTAAAACAAAGGAAAACTGTAAACCCAGTGCTTAAGTGGGTGGAAGAGAAGATAAGGAATAGCTCAAATGAAGCTTGAATTCACAGATTCACAGATTGCATCAGGTTAGAAGAGATCCTTAAAGGTCATCTTGTGCAACCCTCCTGCAGGCAGCAGGGACACCTCCAACTAGATCAGGCTGCCCCAGAGCCACAGCAAGTCTGATCTTGAATGTCTGCAGAGAATGGGGCCTCAATCCTGGGCAATCTGTTCCAGCATTTTGCCTCTCTCATTGTAGAGAAATTCTTCCTCATGTCCAGCCTAAGTCTGCCTTGGTCCAGTTTCAAACCATTGGCCCTCCTCCTATCACTACAAGCCCTTCTAAACAGCCCTTCCCCAGCTTTTCTGTAGGTCCCCTTCGGATATTGGAATGTAGCTATAAGGTCTCCCTGGAGCCTTTTCTTCTCCATAGGAGAGGTGCTCCAGCCCTCTGATCATCATTCTGGCTCTCCTCTGGACCTGCTCCAGCAGGTCCATGTCTCTCTTCTGTTGGGGGCCCCAGAGCTGGACACAGTACTCCAGGTGAGGTCTCACCAGCAGAGAGTAGAGTAGCAGAATCACCTGTCTCGACCTGCTGGCCATGCTTCATTTGATGCAGCCCAGAATGTGATTTTCAGTTTTCTTCTGTTTCAAGGTTTTGAAAACAAAACAAAACAAAACAAAACAAACAAAAGAACTCAACTCCAAAACCAAGAAAAGCAAACAAACAAAACCACAAACCAACCAACCAAACAGTTCTTTATAACAGTATAGTGAAATTAAAATCAAAAGCAAAAAGCCAGAGTGAGAAGCACAGGTCAAAGAATATTTTTCCCATCTCAGTCTATTTAAGTCAGCCAGGTCTGATGAGGTTTACCTAGAGTCCCTCAGGAACTAACCAAGTCAACAGCTCAGAAACCACCGGTGTTTATCTTTGAGAGCTCATAGAGGATGGTTTGGCCCCAGGGGGCTGAGGAAGGGCAAACATAGCAATTAATCTTTCAGAAGAGGAAAAGCAAGCTTGACTGATCTAAGAGTCCTTCTTTCCTGCCTTCAAGAGTTGCAAAGAGGCAAGAGCTGATTAGCAACCAACCGGTTCCTAGGAACCCGAGAGCAATAATGAGCCAGTGTGATTTTTGTAGAACAAAACTAATGTCACACAAATGCCACTTCATTCTGTGCAGGAAAGTTTGCCAACCACATGCTGCATGGTCATCTCACACATGGATTTCAAGAAAAGAACACTGTCAATAATGTAAATGCAAGATGACTCTAAAATACTTACACCTTAGTGGTAACCCTGTTTAATTAATCACTGTACAGTACCACAGCACATTAGAGGTTGGAAGGGACCTCCAAAGATCATCCAGTCCAACCCCTCTCCCAGAGCAGCATCACCCAGGATGCTGCACAGGAATGCATCCAGGTGGGGTTGGAAAGGCTCCAGAGAAGGAGACTCCACAATCTCTCTGGGCAGCCTACTCCAGGGCTCTGGCACCATCACTGTAAAGAAGTTTCTCCTCATGTTGGGGATGAAAACTAGCAACAGAACAAGAGGACACAGTCTCAAGCTGTATAGCGGCAAGTTTAGGCTTGATCTTAGCAAGAACTTTTTCACAGAGAGATTGCTCATTGGAATGTGCTGCCCAGGGAGGTGGAGGGGTCCATGTCCCTGGAGGTGTTTAAGAAGAGCCTGGATGAGGCACTTAGTGCCATGGTCTAGTTGATTAGTTAGGGTTGGCTAATCAGTTGGACTTGATGAGCTTGAAGGTCTCTTCCAACCTGGTTGATTCTGTGATTCTGTGAAACCTCTGTTCAAGTTTGTCGCCACTGTTCCTTGGCTTATTGCTGTGCACCACCCAAAAGAGCTTGGCCCCCTCCACTTGACCCCCAGCCCTCAGCTATTGATAGACATTGATCAGATCCCCTCTCAGCCTTCTCTTCTCCAGACTCAACAGCCCCAGGGCTCTCAGTCTCTCTTCACAGGGCAGATGCTCAAGTCCCCTAAGCATCCTCCTGGCTCTCCCCTGGACTCTTTCCAGCAGGTCTCTGTCTCTCTGGAACTGGGGAGCCCAGAACTGGACACAGGATTGCAGCTGTGGTCTGAGCAGGGCAGAGTAGAGGGGGAGCAGAACCTCCCTAGCCCTGCTGGCCACACTTTTCTTGCTGCACCCCAGGATCCCACTGGCTCTCTTGGCCCTCAGGGCACATTGCTGTCCCATGCAGAATGTGCTGTCCACCAACACTCCAAGGTCTTTCTCCATGGAGCTCCTTTCCAGCAGGGCAGCCTCTAACCTGTCCTGGTGCCTGCTGTTATTCCTCCCCAGGTGCAGGACCCTGCACTTGTCCATATTGATCTTTCTGAGGTTTGGCTGCCCCCAGCTCTCAGCCTGTCCAGATGTCATTGTATGGCAGCACAGCCTGACAGGTGTCATCCATCACCCCCCACCCCCAGTTTGATATAATTATCCTTCTTTGTATTTTTTGTTAGCCAACCATGCAAACCCATAATTTTGGGAAGTAACTGAAGGAATAGAATAGAATAGAATAGAATAGAATAGAATAGAATAGAATAGAATAGAATAGAATAGAATAGAATAGAATTAACCAGGTTGGAAAAGACCTTTGAGATCATCAAGTCCAACCTATCACCCAACACTATCTAATCAACTAAACCATGGCACCAAGTGCCTCATCCAGGCTCCTTTTAAACACCTCCAATGATGGTGACTCCACCACCTCCCTGGGCAGCACATTCCAATGGCCAATCTCTCTTGCTGGGAAGAATTTCTTTCTAACATCCAGCCTAAACCTCCTGGTGCAGCTTGAGACTGTGTCCTCTTGTTCTGGTGCTGGTTGCCTGGGAGAAGAGACCAACCCCCACCTGGCGACAACCTCCCTTCAGGGAGTTGTAGACAGCAAGAAGGTCTCCCCTAAGCCTCCTCTTCTCCAGGCTAAGCAATCCCAGCTCCCTCAGCCTCTCCTCACAGGGCTGTGTTCCAAAGCCCTCCCCAGCTTTGTTGCCCTTAAAGCTGGTGAAGGGTTTTGAGCACCCAGAGCAAACATTACAACCATGCTGCTAGAAACTAAATTGTAGTTCCTGAAGTAAGGGTTCTTCAGTGGCAGACAAGTGGGAAAGAAAATGCAGTGCAGACAGAAGAACACTTGCTAGATAGGTGTCAGTAATGTGACACAGGGTTATCCAGAAGTATCAGTTCTTAGCCATTTGGAACTCTGTGAACATTCCTTGAGTGATAAATGCACAAAGGCAATAACAAAATGGAGTTGCTTCGCTCTGCAAGTTGCACATGCAAGGAAGTAAAGCCTCAGACACTTCTTGGAATGCAGACCTCGTGTAATAGCTTTGGCCATGATTCCCCGAGTCAAAAAAAGGTTTTCCATGTGAATGTAATAAAGATTTGTACCAACATACAGATGTAAACACAGAACAAAGATAAATCAGCTACAACCAACACCAAAAAAACCAAAGAGTACAACATTTCCAACATCTAAGAGTCATTGGGACCCAGACAAGCTTCTGTTTTGCTTTTTAGTTCCCCTCCTATAGTTCATCCAAAGGCATTGTCCATGCTTGCAGATCAGCATCATCTGGGTCAGGGCAATCCCAAGCACCAATACAGGCTGGGCAGGGACTGGCTCGAGAGCAGCCCTGAAGAAAAGGCTTTGGGGGTGCTGAGGGAGAAGCTCCTGAACAGGAGCCAGCAGTGAGCACTTGCAGCCCAGAGAGCCAAGCAGAGCCTGGGCTGCAGCAAGAGAAGTGTGGCCAGCAGGGTCAGGGAGGGGATTCTCCCCCTCTACTCTGCTCTGGTGAGACCACAGCTGGAGCTCTGGGTCCAGTTCTGGGTAGATTCAGATTGGATGTTAGGATGAAGTTGTTCCCCATGAGGGTGGTGAGAGACTGGCACAGGTTGCCCAGGGAGGTGGTTGCAGCCTCATGCCTGGAGGTATTTGCAGCCAGGCTGGATGTGGCTGTGAGCAACCTGCTGTAGTGTGAGGTGTCCCTGCTCATGGCAGGGGTGTTGGGACTGGATGATCCCTGAGGTCCCTTCCTATTGGCAGCGGAGATTGGAATCAATACAGCTGATCAGTATGATCGAGTATCGTTCCTTTATTGTTCCAGTATTGCAGGCCTGTGGCACAGGCCTATGGTAAGAGTATAACACAGTAAAGCATGGAAGAAGAAGGGATAGGACAGGCAGAAGTGCCTAGCAAGGGAACTTCTACAACTTATATGAACTTGGAGTGCCTTGTTGGCATGGCCTCATTGGTTCCCTGTGAGTGCCCACACATCACACTATTATAGATTATTGGTCCAACTACTGATGACACACGAGGTTTGTTGATGCAGGTGCATGTCCTGTTGTCCCAAGATAACTTGCTGTGTTTACAGCTACCAGTGCCTTGCTTTAGTTACATGCTGCAGGCACAGCACTGTTTGGTACACTGCTAGCTGGCTCTGCACTTACGCTGAGCATGGCCTACCACCATGTCAGGCTCTAGGCCTGCACTGCCAGATTGCTCACACTGATCATCGCTGGCATTGCCACACCTTCCAACCCTAACAATTCTATGATTCCATGTTTAGGTTTCAGAAAGCAAACAATGATTGGTTCCTCTCATGACAAAGGGAATTTTTTCCTACCCTCATCCACGGCAAGACTCCTGTTGGTGTCACTGGATTGGGATTTGACAGCACACCTTCCCCATGGCTGACTACAGCAAAAAGATATTCCTCCCATGAGTCCTGAATCTGGGGAGGAATACTAAACTGCAGCAGTACAGGCTGGGAGGTGATCTGCTGGAGGGCAGGCCTCTGGAGAAGGAACAATGGATGTAAGCTGCAGTACAGGAGGTTCTACCTCAACACAAGGGGGAACTTCTTGTCTGTAAGGGTCCCAGAGCCCTGGAGCAGGCTGCCCAGAGAGGTTGTGGAGTCTCCTTCTCTGAAGACTTTCAAGGCCCATCTGGATGTGTTCCTGTGTGACCTGAGCTAGATTGTATGGTCCTGCTCTGGCAGCAGGGTTGGACTTGATGGGTCCCTTCCAACCCCTGACATCCTGTGAGCCTGTGATCACAGCCTTAAACACAGCCAAAGCTTAGGACAACAACTGAAGTATCCTGAAAGTGAAGTATTTAATTGCAGGACAAAAAAGAAGTCCTTGAGAGCAAACAATAGAAAAAGGGTGCTTGAATGACTACTGAATGAAGGTTGTTGATAAAACAAAGCTTACCACATTTGGAGTAACCCCTACAGAACTGATGGCTAGGATGAGTGCCAAAGCAAAAGAAGTTCATGAATCAAAGGGTACATTATTCCTGCAGGATAAATGCTTAAATGCTACCAAAAGGTGACACAACTTCTCCATAACTTTTCCAAAAAGCCTTCATACTTGATTTAGAGAGTAAGAACCTTACAAAGCCTTCACTGATTTCTGCCCCCTCCTCACTTTTAAATCTCTAAGGCAATACATATTGTTTTTATAAAGGTTCACATATAGCTATCCAAATTACTTGCTTCTCTATAAGGACATTTGTCTCACATCAATTAGGAAAAAAAGGGCTCACAGATCCTGGGCTCACAGGTCCCAGTCTCACAGGATGTTAGAGGTTGGAAGGGACCTCTGGAGATCTTCGAGTCCAACCGCCCTGCCAGAGCAGGACCAGAGAATCCAGCACAGGTCACACAGGAACACATCCAGACAGGGCTTCAAGGCTCCAGAGAAGGAGACTCCACAACCCCTCTGGGCAGCCTGCTCTGGTGCTCTGTGACCCTCCCAGTGAAGAAGTTCCTCCTCATGTTGAGGTGGAACCTCCTATTCTGGAGTTTATATCCATTGCCCCTTTTCCTATCAAAGGGTACAAGTGAACAGAGCCTGTTCTTGTCCCTTCCTTCCTGACCACCCAGGCTCAGATATTTATAGACATTGATTAAATTCCCTCTCAGTAATTTTTCTACACATACAATATTCTGGGTTAGATTCAGGGCTTTTTAAGCAATGTTGAAGTATGTTTATTCCCCATATACTGATCAATTATGTGCTCTTTTAGTTTTCCTGCTGTGCTAATTGTGCAGATGAGTATAATCACTAAGGATCATTCCAACTTTTCACTGCTTCTGCCTCAAGGATTGCGGTAGTGTGAAGCCTAAAACTGTCACAATGATCCTTACTTAGAATTGTCAGGGTTGGAAGGGACCTCAAGGATCATCCAGTTCCAACCCCCCTGCCATGGGCAGGGACACCTCACACTACAGCAGGTTGCTCACAGCCACATCCAGCCTGGCTGCAAAAACCTCCAGGCAGGAGGCTGCCACCACCTCCCTGGGCAACCTGTGCCAGTCTCTTACCACCCTCATGGGGAAGAACGTCTTCCTAACACCCAATCTGAATCTACCCATTTCTAGTTTTGCTCCATTCCCCCCAGTCCTATCCCTCCCTGACACCCTCAATAGTCCCTCCCCAGCTTTCTTGTAGCCCCCTTCAGATACTGGAAGGCCACAAGAAGGTCTCCTCAGAGTCTTCTCTTCTCCAGACTGAACAACCCCG
The DNA here is from genome assembly GCF_014839835.1 of Dryobates pubescens. Lineage (NCBI taxonomy): Eukaryota > Metazoa > Chordata > Aves > Piciformes > Picidae > Dryobates > Dryobates pubescens. The sequence goes on from NC_071612.1 coordinate 29,596,110, forward strand.
ACTCATTGATACATCTCCATCAAATTTTATTCAAAGTGCTGCATGATTTTGCTGTCTTGCTATTTTGGAAGACTAAGGTCTGTGCTGTAATCTGTAGCACTCTATCTTGGTTTCTTCCTGACCTACTACTTCCACCCCTGAGTGTGGAGTTCACCACAGTACCCATATGTTACCTATGTGGTTCATAAACATTTCAGTTACATTTTTCTCATTAACTTCCTGGAAAGTGTCCAGAGAAGGGCAACAAAGCTGGGGATGGGTCTGGAGCACAGCCCTGTGAGGAGAGGCTGAGGGAGCTGGGGTTGCTTAGCCTGGAGAAGAGGAGGCTCAGGGGAGACCTTCTTGCTCTCTCCAACTCCCTGAAGGGAGGTTGTAGCCAGGTGGGGGTTGGTCTCTTCTCCCAGGCAAGCAGCACCAGAACAAGAGGACACAGTCTGAAGCTGTGCCAGGGGAGGATTAGGCTGGAGGTGAGGAGAAAGTTGATTAGATCATGTTAAGTGGTAGGTTGGACCTGATGATCTTGAAGGTCTTTTCCAGTCTGGTTAGTTCTGGTTAACATTAACAATGTTTCTGAAGTTACTTTGCAATTACTCTGTAATTTCTTGAATTTATTGTAGTTTTGTGTAACATTTTCTAGTGGGGGCTGGAGTGGGGGTAATTTCAACCCACCACACCTTAGTTTACTTTATAGACCAGATACACCTACCAGGTTATGAAGATGTCATGGGAGGTTATATTATATAGTGAAGACACCCATGCAGGTCTTCAAAATCCACCAGCAAAATGTTGCTGTCTAGATTTAAACACAATGCCACTCTGTGAAGAATGACAGAAACATTCAGGCTGGAAAAGATCACCAGACCAACCCAGAACCCTACTCTTCAGGAGTCACCCATAAACCATAGCCCCAAGCACCACATCCAAACCACCTTCAAACACAGCCAGGCTTGGGGACTCTACCACCTCCCTGGGCAGCACATTCCAATCCCTGACCAATCTGGCTGGGGAAATAGTTTTTCCTACTGTCCAGTCTAAAACTACCCAGTGGCAGCTTGAGGCTGTTCCCTTTTGTTCTATCACTAATTACCTGTGAGAAGAGACCAGCAGCAGCTTCTCCACAAGGTCCTTTCAGGCAGTTTTAGACAGCAATGAGGTCTCCCCTCAGCCTCCCCTTTTCCAAACTAACCATCCCCAGCTCCTTCAGTTGCTCTCCATCAGATTTATTCTCCAGGCCCTTCCCAGCTTCCTTGCCCTCCTCTGCCCTGGCTCCAGCACCTCCACATCTCTCTTGGATTGAGGTGTCCAAAACTGGACACAATACTCCAGGTGTGGCCTGAGCAGAGCTGAGTGCCAGGGGACAATCCCCTCCCTGCTCCTGCTGGACACAGCATTGCTGATCCCAGCCAGGATGCCTTTGGCTTTCTTGGCCACCTGGGCACACTGCTGGCTCCTCTTCAGCTGCTTGTCCATGAGCACCCCCAGGTCCCTTTCTGCCAGCAGCTTTCCAGCCACACTGCCTCAAGCCTGTGGCATTGCTTGGGGTTGTTGTGCCCCAAGTGCAGGGCCTGGCACTTGGAAGCCTTGAAGCTCATCCTGGTAATGTTGGCCATGGATCCAATCTATCCAAGTTCCTCTGTAGAGCCTCCCTAGCCTGGTGCAGATCAACACTCCACCTCACTTGATGTCAGCTGTGAACTCACTGAAGAGAAACATATTTAAGTATTATGTCAAAGACAGGATGAAAACTCTCTCACAAATTATATGGAGGGAAAAATTTGGTCTCTCTTGGGCAGGCATTCTGATTGTGTCTCCATGATTGCTTCAGGGGCCAAAAAAGAATTGCCATTAGCACAGAAGTTATGTGAATACAGAAAGCCATGGTTCAACCCAACCTAAAGCAAAGTGCATCTGTTTTCCTTCTGCTGTACCTTTAGAGTGATCCTTCTGAGGTATAACACAGCATTGAAAGCCATGGATGTGCCTTTGCAAAAGAGTTCAGTCCTAAGCTAATTCCAGCCACAGAGATCTTCACTCAAAGATCAACTCACATCATCAGAGGGCAGCAATAAAAATTCATAACAATTCATTACATTTAAAGGATACATTACCAACCTGTATCCTCTACACTTTATTTATGTTAGAAACAAGTGACAAAACCCCAGATCTACAGAGTACCTGAAATAATTCACTTCTCTTCCCTTCCCCCAAAAAATACATCCTGTGCTATTTTTACCTAACCTCTTCTTCTAGCATAGAGAAGTCAGAGCCTAGTCCACCACTTATCCACTCATTCAGCAAGAAAGTTCCCTCTTTATGTCAAATTCCAATTCCTCCAAACTCAAAGTCTTCTTCCATAAGCTTTGACTAAATCCTGCTTTGGGTAGGAGTCAGTTTTTTCCTCCAATACAAATCTGAATCCTTCCCTTTTAGTAAAGGGTTTTCACATGTAAGATATCTGCATCTCAGCCCAGCATTTTTATTCATAGTACCACATTAGAGGTTGGAAGGGACCTCCAGAAATCATCCAGTCCAACCCCCCTGCCAGAGCAGCATCACCCAGGGCAGTCTGCACAGGAATTCATCCAGGTGGGGTTGGAAAGGCTCCACAGAAGGAGAATTCACAACCTCTCTGGGCAGACTGTTCCAGGGCTCTGGTACCCTCACTCTAAAGAAGTTTCTCCTCATGTTGAGCTGAAACCTTCTGTGGTCAAATTTGTCTCCATTGGTCCTTGGCTTATTGCTGTGCACCACCCAAAAGAGCTTGGCCCCTTCCACTTGAGCCCCAGCCCTCAGCTATTGATAGACATTGATCAGATCCTCTCTTAGCCTTCTCTTCTCCAGACTAAACAGCCCCAGGGCTCTCAGTCTCTCTTCACCGGGGAGATGCTCAAGTCCCCTAAGCATCCTCCTGGCTCTCCCTTGGACTCTCTCCAGCAGGTCTCTGTCCTTCTCAAGACAAACTCTTAAATGCAGATGTTCCAACAACCCACACAAATCCTCATGCTCTGGACTTCCTTCTTTTCTCAACATCTTACAGACGATGTCCAGTTTTTTTCTTGAAGTCCAGACGGCAGAATGAAGAGAAAAATCTGCATGAGATTTTGCCACTGCTGATGAAGAGAGAGAAATAAACATTTGGAGGCGTGCACTCGATACTGCATTCCTTAATTAAGTCCTCATTTTGTTTTGGTGTTGTTTCCTGTCACTGCCCTAGTTAGCTTGTAAAGCAGTTTCTGCTCCATTATCTCACAACCAGCTCCCAGATGATTTTTTATCATACTGTAAGTTTTTAACTCAGCTATTCCATATTCCAGTCTTGAATCCAGAGGGTTTTATATTCCTAATGTGGGAATACAAATAAACGTGTTAATATTTGCTCCTATCTCATTTCATCTTATTGATGTCAGATTATCTCTGAAAATTTATAACAATACCATTTTACACCCCTTGAGGGCTTTGATCCATGCTTTTTAAATGGTCATGTTTCTTAAGTGATTATAATGCAATACAATACAATACAATACAATATAATATAATAATGTATTGCATATAATATATAACATAAATTATATCATATTATATTATATTATATTATATTATATTATATTATATTATATTATATTATATTATATTATATTATATTATATTATATTATATTATATTATATTATATTATATTATATTATATTATATTACATTACATTACATTACATTATATTACATTACATTACATTATATTATATTATTAGTGCAAGCCCTATAAGGAGAATTTGGGGATGTTGGGGGTGTTTAGCCTGGACGGGAAGACTCTCAGGGGAGACCTTACTGCTGTCTACAATTCCCTGAAGGGAGGCTGTAGCCAGGTGGGGGTTGGTCTCTTCTCCCAGGCAACCAGCACCAGAACAAGAGGACACAGTCTCAAGCTGTGCCTGGGAAGGTTTAGGCTGGAGGTTAGGAAGAAGTTCTTCCCAGCAAGAGAGATTGGCCATTGGAATGTGCTGCCCAGGGAGGTGGTGGAGTCACCATCCCTGGCAATGTTCAAAAAAGGCTTGGATGTGGCACTTGGAGTCATGGTTTAGTAGTCAGGAGGTGTTGGGTATTAGGTAATAATTTGGACTTGGTGATCTCTGAGGTCTTTCCCAACCTGGCTGATTCTATGATTCTATATATTTCTTCATGGAGAAAGACCTTGAAGTGTTGGTGGACAGCAAATTCTTCAAGGGACAGCAATGTGCCCTTGTGGCCAAGAAGGCCAACGGAATCTTGGGGTTAAGATCCCATTAAGAGGAGTGTGGTCAGCAGGGCTAGGGAGGTTCTGCTCCCCCTCTACTCTGCCCTGCTGAGACCACAGCTGCAATACTGTGTGATACTAATGTCCCTTCAGCTACATTTTCCTTCCAAAGGGAGGATATATTTGAACAGACAGACCACTTTTGCTTCACTCCTGGGGGACTGGGTCAGTTGTTGAATGACATCCAAGACAGGCACTTATAGGTTGTTTTCTGTTTCTAATAGCAGGTGAATATCTGGGCTAGCTCCTGATATGGTCCAATCAGCTTGAGCAAAATCAATCCATCTATAATTATGCTAGCTTTTCTTTGTTTCTGTAGAAGGTAACACCATATGCTGTATTTTTCAGGGTTTATAGCAAATTTTCCCATCTGTATTTTGAATATTGTGATGCTCTCTTCTTCGAAGTTAATTGAGCCATTGTCTCTTGTTTTGTACATTTTCAACTTGTTTAAGCCGAAGGAATCTCCAGCAAGTATAGAAATGAATGCAGGAGCACATCATTTTTTTACAGAGCCTGACACTCTTACTGAGCTACCTTGGAGGATTCAAAAGTAGAAACTGTTAACTTAAAAGACCAGGAAGGTATCAAGAGCAATAAAATATTAAAAGAATTGACACTGAAGAAAAGTAGCTCACAACCTGAATTTGCCTTTGGTTACCTTGCCCCTTGAATTCAAAGTGACACTGATGATGTCAGCTTGATGCTGCTGGAGTTCTGCTTCACCCTTACGGAAGAGATGTCTCCACCTCCTGTATAAATTTAGCATGCATCACTAAGAGACAAGCTGCCAGGCTTGCCTTAATTTACTTTGGTTCTCCTTCAAAGAGTTCATGTTCTTTGCATTTGAAGTTTGGTTGATAGCAGGATGCTTCTGGCTTGTAGCTGTGTGGCACCTCTCCATCTCATTTTGTGCCAGCACAATTCTGCATTCACAGCTGCTTGGCCAAGGTTGCAGCACCCTGACATTTCTGTCACAAACACCCTGGACCAGAAAACTCTGTCCTTCTATAGAGCATGTGCTCTAAGGAATTCATCTTATCTCCAGCTCATGATCATCTACATTCACAGATCATTTGAATTAAGTCTTCACTGGATTGTGTAATATTTATCACAGGCTCACAGGATGTTAAGGGTTGGAAGGGACCTCTGGAGAACTTCCAGTCCAACCCCCATGCCAGAGCAGGACCATAGAATCCAGCACAGGTCACACATGAATGAATCCAGACTGGGCTGGAAAGTCACCAGAGGAGGAGACTCCACAACCTCTCTGGGCAGCCAGTTCCAGGTCTCCGGGACCCTTACAGTGAAGAAGTTCCTCCTCCTGTGCTGTAGTTTATAGCCATTGCCTTTTGTCCTATCACAGGGCACAGCTGATCAGAGCCTGGCCCCTCCCTCTTGACCCCCAGCCCTCAGATACTTACAAACATTTATTAAATCCCCTCTCAGTTTTCTCCTCTCCACCCCCAGGGCTCTCATGAGCCTCTCCCCGTCAAGCAGTGCTCCACTCCCTTCATCATCCTCATAGCCCTCCCTTGGACTCTCTCCAGCAAATCCTTGTCCCTCTTCAACAGAGCCCAGAACTGGATGCAATATTCCAGGTGAGGTCTCAGCAGGGCAGAGTAGAGGTGGAGGAGAAGCTCCCTGGCTCTGCTGGCCACACTCCTCTGAATGCCCCCCAGGATCCCATTGGCCTTCTTGACCACCAGGGCACATTGTTGTCCCATGCAGAACTTATTGTCCACCAGCACTCCCAGGTCCTTCTCCACGGGGCTGCTCTCCAGCAGATCCCCTCCCTGCCTGTACTGGGTTTTGTAAGTTGATAAAGTGAAATATGTATGGATGTGTGGCACTCTCTCAGTATTATGGACAAACCATGCTGGCTCCTGAATTAAGCTAATAACCAAGCACTCCAATTATGCATTCCTCTTTTTTTCTCTTGTGCCTCACAGACTCTCTTGTGAACATGTCCCCAGAAGGTACTGATGGTGCCATCTGATTTTTTTTAAGCCAGTATGGCAGCTCATCCATTTTTTTTTGTTTGTTTGTTTTCTGGTGATTTCTTACATCTCAACTCCCTAGCATGCACAGAAAATTAGCTGATTTGTAATTTTGATGCATCATGGGCAGTGTGCTCAGCCCTGTGCTGCCATGCTAAGGGCTGTGTCTGCATTTTCAAGATGCAAACCTAAAAAGTCTGAGACAAGGCCAACATAAAGAAGGGCTACAGAAAATCAAATAATGGCTGCTAATCCATAGTCTCTCATCTGAACCTTGTGGATATTTTCAGTCTCATGAATATATTCTTTGTAACTCTTAAATAGTACTAAATCAGTCATGAAGATTATAAATTGTGACAATGAAATGCACTAATGTAGTGCTTTAAATTTTCATACCAGCTTGAGTACTCCTGTGACCTTTACAAGATAAAATCAGCCTGCTAAGGTTTGCTATTGCAAAACTCAACAGGTCAACTCCCAGGTCTAAGGGCAGAGGGAGAGAGAGAAATCTATCAATCTGTTAGAAGCAGTTAACTGGTAACTTGGCACCTCTGTGCCACCTTGTGCATTAAGATATAGGTAGCTGAACTGGAGAAGAGAAGGCTCCAAGGAGACCGCATTGTGGCCTACAGTATCTGAAGGAGGCTACAAGAAAGCTGTGACTCTGTGATTCTGTGAACTAATTCTGTTCAGTGATTTTACTTCACAGCAATGGTCAGGCCACAGCTTGAGTCCTGTGTCCAGTTCTGGGCTCCTCAGTTTAGGAAAGATGTTGAGATGCTGGAAGGTGTCCAGAGAAGGGCAACAAAGCTGGGGAGGGTTCTGGAGCACAGCCAGGTGGGGTTTGGTCTCTTCTCCCAGGTAACCAGCACCAGAACAAGAGGACACAGTCTCAAGCTGTGCCAGGGGAGGTTTAGGCTGGATTTCAGGAAGAAGTTCTTCCCAGAAAGAGTAATTTGCCATTGGAATGTGCTGCCCAGGGAGGTGGTAGAGTCACCATCCCTGGAGGTGTTTTCCAAGAAGAGCCTGGCTGAGGCACTTGGTGCCATGGTTTAGTTGATTAGATGGTGTTGGGTGATAAGTTGCACTTGATGATCTCGAAGGTCTTTTCCAACCTGGTTAATTCTATTCTATTCTATTCTAGTCTAGTCTATTTCTGAAGTGAGCAATATGTTCTCACAGACAAGTGTCTGCTCCCACCAGTGATAATGCTCAGTGTTTCCAGCTAGTGTTAAGGGTTGCTGTGCAGACCAGGGTCACTGCTACATCTTCTGTGCTACATTTTGGGTGCACAAAGTCAAAGGCCACACCTGAATCCAGTCTGAGACTTCCCCAGTGCCTGCCCAGAGCATCAGTAGTGATGGTGACTAATTGCCGTTAGGGGCTCGAGGAGAAGGCTCTGAGGACCTCAAGAGATCATCCAGTCCAATCCCCCTGCCAGGGCAGGATCATCTATACCAGGAGACACAGGAAGACATCCAGGCACGTCTTGATTATCTCCAGGGAGGAAGACTCCACAATCCCCCTGAGCAGCCTGTTCCAGGGCTCTGTCACCCTCACAGGAAATTTTTTTTTCTCTTGTAGCCATGGAACTTCCTCTGCCTCATCTTCCACCCCTGCCCCTTGTGCTGGCATTGGGCATCACCCAGCAGAGTTTGGCTCCAGCCTCTGGGCACTCACAGAATCACAGAATGTTAGAGGTTGGAAAGGAACTGCAGAGATCATCCAGTCCAACTGCCCTGCCAAAGCAGGATCACCTAGGGACTGTTTTGTGGTGTTCCTTAACGTTTGAAAGAGTAAAGTTTGACTTTAAGTATCTCTAATTGCCAAGGCTTCTGTTTTGATTAAAAGCACAGTGTGCTTCGAGGCACAAACTGCCTGATGTTTGCCATGCTGGCTGATGTTTTGTGGGGAGGACTCTGGTGATGCTGCTTAACATTTCTTTGGCTGCTTAGGAACTGTACCCTTGGCTATGTGTTTAGTCTGGTTTTAAAACTGAAGGATTTCAACACCAGAAGATCCAGGGACTTAAAAGCTGCATTGTATTAAAGCAATAGATGGATGGAAATATGTTCATGAGTTTCTGCACAGAGAGATTTGAAGGTGCTGGAAGGTGACCAGAGAAGGGCCATGAGGGAGCTCAAGAGGGCTGGAGCTGCTCTGCTATGAGGACAGACTGAGGGAGTTGGGGTTGTGCAGGCTGGAGAAGAGAAGGCTCTGAGCAGACCTAATTGTGGCCTACCAGTATCTGGAGGGGGCTACAAGAAAGCTGGGGAGGGCTTTTGAGGGTGTCAGGGAGGGATAGGACTGGGGGGAATGGAGCAAAACTAGAAATGGGTAGATTTCAGATTGGATATTAGGAAAAAGTTGTTCCCCATGAGGGTGGTGAGAGACTGGCACAGGTTGCCCAGGGAGGTGGTGGCAGCCTCATCCCTGGAGGTTTTTGCAGCCAGGCTGGATGTGGCTGTGAGCAACCTGCTGTAGTGTGAGGTGTCCCTGCCCATGGCAGTGGGGTTGGAACTGGCTGGTCCTTGAGGTCCCTTCCAACCCTGACAATTCTATGATTCTAGGTTTCTATAATACTGATTTCCCAGTGCTGACCACTCTAAAAAGAGAAAGCATTTTGGGCCTGAAATCTGGTTTAGGTGAGCCACAGCAACATTGTCAACAAACTCTGGTGTCATTAAATTTACTTGGATGTTTCAGGCCAACACAAGGAATAAATCTAAGGACAATAAATAATCTACAAATAATTTCCAGTTCCCTCTTCTTCTCTATACTACAATCCCTCCAGAGCAAACATGCTTTAACATGTCAGTGATTTCCATTGTTCAGCAGATAGTTGTTTTGCTGATACTGTGCTTTGCCTTTTCTTTTCTTCATTAACCTCCTGAAAAGCTCTAGGTTCCTAGATACTTGCCAAATAAAATGACATGTTAATCAATGCTTTATTTTCCTTCATTTTTTTTCTTTTCATTTTTTTTTTCCTGGTGGGCACTGGAGTTTTTAATTCTGTAGAGAAGAAGTTTCTGCAGAAACTTTTTCAGGCTAGTCTTTGAACCAGCATTAGAAAGCTGTTAGGGGAACCATCTAATAGAGAAATCTGTCAGAATTAAGATACAGTTTTACAGGAGAAGGATTTTGGCTTAAGCTTGAGAGCTATTTTCAATCCCCAGGCAAAGCAGCTTCTCTTTTGTTTCATTTTATATTTTAATGGTACCCCTTGGGTTGCATCTCTTAGCAGCACATTCTCTGCAGAATTTGTTTCTTAATGTCACTGCCAATGCACATACAGTGATAAAAAAAAATAGGATGAGGCTTTTTAAAGTAGTATCACTGTGTATGATCATAGAAACACAGAATTGTCAGGATTGGAAGGGACCTCAAGGATCAGCCAGTTTCAACTCCCCTGCCATGGCCAGGGACACCTCACACTACAGCAGGTTGCTCACAGCCACATCCAGCCTGGCTGCAAAAACCTCCAGGCATGAGGCTGCCACCACCTCCCTGGGCAACCTGTGCCAGTCTCTCACCACCCTCATGGGGAACAACTTTTTCCTAACATCCAATCTCAATCTACCCATTTCTAGTTTTGCTCCATCCCCCCTACTCCTATCCCTACCTGGCACCCTCAAAAGTCACTCACCAGCTGTCTTCTTTTTTCCTTCTTCTCCTTCTCCTTCTCCTTCTCCTTCTCCTTCTCCTTCTCCTTCTCCTTCTCCTTCTCCTTCTCCTTCTCCTTCTCCTTCTCCTTCTCCTTCTCCTTCTCCTTCTCCTTCTCCTTCTCCTTCTCCTTCTCCTTCTCCTTCTCCTTCTCCTTCTCCTTCTCCTTCTCCTCCTTCTCCTTCCCCTTTCCCTTTCCCTTTCCCTTTCCCTTTCCCTTTCCCTTTCCCTTTCCCTTTCCCTTTCCCTTTCCCTTTCCCTTTCCCTTTCCCTTTCCCTTTCCCTTTCCCTTTCCCTTTCCCTTTCCCTTTCCCTTTCCCTTCCCCTTCCCCTTTCCCTTTCCCTTTCCCTTTCCCTTCTTTGCCTTTGCCTTTGCCTTTCCCTTCTTTTCCTTTTCCTTTGCCACTTATTAAAATCAGTAACTAAGAATTAAATAGAACAAGAGATAGTTATGAGGTTGTGCTAAGTGTGATCCAAAAAAGAGACTACAGCATCCTCTTCATGGTCTGAAGAGGGTGGAAGAGTTCAGGTTCACATTTCTGTACAGGGTGTTTGTTGACTCAGAATTTAATTTCTGACAGCCCTAAATGCCTTAATGGAATACAGACATAAGAGCAGAGACTACTTACTTTTAAAAGCTCATCCTAGGAGGCACATAGCTCTTGAGTGATGTATGTAGGAAAACACTCAAGAGGCTGAGCCACTTTTGTTCCCTGCCACTCCTTTGAAGAGAAAGCAAAAGCACATTATCATCCACAGCTGCAGTGTGTGGTGGCATTAAGGGGTGTCTGAAGGGGGCCTACAAGAAAGCTGGGAAGGGACTTTTGAGGGTGTCAGGGAGGGATAGGACTGGGGGGAATGGAGCAAAACTAGAAATGGGTAGATTGAGATTGGATGTTAGGAAGAAGTTGTTCCCCATGAGGGTGGTGGGAGACTGGCACAGGTTGCCCAGGGAGGTGGTGGCAGCCTCATGCCTGAAGGTTTTTGCAGCCAGGCTGAATGAGGCTGTGAGCAACCTGCTGTAGTGTGAGGTGTTCCTGCCCATGGCAGGGGGGTTGGAACTGGCTAAGCCTTGTGGTCCCTTCCAACCCTGACAATTCTGTGAGTCTATGATTCTATTTTATTTATTCTGTTGTCATCCTTCAAAAGCCCTCAGAAACATTCTCACTGTCTTTCTCAACCTAAAATTCATCCCATCAGCATGGCTGTATTGAAAGTGAATGGAAAGAAAAAAAGCCAACCAAACAATAAACAAGACAAACCAGAAGACAACAAACCCCTGTACTCTATAAGGGCAATGAGCATCTGTCTAGAAAACCTTGGAGTCCTGCTTGTTTCACGTTGACACTGTGAACTACTCTTTGATGAAAGGTTTAGTAACTGTCACTGTCATTTGAATCAGTTTGCTGACATTTTGCTGGAGGAGGCAAAAAACCATAAAAGGCACTTGGTTATAGCTCCCTGATTTTCATTTCTTTCTGTGGTAGTTGAAGCAGTATCATCAGGGGCTCTGATATTGAAGGTTTCTGCTTGAAAGTCTGGATGTAAATTTCCTGTGGCTGTTGTTATAAAACTCTGCTGCCCCAAGCTTACCAAGGATTATTCAGAAATAAGCAAGTGGCCTCTCCTCTAAAGTGCAGTGCACTGGATTGCAGGATTTTCATTTGATATTTTTCCCCAAACAGTCTTCCTTACCCTCATGAAATGTTGATGACATCAGAAAGACAGCTAAATAGAAAATGTACTTTTGACTTTGGAGTTCCAATTATGACAGGGGCAAGCATCATCTTGTTCGGGTTGGGAAGCAAGTACAAGGGCTATGGTTCTATTGCACAGCAGAGAAAAACATCCCCATGGGTAGCTTAGGTCTTTTAGCACTCCCATGCTACACAGAGTTCCAGCTATCCTTTTTTTACCTTCTTGGGTTTTGCACAAGGTCACCTCACAGAAAGCAGCCACAGGGGAAGATTTTACAATATTCATGCGGATCTATAGAGGAATTTCTATACAAAGGAGAGTCTAGTTCTAGTGTTTTGTTTTTATTTAGAGCCACTCAACTTAAGAAGGACATTGAGACACTTGAATGTGTCCAGAGAAGGGCAATGAGGCTGGGGAGGGGTCTGGAGCACAGCCCTGTGAGGAGAGGTGAGGGACCTGGGGTTGTTTGGTCTGGAGAAGAGGAGGCTCAGGGGAGACCTCCTTGCTCTCTACACCTACCTGATGGAGGTTGTAGGCAGGTGGGGGTTGGTCTCTTCTCCCAGGCAACCAGCACCAGAACAAGAGGACGCAGTCTCAAGCTGTGCCAGGGGAGGTTTGGGCTGCATGTTAGGAAGAAATTCTTCCCAGCAAGAGAGATTGACCATTGGAATGGGCTGCCCAGGGAGGTGGTGGAGTCACCATCCCTGGAGGTGTTTAGAAAGATCCTGGGTGAGGCACTTGGTGCCATGGTTTAGCTGATTAGATGGTATTGGGTGATAGGTTGGACTTGATGATATTTGAGGTCTTTCTCAGCCTCATTGATTATAGAATCAATTCTATGATTTCTGGTTAGAAGGCAACATTAGGCCAAATTTTGCTTACTGCTCAGGTATCAGTTGTTTTTCTTTCTACCTAAGACTGTAAAGTATAGTTTTGAGCTTTGCAGGTGAGAATTGCAATGTGTCCCTCTCTGGAGATATTCAAACCCCACCTGGATGTGTTCCTGTGTGACCTGCTCCAGGTGCTCCTGCTCTGGCAGGGGGTTGGACTGGATGAGCTTTCCAGGTCCCTTCCAGCCCCTAACATTCTGTGGTTCTGTGATTCTGTGAAATTATTTGAAAGATTTGCTAAGCTTGGTGTTACCACACTGATTTCCAGAGGTCATTGAGAGTCTGAAATTTTTATCCTTTCACGATGCTGCCTAAAGCTGGATTCTAGACTGTGTATTTACATCACGACCTTTTGAGGTCCTTTCCAGCCCCTAACGTTCTGTGTTTCCACGAATTCATTACAGTTATATCTGCTACTAGTTAGACACGTTAGTTACAAAAACACATAAACTGAGACAGAATACAAAAATCTATGCCTTATGTTGCACATCCTTATGGCAAACAGAAATATAGAGATTCAGATTGGATGTCAGGAAGTTCTTGCCCATGGGGGTGGTAAGACACGGGCACAGGTTGCCCAGGGAGGTGGTGGCAGCCTCATGCCTGGAGGTTTTTAAGGCCATGCTGGATGTGGCTGTGAGCAACCTGATGTAGTGTGAGGTACCTTGAGTCCTGTGTCCAGTTCTGGGCCCCTCAGTTTAAGAAGGACATTGAGACACTTGAACATGTCCAGAGAAGGGCAATGAGGCTGGGGAGAGGCCTTGAGCACAGTCCTGTGAGGAGAGGCTGAGGGAGCTGGGGTTGCTTAGCCTGGAGAAGAGGAGGCTCAGGGGAGACCTCATTGCTGTCTACAACTACCTGAAGGGGGGTTGTAGCCACGAGGGAGTTGGTTTCTTATCTCAGGCAACCAGCACCAGAACAAGAGGACACAGTCTCAAGCAGTACCAGGGGAAGTTTAGGCTGGAGGTGAGGAGAAAGTTCTTCACCGAGCGAGTCATTCATCACTGGAATGTGCTGCCCAGGGAGGTGGTGGAGTCACCATCCCTGGAGGTGTTCAAGAGGGGATTGGATGTGGCACTTGGTGCCATGGTCTAGTCATGAGGTCTGTGGTGACAGATTGGACTTCATGATCTCTTCCAACCTTGGTGATACTGTGATACTGTGATACTGTGTCCCTGCCCATGGCAGGCGGGCTGATCCTTGAGGTCCCTTCCAACCCTGACAATTCTGTGATTCTATGAAATGAGTTTTCTTTGATTAATTCTAATGCAGTTATTAGGATAGCAATGAAATACATGATGACCATTGTTTGTGTGTTGTTTAGTGTTTGTGTTTGAAGATATTGAATCTCCTGTTGTTTAAAGTCTGGATGGCCCTTGTCTTTCTGCTTTGGTTGTGTTTCTACATTTCAGGCTTCTCAGACAAAAATCATTAGCTAATTCCCAAATTGAGTTGCTCCCATTTCTATCTGAAATTGATGCACTCAAACCACTCTTTCAACAATTTTTTGTGACCCATCCAGCCCATCTGACTGTTAACCTGAACAGATGTCCAAAATACTGCCTATTACAGCCCAAGGCTGTCATCCTTAATCCCTTACTGGTGCCAATGATGAGCCATTCTTGGTGAGGAAGAAAGAAAAGGGAAGAAAAGATTGCTCTGCGGTTTGTTATGCTGACTTTAAGATGATCATTATTACTGGGATTTTCCACCCTTTGAGTTGTTCAGAGCATATTAGCTGGCACTAGTGATAACAACGAGAATGGTAGAAGCCAGGTGAAGATCTGGCTTCCCTAAAACGAGATTTCTGTTCCCATGGGATGACAGATTTGAGACACAAGCATTCTTCATTTTAAGGAGGTGTGCACTAAACAGGTTGCCCAGGAAGAATGGTTGTAGCCAGGAGGGAGTTGGTCTCTTCTCTCCAGCAACCAGCACCAGAACAAGAGGACACAGTCTCAAGCTGCACCAAGGGAAGTTTAGGCTGGAAGTAAGGAGAAAGTTCTTCACTGAGAGAGTCGTTCACCATTGGAATGTGCTGCCCAGGGAGGCGGTGGAGTCACCGTCCCTGGAGGTGTTCAAGAGGGGATTGGATGTGGCACTTGGTGCCATGGTCTAGCCATGGGGTCTGTGGTGACAGGTTGGACTCGATGATCTTTGAGGTCTCTTCCAACCTTGGTGATTCTGTGATTCTGTGGTTGAGGCTCCATCCCTGGAGATATTCAAGGTGAGGCTGGGCAGGTCTCTGGGCAACCTGGTCTAGTTGGGGATGTCCCTGCTGACAGCAGAGGGGGTTGGACTACATGACCTTCGGAGGTCCCTTCCAACCCAGACCCTTCTGCGATTCTCTGATTACCTGAAGCTGTGTATGCCTCAGACATTTAAGTACTTTCATATTCCTTGCAGTGGTAAGGGCTTCTGCCTCTATCACCCCATGGCAGGCAATAAGAAGAGAGGGCTGCCAGCAGCACTGCCTTCCCATGCAATGAAATAACTCTTTTCATCCCAAAAAGAGTGCACAGCTGACCTCCAGGCCCATCTGTAGAGGTCAGAGTCCTCTGTGGGCTGTCAGCCATAGTATTAAATGCAGTATCCATGTAGGGTTGCATTCTTGATCTGTTCTTGGCCCAACTGAGTAACAAAAGCCTTCAAGAGATCTAGGACTGAGAAGAATCCTTTTCTCAGACCATTAGCTGTCAAGGCAATGCCCTGATAAGCTGAGTGCCCAAGATTTTTCTGGATTACAACTGGCAGCTTAGGTTTGAATTTTTTTTTGTAATATGATAGGAGACCAAATCTCTATCAGTGAAGTGAAAGCAGGAGTATTGCTCTGGAGAAAGTTGTTCATGATCTGGATAATCCAAGAAGAACTATTTCTAAATTGGTTTTATATGTTATGGAGAGGATTTATGCAGTCACCTGGGATGTAGGGTAAGAGAAAAAAACATCCCCAGGACATTTTACTCAAAGTTTTTTTGGATAAAACTTTGTGTGTGTGTGTGTGTGTTCATGCACACTCTTTGAAAAGCTAATTATATTTGAGTGAATCCCACAGATAGCCCCTTCTAGAATCATAGAATCATGAAATTGTCAGGGCTGGAAGGGCCCTCATCTAGTTCCAAGCCCCCCTGCCATGGGCAGGGACACCTCACACTACAGCAGGTTGCTCACAGCCACATCCAGCCTGGCTGCAAAAACCTCCAGGCATGAGGCTGCCACCACCTCCCTGGGCAACCTGTGCCAGTCTTTCACCACCCTCACGGGGAAGAACTTCTTCCTAACATCCAATCTGAATCTCCCCACTTCTAGTTTTGCTCCATTTCCCCCAGTCCTATCCCTCCCTGACACCCTCAAAAGTCCCTCCCCAGCTTTCTTGTACCCCCCTTCAGATACTGGAAGGCCACAATTAGATCTTGTGGTGGTTTAAGCCTTAACTGGGAGTTAAGAGCTCAGATGGGGGCAAGGCTGAGAATCTCTCCCCCACTCTCCCCTCCTGTTGGGGAAAAAAAAGGGAGGAGCAAATCCACCAAGCAATAATTTGGAGTTGGCTTGGAAGTAGAGAGGTAAAGAGTTTTCTTTAAACAATGTATATAACAATAACAGGTAAGATTCACAAGGGCAAGGAACAAGGATGGATAGGAGGGGGGGAAAGAAGAAGAATACAAAACCAACTCTCTCTCTGAAGAGGCACAGAGGCAGCAGGGAGAAGGATCAGGCCTGACCATGTGACAGAGGAGCAGGAAGGCAGCCACAGTAGCTCTGATCCAGGAGAGGCAGGAGCCAAAAGGAGAGCTAATAGCTGCAATGCCCTGCTTTTTATACCCTAGCTGGGCAGGGAGGGGAGAGTGGAACAGACTCAGCTTCCCAGGGGGAAAATGCCCTGCAGGGAGGGCAGAGCACTCGCCAGCTCTCCACCCTTTGTTTTCAGAATGGGCGTTAACCCACCACAGATCTCCTCAGAGCCTTCTCTTCTCCAGACTGAACAACCCCAATTCCCTCAGTCTGACTTCATAGCAGAGCAGCTTCAGCCCTCTGCTCATCCTGGTGGCCCTTCTCTGGACACCTTCAATCTGCCTGCATTCTGCAATGCAGAAATGGCCATCAAGTGAGTTTTATGCTGCCTATTTTGTGTTTGGCAGGTAGCAGATATTTGCTTCACTCTTACCTGAATTTTAATGGCAAAGACAGATGATGTAATAGCACAGTTAACTGGAAAATAAGGACCTTTTCACTTCATTAACAAAGTATATGAGAAAAAACAGAAGCACTCATTTTTCCAGCATTCTGCTGGAGAAGGTAGCCATAAGTATTGTGTGATTGAAGACTGAATCATGCACTATTTTCAGTTCATTATGCAGAACCTGCATAAGCAACTGAATTCCAAGGTACATTTGATGGCTGTGTGGCCATTCAGCAAGACTTGGACAGACTGAGAGCTGGGCAAAGAGAAACCTAATGAGGTTCAACAAGGATAAGCGCAGAGTCCTGCACCTGGGAAGAAAGAATAAACTGCAGCAGTACAGGCTGGGAGGGGATCTGCTGGAGAGCAGCCCTGGGGAGAAGGAGCTGGGAGTGCTGGTGGACAACAAGTTCTGCATGGGACACCAATGTGCCCTGGTGGCCAAGAAGGCCAATGGGATCCTGGGGTGCATTCAGAGGAGTGTGGCCAGCAGATCCAGGGAGCTTCTCCTCCCCTTCTACTCTGCCCTAGTTCAGGAGGGACAGGGATCTGCTGGAGAGAGTCCAAGGGAGGGCTATAAGGATGTTGAAGGGACTGCAGCACTGCCTGGTGAGGAGAGGCTGAGAGCCCAGGGGCTGTTTACCCTGGGGGGGAGAAGACTGAGAGGGAATCTGATCAATGATTATCAATAGCTGAGGGCTGGGGATCAGGAAGGAAGGGACAGGGACAGACTCTGCTCAGTTGTGCCCTGTGATAGTACAAGGGACAATGGATGGAAACTACAGCAACATGAGGAAGAACTTCTTCCCTGTCAGGTTCAGAGAGCTCTGGAACAGGCTGCCCAGAGAGGTTGTGGAGTCTCCTTCTCTGGAGCCTTTCCAGCCCTTTCTGGATGTGTTCCTGTGTGATCTGTGATGGATTATCTGGTCCTGCTCTGGCAGAGGGGTTGGACTCAATGATCTCCAGAGGTCTCTTCTAACCCCTAACATCCTGTGAGCTTTGATCCTCTGTGTTTCACTTTTATTTGGATAAAAATAAACCATCAACAATACATCCCAGGTGCTTGCACAAGTTATAATGTAAGATTCCCAGGTATTTAGAAGTCCAAACAGTGCATGCCTGTTGATTCTTTAATTGTTTTATGCTGTTAAAACAGCAATGGTTCATTATATAATGTAGTAATATTAAAATTACCTCCTCTGAAGCTTGTGGAAAACCACATTCTGCTGTGTGGCAAAATTTGTCTTGTCTCAGACATGAATCATGCAGTTTGCTGGTGTAATGAATGTGACAATATGGAAATATTTGCCATTTTTCTTTGCTGGGGCTGCCTAAGGTTGAATATCTGATAACTTGTAGCATTTTGAGCAAGTCCCTAGCTTAGATACCAGTTGTGAATAGGAAATTTCCAGGGACTTTTGAGTAAAAGATAAATAAATAATGCAAGGGATTGGACACAGAATGGTAACAATAGATAGGTTAATATCAGTCCATTGGAGCACTGAAAACACTATACCTTCTAGCTGAGTGGGGGTTGGTCTCTTCTCCCAGGCAACCAGCACCAGAACAAGAGGGCACAGTCTCAAGATGTGCCAGGGGAGATTTAGGCTGGAGGTGAGGAAAGTTCTTCCTAGGGAGAGTTGTTAGCCATTGGGATGTGCTGCCCAGGGAGGTGGTGGAGTCACTGTCCCTGGAGTTGTTCAAGAAAGGATTGGATGTGGCACTATGAGCCATGGTTTAGTAGTCAGTAGGTGTTGGGTGATAGGTTGGACTTGATGATCTTTGAAGTCTTTTCCAACCTTATTGATTCTATGATTCTCTTTACTTCTCTGCTTTGGCTTTCAGGCTGTGCTATCTCCCCTCTGGCCTTGGGCTTCTCTATTTTGGATTTCATCTATGGTACAGGAGTGGCTAAGAGGGAGAGTGTGTGGTTGTATAGCCTTCTAGGGCCCTTTTGTTCACATAGGGGAATAGAAGAGCTGAACTGGGGTGCAGGGGGGGAAGGGAGGTGTGCTGTTGTTCAACTATGTATTTTAGGGTGTCAGGTAGGGATAGGACTGGGGGGAGTGGAGCAAAACTAGAAATGAGTAGACTGAGATTGGATGCTAGGAAGTTGTTCCCCATGAGGGTGGTGAGAGACTGGCACAGGTTGCCCAGGGAGGTGGTGGAAGCCTCATCCCTGGAGGTTTTTGCAGCCAGGCTGTAGTGTGAGGTGTCCCTGCCCATGGCAGGGGGGTTGGAATTGGCTGATCCTTGAGGTCCTTTCCAACCCTGACAATTCTGTGATTCTATAATATATATATATGTAAATCCACTCTGTGCATGTGTACTGCATTTTACACTTTTATATTTAGTTTCTTTTGTAAATACTATTTAATTTTTTACTTCCAAATTCTGAGTGTGGTGAATTTGCTCTGGAGGACAGATTCTAAACACAGGTACTTGGGGGGGGGGGGGGAGGGTGCGGATCCAATCCAACGCTTGTGCTGTGTTTTGAGGTTTGTTGGGGTTTTTTCCCCTCTTTAACTTTTAATTCTGATACCCCTTTCAACCACTGCCTGACATTAATTTACAGTGTAATTGTCTGTGCCTTTGTAACAGGTGTTTATAAGCCTTGATGGAAAGCAGCACTTTAAGGCCGTGTGGACAATTCAAGTTCTTGTCATTTTCCACAAGATCAAGGGCAGCTTTAGAGGCTGCATCTGATTCTGAGTCACCCTGCCAATTTTGTTGTGTTCTTCTAAATGCAATTTCCTGTGTTTTATCTCCCTTGCTGTGGTGTTTAAAATAGTAATATCCCAATGAAAAGGAAGGCTGACTTCCTGACTATAAAATGAGGTGTGACAAGCACTGTATAAGGAGATATAGATGCAGTTCATAAAGTTGATGTAGGGAATAAAAGAGCACCTGGGACTTTTGTGGTTTGGGGTTTTTTTGTTGCAGTAATATAGTGTGGCACCACTAATGTGGCACTCACTTCCTCAAGTGAGCATCAGACTTTGATAACTGCTCTTGTTGCCAGGAAGGCCAATACCATCTTGGGGTGGATTAGAAGGACTGTGACCAAGAGGTCAACAGAGGTTCTCCTCCCCCTCTGCTCTGCCCTGGTGAGGCTGCATGTGCAGTATTGCGTCCAGTTCTGGGCCCCTCAGTTCAGGAAGGATCTCAAGGAAGTGCTTGAAAGAGTCCAGCACAGAGCCACAAAAGTGCTGAAGGGAGTGGAACATCTTCCTTATGAGGAGAGCCTGAGGGACCTGAGGGCTCTGGAGCCTGGAGAGGAGGAGCCTGAGGGTGACCTCATTGCTGTTGATAAAGATGTGCAGGGTGAGTGCCCAGAGGCTGGAGCCAGGCTCTGCTGGGTGCTGCCCAATGCCAGCACAAGGGGCAGTGGTGGAAGCTGAGGCAGAGGAAGTTTCATATAAATATGAGGAAAATTTTTTCCCCGTGAGGATGACAGGCTGCCCAGCAGGGTTGTGGAGTCTCCCTCTCTGGAGATATTCAAGCCCCACCTGGATGTGCTCCTGTGTGATCTGCTCTAGGTGCTCCTGCTCTGGCAGGGGGTTGGACTGGATGAGCTTTTGAGGTCCCTTCCAGCCCCTAAAATTTTGTGGTTCTGTGCTTCTGTGAAATCTGTTCTTTACAATATGTCTGCAGATGAGGAACTGTGAATAAAGTTTCCTACATCTTCAAATTGTAATAACACACCTTGGACTGGTCATATGCAACAAGACAATCATAGGATGGTCCAGGCTGGAAGGGATTAAAAGCTCATCCAGTCCAGCCTCCCTGCAGTCAGCAGGGACATCCCCAACCAGATCAGGTTGCCCAGGGTCTCATCCAGCCTCACCTTGAATAGCTCCAGGGAAGGAGCCTCAACCACCTTCCTGGGCAACCTGTTCCAGTGTTTCACCACCCTCGTAGTGAAGAACCTCTTCCTGATATCCAGTCTAAATCTACCCTTCTCTAGTTTGGAGCCAATGCTGCTCATCCTGTCCCTGCAGGCCTTTGGAAACAGTCTCTGTGCAGCCCTCCTGTTGGCACTTTAGTCTGGGAACACAGACCTTTTTTTCTCTTGGGCTAGAAGAGAAGCCTGGCAATTTAGACTGCAATTTTAGAATCATCAAATGTCTGTGGGATTTACTGAATGAGAGAACGGTGTGCTCTGTCAGATTAAGTTGAGCTTGTTCACCTTAATGCAGAAGCCTTGCAACTCTCAGTCTCATTCTGTTCTATACAAAGGAAAAAATAGTTTTGCAGTGAGGGCAGAAAGATATTTCTAGCCTGGAGCAGTTCACAGTCAGAGTCACTCGAGGCTTGGTAAGCTACAGTCAGCATCAGGTTGGCTTTCATTTAGAGTAAAGAAATTAAAAAAATTAATCAAAACTCAGAGTTAATATTTTCACCAGAAACCAGCCAGTTACAAGATGTTTCAGTTTTGATAAGAAACTGCTGCTGCTGCTGCTGCTAACTGCACAGAAGCTAGGCATGGTTCCAACAGAAATCCTCCTGTCAGAGGCAGGGTACCACCAAGACTCAACTAGTTTCTTGCTAGTTCTTTTTCTGTGTGCTTGGCAACGGGCCTGACTGATCACAGGATCAGAGGCTTGCAGGATGTCAGGTGTTGGAAGGGACCTCTGGAGATCTTTGAGTCCAACTCCCCTGCCAGAGCAGGACCAGAGAATGCAGCACAGGTCACACAGGAACACATCCAGACAGGGCTTGAAAGTCTCCAGAGGAGACTCCACAACCTCTCTGGGCAGCCTGTTCCAGTGCTCTGGGACCCTCCCAGTGAAGAAGTTCCTCCTCATGTTGTGGTGGAACCTCCTGTGCTGGAGTTTATATCCATTGCTCCTTATCCTATTACAGATCACAAGCAAGCAGAGGCTGTCCCTTCCTTCCTGAAACCCATTAGATATTGATTGCAGAGTTTATTCTTTGTTGCCATCCAAATCTACTTCTAGACAATCTCCTTCAGTAATATGCTCCATCAAGCTGCGAGTCCTTTGCTGGCACTGGTGCATGTCTGCTTTTTGTTGCCTGTTGCCTCGACCCCTCATTCTTCTGCTTAAGAAACCTTGCTTTCAGTTCCTTGAAACCCCTCCCTGCCTTATTGATGTGGAGCACAGATCTTGTGATCATTTAGTTCAGTGTTTCTCAGGCAGCTAAAAAGGTTCCTCAAAGGTTCCAGAACTCTCTAGCCTTAATGTTCAGTAACCAGTGACAGAAGGAGAGGACACAGTCTCAAGCTGCACCAGGGGAGGTTTGGGCTGGGTGTGAGGAAGAAATTCTTCCCAGACAGAGAGATTGTAATGTGCTGCCCAGGGAGGTGGTGGAGTCCCCGTCCCTGGAAGTGTTTGAAACCAGATTGGATGAGGCACTTGGTGCCATGGTTTAGTTGATCAGATGGTGCTGGGTGCTAGGTTGGACTTGATGATCTCAAAGGTCTTTTCCAAACTGGTTAATTCTGTGGTAAGTGCCCCATGTATGATTTCATATGATATATGAACTCCTAGTAATTGCTTACCTGCCATTTGATCAGGAGAAGATTTTAGCATCTTATAATCACTGCCACAACATCCTTCAGTGTTGTTAATGGTTTACCAATTAGGTTAGATCAATGATTCCAATAGGTATCAATAATCAAATATGCTGCAAAACCTTTTATATAAAGATTTAGTAAGATGGAGTATGGATTTACTTCTTCTGGAAGGGCTGGAGCACCTCTGCTATGAAGGCAGGCTGAGAGAGTTGGGGCTGTTCAGTCTGGAGAAGAGAAGGCTCTGAGCAGACCTAATTGTGGCCTCCCAGTATCTGAAGGGGGCTACAAGAAAGCTGGGGAGGGACTTTTGAGGGTGTCAGGGAGTGATAGGACTGGGGGGAATGGAGCAAAACTAGAAATGGGTAGATTCAGATTGGATGTGATGAAGAAGTTGTTCCCCACGAGGGTGGTGAGAGCCTGGCACAGGTTGCCCAGGGAGGTGGTGGCAGCCTCATGCCTGGAGGTTTTTGCAGCCAGGATGAATGTGGCAAATTTTTTCAGATGTTCTGTTTTTAAGAGCTGCCTGAGGTGATCTTAATACTGCCACACCTCCTCTGGCCTGTGATGCAAGAAGGATAAAAATAAACCCCCAGAAGAATCTAACACTGAGGAGGTATTCCCCAGAATCTATCTTTGAAGACTTGACTTAGGGGAATCAAAGCAGCAGTGAAGCAGCACTGCTGTGGACCAGAAAATCTCTCATAGTTACTCAGTCCTGACTGGAGACAGAGTTTAGATGTATCAAAGCAAGAAGAGAGTGAAAACTGAGCCTACATCAAATGAAAAAGATTAAATTTTTGTAATTCAGTCCTTACTGCAAGGTAGCTATGTAGAAGAGGAAAATTTCTCTGCAAGAAATCTTTCACATTGGAACTACACATTGGAAGTGTTGGAGGTGTTCAAAAAGGGATTGGATGTGGCACTTGAAGCCATGGTTTAGTCAGTCAGGAGGTTTGGGTGACAGGATCAACTTGATGATCTCTGAGGTATTTTCCAACCTTATTGATTCTATGATTCTATGATACTGCTGTTAATCTTCACATGAAGTTAAGCTCATCTTATCTTTCCTTACTGGAAAACAAAGTGCTGAGCCTGTGTTCACACCTCTCAGACATTGGACATATGGCCAGGGTTGCTTTTCAGGTTCCAAGTATGAGGCATTTCAGGGAACAGCAACAAAAATCTTTGCAGATGAAGGTGTTTTGTATGGAAAACCTGGGGCTTTTTAGCCTGCAGAGGAGAAGACTGAGAGGGGATCTGATAAATGTCAATAAATCCATAAGGGCTGCGGATCAGGATGAAAGGGACAGGGTGCTCAGTTGCACCCTGTGATAGGACAAGGAGCAGTGGATGGAAAATACAGCACAGGAGGTTGCACCTCAACATGAGGAGGAACTTCCTTACTGGGAGAGTCCCAGAGCACTGGAGCAGGCTGCCCAGAGAGGTTGTGGAGTCTCCTCTGGAGACTTTCAAGCCCTGTCTGGATGTGTTCCTGTGTGACCTGTGCTGGATTCTATGGTCCTGCTCTGGCAGGGGGGTTGGTCTGGGAGATCTCCAGGTTCCTTTCAATGCCTACCATCCTGTGAGCCTGTGAAAATGCATTGTCCAGGCAACATGGTGCAGTGCTCCAGAGATTATTTGGTGTTTAGATGTAGTAATTTGAATACTCGAAGCCTTACACTTGTTTTAGTATTTCATTTGAGGTAACCCGAGTGGTGAATCAAATACTGTGAGTTAGTATCCTGTGCTGAGGCTATAGGCTGACTAACATGCCATCAATTTTCACATGCTATGAGTACAGCAGAAGCTTCTAGGTCTTTGACTGCACTGGTTAATATTACCAGGCATTCAAGGAATTCAGTAGCTATGGAGTTAGAAAGGAAGCTCTTTTTCAAAGGCAAGTACATTTTTGTAAGGTTTTTATATAGAGATAGATGTGTGTACGTGTGCCTGTTTCAACAAAATAATTTGTTCCCAAAGAAGAGGAGGCAGAATTCATGCAAAGCAAGGTGTCCAAGCTGATGACATAACTTCTGCTAGAGCATCATGCCCCCAGGAGAAGAGAAAGATGTGAATTTTTAATCTCTGGATGTTTAATTTGGGAGGTGGTAAAGATCTATCCTGTTGTCACTTCGATTCTGAGGACAGCACAGAATGAAACTTTTCATAAACTTGGGCTGAAAAATTCTGCCTGGAATCAGTGCTCATAAAGCAGAGGCAGCCTACTGCCTCTTGGTAACTAGAAGCACCAATAAGTGCTGACCTTTAATGTACAAATTAAAATCATAGAATCATAGGCTGTTAGGGACATCCAAAGCCCATCCACTCTGACCTCCCTGCACTCAGCAGGGACATCCCCAACTAGATCAGGTTGCCCAGGGCCTCCATGAGCCTCACCTTGAATTTCTCCAGGGATGGGACCTCAACCACCTCCCTGGGCAACCTGTTCCAGTGTTCCATCACCCTCATAGGAAAGGGTGATGGAACACTGATGTCAATCTGCCCTTCTCTAGTTTGAAGCCATTGTCCCTCATCCTGTCCCTGCAGGCCTTTACAAACAGTCTCTCTGCAGCCTTCCTGTAGCCCCCTTCAGGTACTGGCAGACTGCTATTAGGTCTCCCCAGAGCAAAGCCTCCCCTTCTCCAAGCTGAACACCCCCAGCTCCCTCAGCCTGTCCTCATAGCAGAGCTGCTCCAAACCCCTATCATTTTTGTGGCACTCCTCTGGACCTGCTTCCTATATTGAGGGCTCCAGACCTGCACACAGTACTCCAGGTGAGGTCTCAGCAGAGCAGAGCAAAGTGGCAGAATCACCTCTCTGGCTCTGCTGGCAATGCTGCTTTGGATGCAGCCCAGGCTGCCATTTGCCTTCTGTGCTGCAAGCTCACACTGCCTGCTCCTGTCCAGCTTCTCATCCATCAGCACTGAGTACATTTCCAATGACAGCAATAGAATATTGTCTGGAGTCTGAAAGCTTTGCAGAAAGCTATGGAGTTGTACCTGATGGGCAGGCTTCAGCAGCAGGTGAGAGCTTTGGACAGTGCTCTCATCAGCTGTGTACTGTGTGCTGTTCTTTTCTGTGCTAACTTCATTAATGTCTGACACATGGAGGAGAATTACATTGGCCAACCTGCAGCAGCAGCCTGATTCAATGCCCAGTCAAGCTAATGGATGTCTTTACACAGGCCTAAGTTGATTTTTAGATTCCAGATGCTCTTCATTGCATGCTGTAATTAGCACCATTGTTCTCAGAAAAGACAAATGACATCTCTGAAATAATAACATATCTACAAAAGAATTGACATTTTTTGCTGCTGCACAAGGGCTGTTGGGTTTCAGTCTTAATGCAGCATTTATATGGAAATTAAATCCTTCCAGACTACATCTAATTACATAAAATGTTATGTTAAAGTCACAGAATCACAGAATTGTCAGGGTTGGAAAGGACTTCAAGGATCAGCCAGTTCCAAGCCCCCTGCTGTGGGCAGGGACACCTCACACTGGATCAGATTGCTCAGAGCCACATCCAGCCTGGCTGCAAAAACCTCCAGAGTTGGCTTCCATTTCCTCCCTGAGCAACCTGTGCCAGTCTCTCACCACCCTCATGGGGAACAACTTCTTCCTAACAGCCAATCTAAATCTATTCACTTCTAGTTTGATCCATCCCCCCCAGTCCTATCACTCCCTGACACCCTCAAAAGTCCCTCCCCAGCTTTCTTGTAGCCTCCTTCAGATACTGGAAGGCCACAAGAAGTTCTCCTCACAGCCTTCTCTTCTCCAGACTGAACAACCCACAGGTTGAAGCTGGTATTGTTTGGTAATCAGTTTCAGTAGGCAACTTAAATCAGAAGCACATGGGTGTGAAAAATTGATAAGGGGAATTTGCTCTTTTATATCCAGACTCTGCAGATGGTGCACTTCAGGAATTCCAGGATATTTTACTCAATAATCTCTAATAATACATGGACTTTTCATGGTTTTGGCAGGGGAGGGTTTGCTTTTGTTTGAAAATAGCTCTTTATCAGTGGCTCATGATCAGTGCAGAACAGTGTCACAGAATCACAGTTTCACCAAGGTTGGAAGAGACCTCAAAGATCATCAAGTCCAACCTGTCACCACAGACCTCATGGCTAAACCATGGCACCAAGTCAAATCTTTTAATATCACTTATAACTTTAGACAAAGAACTCAGCCTTGGCAAAATGTTTGATTTCCCCCATATTTCTGTCACAAATTTGCAGAGTTTGAAGTGAGGTTGGGGCTGCTTAAAACCCCAGCAAATCCTTCCTGCTTCACTGCTGCCATCACAAGCAGCATAAGTGGGAAGCAGTTGTAGAGTTTAAAATCTCTTGGTGCATGACCTGCTTGCTGGTCAGGGGTAACCTGCTAAATCCTGTGAGCTCAACTGATCATCTCCCTCCCTCCCTCCCTCCCATCTCCTGGGAGGACCTGTGATGTTTATTAAACTTCAGGATTTCACTTGTAGGATATTTTGCTGCTTAGAAATGTTTTTGTTGGTTGTTGTTTGGATTTTGGTTTGTTGTTTCTTTTTTTGTTTGGTTGTGGTTTGTTTTTTCTGTTTATTTTCTTAGTTTTCGATTGGGTTTTGTAGGTCTTTGTGGGTTTTTTTGTTTGGTTTGTGGTGGGTTTTTTTTTGTTGCTGGCTTTTGTTTTGGTTGGGGTCTTGGGGGTTTGGGGTGGGCTTTTTATGTTTTTTTTTGTTGTGGCTTCTGGGGCTTTGTTTGGGGTTTTATTGTTGTTTGGGTTTTGGTTTGCTGGGGTTTTTTTGTTTATTTGGTTTTTTTTTTGTCATGACTTTTTTTTGGTTTTGTTTGGTTTTGGTTTGTGTTGTTCCCCTTCCCTTCCCTTCCCTTCCCTTCCCTTCCCTTCCCTTCCCTTCCCTTCCCTTCCCTTCCCTTCCCTTCCCTTCCCTTCCCTTCCCTTCCCTTCCCTTCCTTCCCTTCCCTTCCCTTCCCTTCCCTTCCCTTCCCTTCCCTTCCCTTCCCTTCCCTTCCCTTCCCTTCCCTTCCCTCCCTTCCCTTCCCTTCCCTTCCCTTCCCTTCCCTTCCCTTCCCTTCCCTTCCCTTCCCTTCTGTGTTTTTTTGATCCTATTCCAACTAACACCATTTATTTCTCATTGGATTCTTGCCTTTGTAATAACCCAGGGCTTCTTAGAAGGCTGTCTTCTTCCTGAAGCTGGCGAGATAAGGAGAGTAATGTGATGCGGTGTGTGTGATATTGATAACGAATAGATATCGCGGTCTTTCCTGTTTTGTCTAGCAGGGTGACTGTCTGCCATCCATCGCTCTGACAGCCTCTCCCTCTAGGCTGTAATTTCAGTCTTCCTTCAAACACATGCAGGCCAGCACCCAGGCAATTTATCTTTCCATCAGCTTTCTATGTCATTCATGGTGGCTGCAGTATAGCCATCTCTTTAGGCAGGTCCTTCACTTGTCCACAGGGAAGGCAAAGGATGGACAGAGAAGCAGCGTGTGAAGCTGGTGCTTAGGGACATGGTTTAGTGTTGATCCTTCAGTGTTGGGTTGATAGTTGGGCTGGATGAGCTTGGAGGTCTCTTCCAACCAAATATATTCTGTGACCAAATTAACATGGCGAGTGATATTTATAAACACAGGAGAAGCAGGCTATTCATATTTCAAAGTAATTGCTAAGAGATATGTAGGAATGGTATGAACTGATGGGTGTTACCAGTGCAACTCTTTAAGATTCACTTCTAGGACAAACCTTATTTATCTAGAATATGTTGGACTGGGATTGTTTAGTCTGAAGAACAGGATGCCAAGGGGAGATCTCATCGCTCTCTACAACTCCCTGAAAGGAGGCCATAGTGAGGTGGGGGTAAGTCTCTTCTCCCTAATATCAGGTGACAGTACAAGAGGAATGGCCTGAAACTGTGCCAGGGGAGGTTTAGGTTGGATATGAGTTAAAATTCCTTTACAAAAAAGGGGTTAGGCATTGGCTCAGGCTGCCCAGGGAGGTGGTGGAGTCTCCATCCCTGGAGGTGTTGGCAAAGCGTGTGGACATGGCGCTTCAGGACACGGTTTTATGGCTATGGTGGTCTTAGGTTGATGGTTGGACTCAATGATCTTATGGGTCTTTCCCAATTGAAACAATTCTGTGATTCTATGGCCTTCCCAATGCTGACAAATGTTCTGCTTTCCCTGGGTGGAAACCCAGAAGGAAGCAGTTTGCAGCAGGCATGCATTTTGATGTCGTTCTTTAAGCTCAAGGCTGGTTTCCAGTTTAATCTGGTTTGAAAGTGAAACAGAACCAAAGCTATCTTCTGGCTAGTCATTGACTTTTGAGGTTTTTTAAGTCACTGTCCTTTTTTCAGGAGTTCTGAGCCTCAGACTGTGTCAGGATTCATGCTTTTCTGAGCCATAGGTTCACCTACCAGCAGGAAAAGGAAGAAATCATGCAATAACCATGACTAGGGGCCAGATCTTGTTGAATTCCTGGGCAAATGGGGGTTTGGAGTTCATTTGTGAGAGTGCAAGTAAAATATTTTCCCAGAGGGTAGCACCTTTTCTTGTTTTCACTTCATAATTTGTCTCTTGACTAGATAAAGCAGTTTCCACCCAAGGTCACAGGCTCACAGGATGTTAGGGATTGGAAGGGACCTCTGCAGATCTTCAAGTCCACCCCCACTGTCAGAGCAGGACCATAAAATCCAGCACAGGTCACACAGGAACACATCCAGACAGGGCTGCAAAGTTTCCAGAGAAGGAGACTTCACAACCTCTCTGGGCAGCCTGTTCCAGTGCTCTGGGACCCACCCAGTGAAGAAGTTCCTCCTCATGTTGAGGTGGAACCTCCTGTGCTGGAGTTCACATTAGTATTTACTAAGATTCCTTTAATTTTTTCAATCATTTTATTTTGACTTAAAGAAATATTTCTTTATCTGGATGTGATAAAAACATAGAAAAGCTGCAGTCTTTCATTAGAAATGTTAAGTAAACTTGTCCCAAATACCTGTAATGCATTTGGGCTTTGCCTACACTTTGCCTTTGAGATTGCTAACTCAAAGCCCCACAAAGACAGAGCTGATTGAAGCAGAGTTATTGATCAAATGACTGATCAGGCTGCCTGTCTTTGAAGAGAGACAACTAAGTTTTAGGATGCTGTTCCCTTCAGAACCTAGTTGTTGTAAAGCAGTAGTAAGAGATGCATTTCTGTGTGCATAGACATGTCTCGGTGTGTGTGGCAGCACATATGCATGCATTGGAGAGGTGTTTATCCTCATCCAGTGTGGAAAAGTCTTTGGGGTGCTGATGGATGAGAAGCTGGACAGGAGCAGGCAGTGTGAGCTTGCAGCACAGAAGGCAAATGGCAGCCTGGGCTGCATCCAAAGCAGCATTGCCAGCAGAGCCAGAGAGGTGATTCTGACACTTTGCTCTGCTCTGCTGAGACCTCACCTGGAGTACTGTGTGCAGGTCTGGAGCCCTCAATACAGGAAGGACATGGAGCTGATGGAGAGGGTCCAGAGGAGGGATATCAAAATGATCAGGGGGTTGGAATACTTCTGCTACGAGGCCAGGCTGAGGGAGCTGGGGGTGTTCAGCCTGAAGAAGAGGAGGTTCTGGGGACACCTAATAGCAGTCTGCCAGTACCTGAAGGTGGCTACAGGAAGGCTGGAGAGAGACTGTAAAGGCCTGCAGGGACAGGATGAGGGGCAATGGCTTCGCAGTAGAGCAGAGCATATTTAGATTGGATGTGAGGAACAAGTTCTGCACCATGTGTGTGGTGGAACACTGGAGCAGGTTGCCCAGGGAAGTGGTTGAGATATTGAAGGTGAGGCTGGACAAGGCTTCTGGGCAACCTGATCTAGTTGGGGCTGTCCCTGCTGACTGCAGAAGGGGTTGGAGTGGATGACCTTTTGGAGGTCCCTTCCAACCCAGAGCATTCTGTGATTCATTGTGAAACTTGTGAAAGTCTCTGAACCTCATATTGAGGGGAGAATGCAGTGAATTTCTCCAAGAGATGTGTTATGTTTCAAAAGGGGAAAAACCACTTCCTGCTTCCCCAGGGAATATTTTTGGAGTCCTTTTGCAAAGAAAAAAAAAAAAAAGAAAAAAGAATGCAACATGCATGTGTTCCTTTAAAAGAGTGGCTCTGGCAGATGCAGCCTGGTTTGCAGCATATTTTTCTTTAGTCTAATGGGATGAGTATAAATTGCCAACAACCGCAACAAAAGACGTGGGGGTGGCATGGGGTGGGGGTGGGGGGGGGAGGCAGAGACAGAGAGAGAAGTTGTGTTGACAGTGGATGTGACCAACACAGCCCAAAACAATAGCATGC
Organism: Dryobates pubescens; assembly: GCF_014839835.1. Lineage (NCBI taxonomy): Eukaryota > Metazoa > Chordata > Aves > Piciformes > Picidae > Dryobates > Dryobates pubescens. The sequence continues at coordinate 29,626,688 of NC_071612.1, forward strand.
ATGTTTAGCATGACTGCCTCTATTCATTCTCCTGTCAGCACTTGGCGTGCCTGCCTCTCAAAGGCAGCAAAGCTGCAGGAAGTGTCTCTTCCTCGCTGACTATATAGAGAAATTTCCTCCACACTGTATTCTTCAGCTGCAAATGAATGCTCCTGGTAGGTTTTTGATTAGTGAGCAGCTTTAGAAGGTCTGGAAATGTAATAGTACTGATGCAGAAGAATACTGTGCATGCATGGGAAGGGCCTGTTAAATAAATCAGCCTAATGAATGTTGACTGGATGAGCTTTCCTCTTGTGCTACACAGCACAGCATCTCAGCCTGCTGAAACAAGTAGGGAAAGCACTGCCTGCACCCTGTAAATGCTGCTTTCCTGCTTCAGATCACAGAATCACAGAACTGTCAGGGTTGGAAGGGACCTCAAGGCTCATCCAGTTCCAACCCCCCTGCCATGGCCAGGGACACCTCACACTACAGCAGGTTGCTCACAGCCACATCCAGCCTGGACTTAAACGCCTCCAGGGATGAGGCTTCCACCACCTCCCTGGGCAACCTGTGCCAGTCTCTCACCACCCTCATGGGGAATAACTTCTTCCTAACATCCAATCTCAATCTACTCATTTCTAGTTTTGCTCCATTCCCCCCAGTCCTATCACTCCCTGACACCCTCAAAAGTCCCTCCCCAGCTTTCTTGTAGCCCCCTTCAGATACTGCAAGGGCACAAGAAGGTCTCCTCAGAGCTTTCTCTTCTCCAGCCTGAACAACCCCAACTCCAGCCCTCTGCTCATCCTTGTGGCCCTTCTCTGGACACCTTCCATCACCTCCTGTACTATAGGCTCCAGAACTGGACACAGTGCTCCAGGAACTGGATGCAATACACCTCAGCTACACTGAGCCCCAGGGTGACACACAATCAGCTGCTCTTCAGCATGGTTAACTTATAGCTGATGCGCAGCCCATGCCACATTTCCCTTGAAGTAGAACCTCAGGCTGCTCTTTAATCATCTGCCAGTCCCTTTCATTTGGCAAGAGAGATGCCTGAAAATGACATGCAAGAAAAAAAAAAAAAAAACAGAAAAAAAGAAAAAGAACCTCCAATATCTCTGTATTTGCAGTGCTTCAGCACAGTGCTTCACTTGCACAACAGCATCCTGCTGCTGCAGAACACCTGTGGACACTCTAGGTTTCTGAGGCAATGCCTCCAAACTTACTGCAGATCCATGGGAAGTTATAGAATCACAGAATCAACCAGGTTGGAGAAGATCTCAGACATCATCAAGTCCAACCTATTACCTAACACCTCCTGACAACTAAACCATGGCTCCAAGAGCCTCATCCAAGCCTTTGTTGAACACCTCCAGTGATGGTGACTCCACCAACTCCCTGGGCAGCACATTCCAATGGCCAATCACTCTCTCTGTGTCGAATTTCTTCCTAGCATCCAGTCCGAACCTCCCCTGGTGCAGTTTGAGACTGTGTCCTCTTGTTCTGGTGCTAGTTGCCTGGGAGAAGAGACCAACCCCCTCTTGGCTACAACCTCCCTTCAGGTAGCTGTAGAGAGCAAGGTCTCCCCTGAGCCTCCTCTTCTCCAGGCTAAGCAACCCCAGCTCCCTCAGCCTCTCTTCATAGGGCTGTGCTCCAAAGCCCTCCCCAGCTTAGTTGACCTTCTCTGGACACCTTCCAACATCTCAACATCTTTCCTAAACTGAGGAGCCCAGAACTGGACACAGGACTCAAGGTGTGGCCTAACCAGTGCTGAGTCCAGGGCAGAATGACCCCCCTGCTCCTGCTGTTCACACTATTGCTGACGCAGGCCAGGATGCCTTTGGCCTTCTTGGCCACCTGGGCACACTGCTGGCTCACGTTCGGCCTACTGTCAACCAGTGGCTGCTCTCCAGCCACTCTGACCCCAGCCTGTAGCACTGCCTGGGGTTGTTGTGGCCAATGTGTAGAACCTGGCACTTGGACTTGTTGAATGCCATCCTGTTGGACTCTGCCCATCTGTCCAGCCTGTCAAGGTCCCTCTGCAGAGCTCTCCTACCCTCTAACAGATCAACTCCTGCCCCCAGCTTGCTGTCATCTGCACATTTACTGGTGATGGACTCAATCTTCTCATCCAGATCATCAATAAAGATACTGAACAGGATGGGCCCCAGCACTGATCCCTGGGGCACACCACTAGTGCCCGGCTGCCAGCTGGATGTGGCACCTTTCACCACCACTCTCTGGGCTCAGCCTCCAGCCAGTTCCTAGCCCAGCTCAGAGTGCTGCTGTCCAAAGTCAGGGGCTGACAGCTTGGCCAGGAGTTTGCTGTCGGGGACAGTGTCAAAGGCCTTGCTGAAGTCCAGGCAGACTACATCCGCAGCCTGCCCCACATCTGAATACTAGAAATGGTTTTAGAAACTTGTTTGCCATTTCTGCCTCTTAAAAGAAAAACAAATCTTATCTGCAGCTTCCAGAGCTGCCCTTCTCACACTTTTTGTGGTTGTATTTGCAGTTAAAAAAGGCAGTAAATATGTTTAATATGTTCTTACGGATTGGATTATATCCCCCCAATAACTTTGTTTAGAATCTGCCCTCCCCAGAGCAAATTCCCCACACTCGGAGTTTGGAAGTAAAAAAATTGAATTGTATGTACAAAAGAAAATACATATAAAAGGTAATAAACATGTGCAGAGTGTATTTACATATATATGCACAGCTTAACAAGAGCACAGCCCCCTCTGTGCCTTAATTCAGCTCTTTAATCCCCTTCTAGAGACAAAAGAGCCCCAGAAGGCTATACAACCACAGGCACTCCCTCTCCACCCACCCTGTACCTTAGAGAAGCCAAAATAGAGAAGCACAAGGTCAGAGGGAGAATAGCACAGCCCAAAGCCCAAAGCAGAGCAGTGAGAGAGAGCAGCAAAAAGAGCTAGCAGACTTCCATTGCAAAATATCAGCTATTCTTCAGGCCAGCTGAGTGAGATGGACTTATCTTTATGATAAGGTGAACTCTGGACTTATCTTTATGATAAGGTGAACTCTGAGGACTCCACCCCTCTGCTACTGCCTGAATCCTCTAGAAAATTCTGTTTACAACTAACATTTTAGTTCCAAACTGTAAAATATGCATATATAAAAGATATTGAAAGACATAATCAAATGTATTGAATGAGTTTATGGTGGACATTTGGGGACTGCTGATGAAGGGCTTCTCGCTGTGCCTTTTATTTGTTGCTGCCTGGAATACAAGCTAAGCTTTCAGCACTGATATCCCGTGGTTGATAAAATCCTTTCTGGCTGTTTAATTCCCAAAGCCTAGCAGCACTGAGTCCCCAGTGCTTACTGAGGATCTAGTTTTGAGTGGTTTTGTTTTAAAGATGGTGATGTGTGCTGGAGCTGTGTGGAGATAGCGAGCAGTGCTGCATGTGTTGATAGCTGGGTGAAGGCCAAGCATCGAGCTCTGCCTGGAACTCAGAGTTTATCAGGCTTCTCAGCAAATGTAGTACCAACAATCTTTGGAAACACAGCCTACAAAATAAAGATACTGTCAATGGAAAGTGTGTGGATAGCTGATTGTTACTGGATTCTGAAGAAAATTCATATTGCTGTGGGAGTTTGTGGTGGTAGGAGATTACCCCCCCACAACTAATTGGAAATTACCCCCAGAGCAAATTCCACCCACCCACACCCCCCCAAAAAACAAAACAAAACAAAACAAAACCAACTCAGAATGCAGAAGCCAAATGAAAGTTACATTCACAAAACTTAAACTAAGATCTAGAAGTATAAAATGCAATGGATATATGCAAAATATATTTACATATATTTGCAATTCAGAAAAACAATACAAGGGCCCCCATGGATTGTCACACCCTGCCCTGGATAGCCCCTGGATCCCCCCTCCCTTCCCTGGTACCTTCAGAGATACAACACAAATTAGTTCAGCCAGCAGAAGGTCAGGAAAGAAATAAGGGAACAATGGAAAGCAGAATTGCAGAGAGAAGAAGCAAGAAGCATCACAGAATCACAGGATGTCAGGGGTTGGAAGGGACCTCTGAAGATAATTGAGTCCACCCCCCCTGCCAGAACAGGACCATAAAATCCAGCACAGTTCACACAGGAACACATCCAGACAGGGCTGGAAAGGCTCCAGAGAAGGAGACTCCACAACCTCTCTGGGCAGCCTGTTCCAGTGCTCTGGGACCCACCCAGTGAAGAAGTTCCTCCTCATGTTGAGGTGGAACCTCCTGTGCTGGAGTTTATATACAGTGCCCCTTGTCCTATCCCATAGCACAAGTGAGCAGAGGCTGTCCCCTCCCTCTTTGACCCCCCAGCCCTCAGATATTGAGAGACATTGATCAGATCCCCTTTCAGTCATCTCTTTTCCAGAGCTCTCAGCCTCTCCTCACCAGGCAGTGCTGCAGTCCCTTCAGCATCCTTGTAGCCCTCCCTTGGAGTCTCTCCAACAGATCCCTGTCCATCCTGAACTGGGGAGCCCAGAGCTAGATGAAATATTCCAGGTGAAGTCTCACCAGGGCAGAGCAGATGGGGAGGAGAACCTCCCTCTGCAGATGTGTGTCCTTCTGAAAAGGAGACAAACCAATCTGTGCAGGAAACTTCATCCTAATCAGCAACCTAATGGAATGACATAAAATTGTAGAATCAATAAGGTTGGAAAAGACCTCAAAGATCATCAAGTCCAACCTGTCACCCAACACCTCCTGACAATTAAACCATGGCTCCAAGTGCCTCATCCAGTCCCCTCTTGAACACCTCCAGGGACAGTGACTCCACCACCTCAATGGGCAGCACATTCCAATGGCTAAACACTCTCCCTGGGAAGAACTTTCTCCTCACCTCCAGCCTAAGTGCAGCTAGAGACTGTGTCCTCTTGTTCTGTTGCTGGTTGCCTGGGAGAAGAGACCAAGCCCAACCTGGCTACAACCTCCCTTCAGGGAGTTGGAGACAGCAATAAGGTCTCCCCTGACCCTCCTCTTCTCCAAGCTAAGCAACCCCAGCTCCCTCATCCTCTCCTCACAGGGCTGTGCTCCAGACCCCTCCCCAGCTTTGTTGCCCTTCTCTGGACACCTTCAAGTCTCTCAATGTCCTTTTTGAACTGAGGAGCCCAGAACTGGGCACTCTTCTCCAGGCTAAACAATCCCTGCTCCCTTAATATATAACATATCATCATTATTACTATTTTGCATCCAATGGTTAACTTTATTTACCTTTTGCTATTTTCTACTCCCAAGTGTCTGGCATTCTCCTATTCTTATTTATGATTGAGACAGTAGGTGATAGCATCAGCCTCAAACTGTAACAGAGTTTATTAGGAAATATTTTCCCTGTTGCATTTCAGCTCTGTTTATGGCTGCTAATCACTCCTAATCAAGACTTGATGATTTTCCTGTAGGTAAATATTTCCACCCCACAATGTGAATTCGGGTGGTATTTTTGTTCCTGAAAGTCTCTCTGACTTTTCTGCCTATTCCTGAGAATAAAGTAACCTAACATAAAAAGTACAGGGACAAAAGGCAGGTAATAAGCAGATCTGTATCTGCAGTACGGTGAATAAAATCTTCTACAGTCATACAGAAAAGGAAGGATTATTTGTGGAAGTGTAGCTGAAAGTAATAAAGTTTTATCATGTCTTGGCAGCAGAACAGGCTGCCCAGGGAGGTGGTGCAGGCACCATCCCTGGAGCTGGTCAAGAAACACATGGACATTGCACTTTGGGACATGGTTTAATGGCCATGGCGATATTGAGTTGATAGTTGAACTCCATGATCTTAGAGGTCATTTCCAGCCTTCACAATTCTATGACATTCTACTTCACCTAAAGGAAGCAGAACTGACCCCACATGATTTTATTACATTTCTTCCATTCTAAGGTTTAGTTCCTTATTCTTTGGAGTTATAACTGTTTCTGAAGAATTAAGCTTGAAATCTGTACTCATATGTAACGGACTAATTATGCTAATGCTTAAGAAATGTGATGGTATGGTTAGCCTGGGGGTGTTGGTTGGCAGTGGACTAAATATGAGTCAGCAGATGCCAGGTGGCATCCTGGCTTGGATCAGAAACAGGGTGGGCAGCAGGGACAGGAGGTGACCATCCCCCTGTGCTCAGCACTGGGGAGGCCACACCTCAAGTGTTGTATTAAACTCTGGACCTCTCACTCCAGGAAGGACATTGAGGGACTGGAGCCTGTTCAGAGAAGGGCAGCAAGGGCCTGGAGCACCTGGGCTATGAGGAGGGGCTGAGGGAGCTGGGGGTGTTCGGACTGGAGAAGAGGAGGCTGAGGGGAGACATCATTGCTCTCTACAACTACATCACAGGAGACTGGAGTGAGGAGGGGGCAGCCTCTGCTCCTTGGTGTCAAGGGACAGGAGCAGAGGAAATGGTTCCAAGCTGCAGCAGGGGAGGTTCAAGCTGGATGCTAGGAAATATTTCTTCCCAGAGAGGGCTCTCAGCCATTGGAATGTTCTGCCCAGGGCACTGCTGGAGTCACCATCCCTGGAGGTGTTGAAGCAGTGTGTGGAGCTGGTGCTTAGGGACATGGTTTAGTGTTGAGCCTTCAGTGCTGGGTGGAAGGTTGGACTGGAGGAGCTTGGAGGTCTCTCCCAGCTGGATGTGTTCTGTGGTTCTGTGATTCATTGTGAGGCTTATTTTTCATCAAGCTGTAAATGGAACCACCAGGAGATATTTCAGCAAGGTGCCTAAAGAGTGGAAGGGTGATTCTGAGAGAAAGGCTCTTTGCTTCCTGTGTCAGTCCTATGAGGGTTTTTATTTATTTGTCTGTAGAGCATTAGCTGGTTGTGAGTTTTCGGTTTTGTTTTGGTTGTTTGTTGGTTTTGCTTAAGAGGAAGGAAGTTGAGTTTTGGTTATGACACTGCAGATTGCAACTACCACTTTGATTTTAGAGCTGTGTACTTGAATACAGACTCACACTGTGTGTGTCTGGAACACAGCCCGTGGAAGAGATCTGGGTGTGAGCGCTTGCTGTAGACTCATTACTTCAGTAAATCCTCTTCTTCATTAAGGCCCAGTTGAGTTGCATACTCAGTTGTTATGCAGCATGTATGCAGCTCAAACCCTGCTCAGTGCAGTTTTCCTCTTGCTCAGGAATTTAATCTTGCAGCAAACTTCATTTTGTTCCTAACAGCAAGTGATTGCACAGTAATGACCTAGTGTGGGAAATCATAGACTGGTTTAGGCTGGAAGGGACCTCAGAGGTCATCTGTTCTAATGTCCTTGCTGTGGGCAGCAATACCTCTCAAATAGACGCAGCTGCTATAGGCCTCATCCAACCTGACCTTGAACAGCCCCAGGGAGGGGGCATCCACAGCCTCTCTGGGCAACCTGCTCCACTGTCTCACCACCCTTGCACAAAAGAACTTCCTCCTAAGACCAAATTATGACTTAAAGGAAGAAAATGACGTCTCCAAGGACGTCACTTTTGAACTGTGGGATTCCCAGACATGCCAGCAGTTGTGGTGTAATGCCTAGAAATGTATTTTCATTTACTGTTACACATAGGATGTTTAGACATCCTCTTTTTGGTTGGAGACAGGCCAACAAGAGTACTATTTTAATGTGCCTCCCAACATTTATTTCTCTCTCTTCATCAGCAGTGGCAAAATCTCATGCAGATTTTTCTCTTCATTCTGGCCTCTGGACTTCAAGAAAAAAACTGGACATAGTCTGTAAGAAGCTGAGAAAAGAAGGAAGTCCAGAACATGAGGATTTGTGTGGATTGTTGGAACATCTGCATTTAAGAGTTTGTCTCGAGAGGGACAGGGACCTGCTGGAGAGAGTCCAAGGCAGAGCCAGGAGGATGCTTAGGGGACTTGAGCATCTGCCCTGTGAAGAGAGACTGAGAGCCCTGGGGCTGTTTAGTCTGGAGAAGAGGAGGCTGAGAGGGGATCTGATCAATGTCTATCAATAGCTGAGGGAGGGGGCCAAGCTCTTTTGGGTGGTGCACAACAATAAGCCAAGGAACAATGGAGAGAAACTTGACCAGAGAAGGTTTCAGCTCAACCTGAGGAGAAACTTCCTTCCAGTGAGGGTGCCAGAGCCCTGGAGCAGGCTGCCCAGAGAGGTTGTGGAGTCTCCTTCTCTGGACACATTCCATACCCCACCTCGATGCATTCCTGTGCAGACTGCCCTGGGTGATGCTGCTCTGGCAGGGGGGTTAGACTGGATGATCTCTGGAGGTCCCTTCCAACCTCTAATGTGCTGTGGTACTGTGATATTGTAATATCAATAAAAACAACTATTTTTTTTTTCCAAAGAAACTACCTGTGTTTGGAACAATCAGCTGGAGAATACCTATAGCTGTGATTAATTTTTCAGTTGTTTTTATTTCTCTACCCTCTGGTAAGGGAATCAAGTGCCAGGAGTTAGAGGAGCGAGAATCAATTATACAAGGTAGAATGCTGGGATGGCCTTGTGGGGTAATTTGGCAAATTAATTCAACATTCTCCCAGATAAAATCTGCACAATATACTCAAGGTATTCTCTATCAATTGGTAATAATATAGTAATGATTAATTAAGATGATGCAGTAATAATTAAGCCATTCAATAATAATGACCTGTAGACAAAATTTAAAGCTTTATGTCGAATGCTATGACAGGCCTGGAGGCAAAGCCAGGGTAAGCTACATTTATTCAACTTTTCCCAAACCATAAAAGGAATTGATTAAGGCAGAAGTAACTGGAAAATGGAGCTAAATGTATCCACTGAACTATTAAAGTGCAGAGAAGGGCAGAATTTGGGTTCTGGTGCTGAACATAGAATCTGTCCTCTTCTTTGAAAAATATTTTTTCCCTGTGAGGGTGACAGAGCCCTGGAACAGGCTGCCCAGGGGGGTTGTGGAGTTTCCCTCTCTAGAGATATTCAAAACCCACCTGGATGTGTTCCTGTGTGATCTGCTCTAGGTGCTCCTGCTCTGGCAGGGGGGTTGGACTGAATGATCTCCTGAGGTTCCTTCCAACCCCTAGCATCCTGTGATCCTGTGATCTTTTTGAGATTAGATGTTAGGAAGAAGTTGTTCCCCAGAAGGGTGATGAGAGACGGCACAGGTTGCCCAGGGAGGTGGTGGCAGCCTCATGCCTGGAGGTTTTTGCAGCCAGGCTGGATGTGGCTGTGAGCAACCTGCTGTAGTGTGAGGTGTCCCTGCCCATGGCAGGGGGGCTGGAACTGGCTGATCCTTGAGGTCCCTTCCAACCCTGACAATTCTATAAGACTTGGTGTTACATCATAAAAATAGAGACCAGGTACTGTGAATAACCAGGCATTTATTAAATGCACAGATGACTAATTACTGAGTGTCTGAGCAAGTCACTGCACATCTGCTTTAATATTCCTTAATCTCCAAAATGAGGATATAATTATTCCCTTGCATATGACTTTTTGCAAGTGGTACTTAACAGGAGATGACTTAAATTAATCTATGGTTCTAGATTTCACTAAGAAAATGAACCATAGAATTATAGAATGTTTGGGGTTGGAAGGACCTCCAAAGGTCATCCAGTCCAACCCCCTCGGCACTCAGCAGAGACATTATCCACTAGATCACATTGCTCAGAGTTTTGTTGAACCTGACTTGGAATATCTCCAGTTATGGGGCCTCAATCACCCTCCTGGGCAACCTGTTGCACTCTTCCACCACCCTGCTGGTGCAGAACTTGTTGCTGATGGAAAGGTCAGACTACTTTCTTTCAAATGTTTGTGAACCTGGAGTGATTTAAGTTTATACCAAGTGTGGACCTGAGCTGGAAGGAGGTTGACATTTTACTTCATTTATTTTTTTCTGTAATTGTTTCACTGTCTGCCACAGCATCCTTGCTGCTAAACTGAGGCAGGGTGGTCTGGATGGTCAGGGAGTGAGGTGGATGGGAACTGGTTAAAGGAAAGAAATCAGAGTTGTGGTCAATGGGACAGAGTCTAGTTGGAGGCCTCTGTCAAGTGGAGACCCTCAGGGGTCAGTACTGGGACCAGAGCTGTTCAGTATATTCATCAATGACCTGGGTGAGGGCACAGAGAGCACTCTCAGCAAGGTTGCTGATGGCACCAAACTGGTAGGAGTGGCTGACACAGGAGGGTTGTGCTGCCATCCAGCCAGACCTGGACAGGCTGAGAGTTGGGCAGGGAGGAATGGAATGAATTTCAACAAGGGCAAGGGGAGAATCTCACACCTGGGAAAGAACAACCTCATGGAGCAGGATAGGTTGGGGACTGACCTGCTGGAGAGCAGTGAAGGGGAAAAGGCCCTGGAGTCTGAAATGGTTTAAGCTGGCTTGTGGATCCTACACCATTCTAAGCAACTTCTGCTGCATGACAGGAGTGGGGGGCTGCCAGGATGTTTGTGAAGTTCCTTGTTCTGAAGCTGGGTGCTCTGTTTTCTCTGGTTTTGATTTTGTGTGGATTTTTTTGTTGTTTGGTTGTTTTTCATGCCCACTCCCTTATTTTTTCCCCTTTTTCCTTACTACTTGAGAGAGTCCAAAGCAGAGCCACAAAGATGATGAAGGGAGTGGAGCATCTCCCTTATGAGGAGAGGCTGGGGGAGCTGAGGGGTCTTTAGGTTGGAAAGGAGGAATCTCAGAGGTGACCTCATTCATGTCTATAAAGATGTGAAGTGCAGTGTCAGGAGGATGGAGCCAGGCTCTGCTCAGGGATGTCCACTGATAGGACAAAGGGCAATGAATGAAAGCTGGCACAAAAGCAGTCCCACATGAACATAAGGAAAAACTTTTTGACCAAGAGGGTGACAGAGTTCTAGAGCAGGCTGCCTGGAGAGGTTGTGGAGTTTCCTTCTCTGAAGAAATTCAAAAGCCACTTGGGTGCATTCCTGTGTGACCTGCTCCAGGTGCTCCTGCTCTGGCAGGGGGTTTGGACTGGGTGAGCTTTCGATGTCCCTTCCAGTCCCTGACATTCTGTGAGTCTCTAAAGAGTAAATTCTGGCTTGATTCAAACAACCAACATATATTACACCCTGGTAACTACTCTTAGTGGAACTTGACTGCATTTACTTGACTTGCAGTGGGGCCTTTGGAAATGTAAATGCTCAGGCATTTCATATGACAGCATTACTCTTTTAAAAGACCTTTGTAATGCTGAAGAACTGGAGGCTGATTGAAAACAAAGTGTGAGGTCAAATTGCAGCAGAGAATCAGAGGTTTTGAAAACCAGGCTGATTAATGTGGCTGTGAGCAGCCTGCTGTAGTGTGAGGTGTCCCTGCCCATGGCAGGGGGGCTGGAACTGGCTGATCCTTGAGGTTCCTTCCAACCCTGACAGTTCTGTGATTCTATAATTAATTTAACCCAGGCTGCTTTGGTCATGTTTGGTGTATCTCATGAGGAATGGCATCGATATTGGCTTATCCTCCACTTCTCCTCTTGCTCTTGCCAGAACAGAAACATCATTAACAGAATGTATTTGGTGCAGTGTTTGAAATAAAACATTTAACTCAGCTTATCTGTCAATTATGTTCTGAGAGTTGATTTTTTTAAATGCATACAAGGCAATGACGAGTTGTGATAGCAGAAATTATTCCCTCTAACATGAGAGCTACAGAGATGATATAGCATTATCTTCTATTAGCAAAGGCAAGGAATTTATGTATTCAGCATCCATGAAGTCATTTTCAGCCCATAGAGCTGAGTATTTGGAGAGCTAATTTTAGAGCAGCATAGGTGCTCCTTTTTTTTCTCTCCGCAATTTGGGGGAGTGAGCCCAGATCAGCAAAATCCGTACTGAGAAGATCTCCAAGGGACCTGATGAAATCACAGGCTCACAGGACGTTAGGAGTTGGAAGCGACCTCTGGAGATCATCCAGTCCACCCCACCCTGCCACAGCAGGACCATAGAATCCAGCACAGGTCACACAGGAACACATCCACACAGGGCTGGAAAGGCTCCAGAGAAGGAGACTCCACAACCTCTCTGGGCAGCCTGCTCCAGGGCTCTGGGACCCTCACAGTGAAGAAGTTCTTCTTCATGTTGAGGTGGAACCTCCTGTGCTGGAGTTTATATCCATTGTCCCTTTTCCTATCCCAGGGTGCAACTGAGCAGAGCCTGTCCCCTCCCTCCTGACCCCCAGCCCTCAGATATTGATAAACATTCGTTAAATCCCCTCTCAGTCTTCTCTTCTCCAGACTAAATAGCCCTAGGCCTCTCAGCCTCTCCTCACCAGTATGATTGTATGATTCTATGATTCTATGATATTATCACTGTAGTTAACCCCCACATCAAGTTTATGGTGGAAGATTGCACAGAAGATATCTTAATTCTTACCCTATATAAAATGTGTTGTTTATGTGATGATATTGTCACGCCCTGCTGCATGTACACAAGTCTTCACTGCCACAACAGGTGTCTGGCAGGGATTTTTCCATGTGCAGGGACAAATTCTTTGTGGCTCTGCAATTCTTGCAACCAAATAGCTGGCTATGAAAAATCAAGGTGTGTGTCAATTGTCATTCCTTTGATATAGTAGATTTTTACACTCCTTTGCTACTGAAGGACCACTTAAGTTAATGAAAATGTAGAGCAATTGAGAAAGGACTTCATTATTTACCAGGAGACTTTAAAGAATTGCCTTCTCAAGATGCCTTTGATTAGATGTTGCATTGATAAAAAAAAATGCACCTGAATGAATTCATTTTTATAGGGCCCCAGTGCTGTTCCTTCCTGTCCCTCTACCCTACTCCTCTGGCCAACAATAACCCCTCACAAAAAGGGTCTGGTTGATCATAGCTCTTTTTTGTTTGTTTTCTAAGAAGATTAGTAAGGCTCAGCAGTGATTTTGGCAAATGATGCCATATTTTTTTATATTAAATGTAAATAGAAAACAGAGGTTTAGAACTTGAGAAGAACTGGAAATGGATATCAAGATGAGCTCAAAAAATAAATCAAAGGTGATTGGAAAGCATTTGTGCTTGTACTCAGCACTGGTTAGGCCACACCTTGAGTCCTGTGTCCAGTTCTGGGCCCCTTAGTTTAGGAAAGATGTTGAGCTGCTGGAAGGTGTCCAGAGAAGGGCAACAAAGCTGGGGAGGGGTCTGGAGCACAGCCCTGTGAGGAGAGGCTGAGGGAGCTGGGGTTGTTTAGCCTGGAGAAGAGGAGGCTCAGGGGAGACCTTCTTGCTCTCTACAACTCCCTGAAGGGAGGTTGTAGCCAGGTGGGGGTTGGTCTCTTCTCCCAGGCAACCAGCACCAGAACAAGAGGATACAGTCTTAAGCTGTGCCAGGAGAAGTTTAGGCTGGATCTGAGGAAGAAATTCTTCCCAAAAAGAGAGATTGGCCATTGGAATGTGCTGCCCAGGGAGGTGGTGGAGTCACCATCACTGGAGGTGTTCAAGAGGGGATTGGTCGTGGCACTTGAAGCCATGGTTTAGTTGTCATGAGGTCTTGGGTGACAGGTTGGACTTGATGATCTCAAAGGTCTTTTCCAACCTTATTGATTCTATGATTCTATGGATGAGGCACTTGGTGCCATGGTTTAGTTGATTAGACGGTGTTGGGTGATAGGTTGGACTTGATGATCTCTGAGGTCTTTTCCAACCTGGCTGATTCTGTGATTCCATGAATAGATGCCCAACAGAGAGTGTAAACAAGGAGGCTAAGATCTTAGAGTCTGTTCTTTCCAAATGTGAACATAATTCCCCATGACATTGGTGTGTACCCACAATGTTGCAATGGAGTTAAACAGGAAAAAAACAACCAAGCAAACAAGCAACCAAGCAAACAAACGCCCCACAAACATAAAATCCAGTGTGTATACTAGTATTACAAACTGTGAGAAATTATCAACATTTCCTAAGAGCTCCAACTCCACAGATCTTCAGCACTTGCTGTGGCCAAAGTAGTTGACCCTGGACAACCCCTTACCCTATGTTCCTGTGCAACCTGGTGCAGGTGAGCCTGCTTCAGCAGAGTGCTTGGACTAGATGATCCCCTATCCAGACCCCGTGTGGTAGGTTGAGAGAGGGCTTAGCTCTCCCTCCTCCACAGAGTAAGAAACCACAGCTAACTCAGTCGAAGAGCAAAAGCTATATATTTACAAGCATATATGGAAAGCAGGTTATATATAACACAATATATACAGGTATTTACAATATATACACAGAAATACACAGCAAAGACAAATAACACAACAAAAATCCCTCCCTCAGGGAGGGATCCCCTCTTTGGAACCCCCTCTCTCCCCCCCTTACCTCCCTTTTTCCCCAAAAAGGGGTTAGAGAGAGAGAAAGGCAAGTTACTAAGGAAAAGAGTTGTTAGCAAGCTTCAAAAGCCCATGCAGGATTAGTGTTTGCTTATCTGAAGGCCAAGTCCAGCAGTTCGCAGAAGAAGCAGGCAGGGAGAACAGGCTGAAACACCAAACTCCCCCAACTCCCAAACCGAACTGAACTGAGGGAAAAAAAAAATTTTCCAACCGCTTCACAATCTAAAGCTGAATTTTTGTTTATCAACCAATGAAATTCGTTTAGAATATCAGAATGTTTTGGTTCTAGTACCAAAAACATTAGCCAGTGTGTTCCAGCAGTGTTTGTTCTTAAAGGCACAGCCTCAAACGACCACAGTCCACCCCTTTCTAAACAATTTCATTGGCTGTTCGTACTGTCCATCCAACCCAGAACAATATTTACAGTTCGTAAGTTAAGTTCATCGTTCATTCCGGCTATACTCAGATGTAGATGATTCAGAAGTCCAAGAAAATCCAAAATCAAGAAAATGGAAAACAGTTTGTCTCTCCGCAGACGAAGCGAAGAAAAAGGGAAACAGGGACTCAGGGACTCTCAGTTGACTCAGGGCTCTCAGGGTTCTCAGGGTTCGTGCACCGTAGATTCCTCAGGGACTCTTTCCTTTGGACGCGCTGTAGCTGTACAACATTCTGAAATTAAACTCTCTCAGCTAAAGTTAAATCTCTTTGTGGAATACACTGAATTTCACCATTCTCTTGCATTACCCAATAAGTGTGACCCGGACCTTCTGCTGAAACCACCCCTCGGACAGGTTTAGCCTCTCCTGAGGGCGAAAATACCCAAACAGTTTTACCTAACAGATTCTTTTCCCTAACAACAGGAACTCTATCACCTTCTACTTTCTGTAGCAGATCAGAATGTGCAGGTCCAGCTCGGTTCACTGAACCTCTACTGTTCACCAGCCAGGTTGCTTGTGCTAAATGTTTCTCCCAGTTTTTCAAAGATCCACCTCCCATGGCTTTGAGAGTGGTCTTCAACAAACCGTTGTAGCGTTCAATCTTCCCTGCAGCTGGTGCATAGTAAGGAATATGGAAAATCCACTCAATACCGTGCTCTTTTGCCCAGCTCTTTACAAGGTTGTTCTTGAAGTGAGTTCCGTTGTCTGACTCAATCCTCTCTGGAGTTCCGTGTCTCCACAGGATCTGTCTCTCCAGACCGAGAATGGTGTTGCGTGCAGTTGCATGTGGGACTGCGTAAGTTTCCAGCCATCCAGTGTTTGCCTCTACCATAGTAAGCACGTACTGCTTACCAGAACGAGAACGTGGTAGAGTGATGTAGTCAATCTGCCAAGCTTCACCATACCTGTATTTGGACCATCTGTCACCATACCACAAGGGCTTAATTCTCTTTGCCTGCTTAATAGCAGCACAAATGTCACAGTCATGGATGACTTGTGTGATAGCATCCATGGAAATGTCTATGGATCTGTCACGAGCCCACTGGTATGTTGCATCTCTGCCTTGATGTCCTGACGAATCGTGAGCCCACCGAGCTAAGAATATCTCACCTCGGTGTTTCCAGTCGAGATCAAGTTCAGAGTCCTTGTCTACTTGAGAAACTCTTGCAGCTAGATCTGCCTGACGGTTGTGCTGCTGTTCCTCAGTAGCTTTGCTCTTGGGAATGTGAGCATCAATGTGTCTCACTTTCACTGGAATTCTCTCGATTCGATCAGCAATGTCTTGCCACAGTTCAGCTGCCCAGATGGGTTTTCCTTTCCTCTGCCAGCCATTCTTTTTCCAGTTCTTTAGCCAACCCCATAGAGCATTGGCTACCATCCATGAGTCGGTGTAGAGATAAAGCTTTGGCCATCTCTCACGTTCAGCCACGTCGAGAGCTAGCTGGACAGCTTTTACCTCTGCAAACTGACTGGATTCTCCTTCTCCATCCTTCGCCTCTGCAACTCGGCGTGTTGGACTCCACACGGCAGACTTCCACCTTCGCTTGTTCCCGACGAGACAACAGGAACCGTCTGTGAACAAAGCATATTTCTTTTCATCATCAGAAAGGTCATTGTAAGGAGGAGCTTCCTCAGCACGAGTTACTCTCTCCTCTGGAGGTTTAGCACAGTTGGTATCTTCAGGCCAACTTGAGATCACCTCCATCAGACCAGGTCTTTCAAGATTTCCCATTCGAGCTCTCTGTGTTATCAGGGCCATCCACTTAGACCAGGTGGAATCTGTGGCATGATGTGGTGTGGAACCTTTGCCTTTGAACATCCAATTCAAAACTGGCAATCTGGGAGCTAAGAGAAGTTGTGACTCAGTTCCAATTACTTCAGAAGCTGCTTTCACTCCTTCATAGGCATCTAGAATCTCTTTCTCTGTTGGAGTGTAATTAGCCTCTGAACCTCTGTAACCTCGACTCCAGAAACCAAGAGGTCGTCCACGTGTCTCACCTGGAGCTTTTTGCCACAAGCACCAGGTTGGACCATTGTCACCTGCAGCCGTGTACAAAATGTTCTTAATGTCTGGACCATCTCGCACAGGTCCCAGACCCACTGCTTGGACTACTTCTTGCTTTATCTGGTCAAAGGCTGCTTGTTGTTCAGGTCCCCAGTGGAAACTGTTCCTCTTTCGAGTCACATCATACAGAGGTTTCACAATCTGACTGTATCCAGGAATGTGTAGTCTCCAAAATCCCACTATCCCCAAGAAACGTAGAGTTTCTTGCTTGTTCGTGGGATTTGCCATGGTAGAGACTCTATTTACCACATCCACTGGAATGTGTCGGCGTCCATCCTGCCACTGCACTCCCAGAAACTGGATCTCTGTGGTAGGACCTTTCACTTTGTCTCTCTTGATGGCAAAACCTGCATTCAGGAGAATGTCCATGATTTTGTTACCTTTCTCGAAGACTTCCTCAGCAGTTTTACCCCAGACGATGATATCATCGATGAACTGGATGTGTTCTGGAGCACCACCTTCCTCCAGAGCATCATGGATTACTGCATGACAGATGCTGGAGCTGTGGATCCAGCCCATTGGCAGTCTGTTGAAAGTGTACTGGATTCCTCTCCAGGTGAAAGCAAACTGAGGCCTGCATTCCTCTGCTATGGGAATAGAGAAGAAGGCATTAGCGATGTCTATGGTAGCATACCATTTGGCCTCTTTGGATTCCAGCTCATACTGGAGTTCCATCATGTCTGGTACTGCTGCACTCATAGGCGGAGTTACTTCATTCAGGGCTCGGTAGTCCACTGTCAGACGCCAGTCTCCATTCGGCTTTCGCACAGGCCACACTGGACTGTTGAAAGGTGAATGAGTTTTGCTGATGACTTTCTGACTCTCCAACTGACGAATCAGATTCTGAATGGGCAACAAAGAGTCACGGTTGGTTCTGTATTGTCTGTGATGCACAGTCGAGAAGCAACCGGCAACTTAATGTCCTGAATCTTGTGTTGTCCCACAACTGCAGATTCATCAGAAAGCTCAGGTCTAGCAGACAGCTTCAGTTTTTGTCCATCAATTTCTACAGAAGCTACTCCAAAAGCCCATTTGTAACCTTTAGGGTCTTTGAAACGCCCTTCTCTCAGAAAATCAATCCCCAAAATACAAGGTGCATCAGGTCCGGTCACAACTGTATGCTTTTTCCATTGTTTACCAGTTAAGCTTATATTAACCTCCACTTTACTTAACTCTTGAGATCCACCAGTGACTCCCAGAATAGTTATGGACTCTGATCCCTGATAATTTGATGGCAATATGGTGCACTGAGCTCCTGTGTCAACCAAGGCCCTGTACTTCTGAAAGTGTGAAGTGCCAGGCCACTGGATGTACACATCCCAATAGATTCTGTTATCTGTATTACCCCTCTCCTCCCCCTGGCGGGAGGCAGGGCACCCCTAGTTATGGGGAACATGTCCACAGGTGCAACGAGCACACTGTGCAGTGTTAGAACTGGAGCCACTGTTGGAGCTACTAGAGTTGTCCTGGGGAACTGTAGAAGTAACAGCTACCCTTCTGGTATTGCTACCTCGGGTTCTGCCACTTTGCAGTTCTCTCAGTCTCCTGAAAAGATTAGAAGTTGGTTGACCATCCCACCTGTTCATGTTCTCACCAAACTGATCACGCAGGGTAATCCAAATAGTCCTACGTGACTGCCTTGGTGGTCTGTTTTGGTTTGATCTGTTTTGGAATGACCTCCTTGGAGGATGTCTATTCCTCACAGATGAAACCTGTACCCACCTGGAGGAAGAATTGGAATCATCTCTTTGTGCCAATTGGGAGATGGTGTTTTTAAATTCATCCTTCAGCTCTTTCATGCAATTCTCCAGTTTTCCAGACAGAGTTTCAATGGCTGAAACCAAAGAAACACGTGTCATGCTATCATCCAATTGTCTCAATTGATCAGTGAATTGGCCAACCGTAAGAGGAGCTCCACCATAATTTCTTGCTACAATTCTGCTTGCCAGAATGTTTGCATAATTGGAAGGAGCAAGCTTGATGAGCTTTTTAGTAAGACCATTTCCTACAGGAACATCATCAGGATTCAGAGATTCATGTTCACCATAGAGTACCTCTCTAACAGCAAATTCTCTCAGACGCTTGATTCCCTCATCTATGGTAGTCCAGGGCTTAGGATTCCATGGAAGATCATCTCGGGAAGGGTATCTCATGAGAACCGCCATTAGAAGGCGTATCCACAGATTAACCTTACCGAGAGCCTTGCCTAGATGTCTATCTATTCCATTATCCTTTGAGAGAGTTCCTAGCTGGGCTGCTGACTTGTCTCCAACCATTAGAGCTGGAGCACCTGTATCATAGCATCTACCAACCCAAGCGAGAACTGGCTCCTTATCTGCTCTGAGATAGTCTTTTCTCACATTTCTAAGCTCCTCACGTGGTGAAGAGCAGTCGGTTATGTCATCTTGTTCTTGCTCCTCTGCCTCCTGTTCCTCAACTTGTGGTCCCAACAACCTCTCAAGGATCCCTTTAAGCTGAGAGGCACCACCACTAGCTGCTGTCCTACCAAGAGATGCATCTCGATCCTCTGATGATCTCAATAACTCAGCTATATTTTTAAGACAGATTTTCTCTTCCTCCCCAGCAGAAGAACCTTGCTGTGCATCCCCGTCAGCTCCTGAATCAGCTTTAGTCTTACCCTTCCTTGTTGTTAAAACTGCTACTTGCTTTACTGGAGCTGTGTTTGGGTTTCCAGCTGCCTTATTATCAGAAGCTGATAAGCTTTGAGACAGATTAGTTGCTTTGGAGGACGCTTCCGCTCCTGCCATGGAAGAAGGAGGAAATGACTTTGCCTCGTTAATGGTGGCTGCCTGGGACACAGGAGCCGCCATGTTTGGGGCTACTGTAGCCCCTGGCTGCTTGCCAGAATCATCACCATTGCTATTCAGAGCTGCCTTGCCGATTGACTTTTTAGCTTTATCTTTAACTGACACAGATTCTCCATTATCATCCTCACTGGATGTTCCTGAAACAGAGCTAGGGTGGCGTTTTCGTCTCTTTGTCCTCCGTCTAATAACAAAACATGCCTTATAAACTTTTCTCTCCCGGTACAGTGTCACTAGCAAATACACATTACTTATCACCAGCAGCAGGACTACACACATCAAGAAAATCAGCTTTGGATCCCAGCCATCACTTAAAATTACCCTTTCACCGAGCGGAATCTTAAACTCTTTTATCTCAATAGGGAGTGTGCTAGATGTAACATTCCTGTACTTTTTAACATAAAAGAATTCCAGGCACTGATCATACAGAAGCCGAATCTTGTACTTAAACCACAAATATAATTTTTGCATTATATATTTACCTATCTTATCGATAATCATACCCAGGCAATACTTGTAGATCAATACACCAAAGACCGAGAAGAACAGACGCTCAAAAAGCCAAAACACCTTCATGTTTGCTCGTTCGACTTAAGCAAGCAATAAATCAAACTAATTTGTCAGCAAGCCCCGAGTTGGGCAGCCAATAAATGTGGTAGGTTGAGAGAGGGCTTAGCTCTCCCTCCTCCACAGAGTAAGAAACCACAGCTAACTCAGTCGAAGAGCAAAAGCTATATATTTACAAGCATATATGGAAAGCAGGTTATATATAACACAATATATACAGGTATTTACAATATATACACAGAAATACACAGCAAAGACAAATAACACAACAAAAATCCCTCCCTCAGGGAGGGATCCCCTCTTTGGAACCCCCTCTCTCCCCCCCTTACCTCCCTTTTTCCCCAAAAAGGGGTTAGAGAGAGAGAAAGGCAAGTTACTAAGGAAAAGAGTTGTTAGCAAGCTTCAAAAGCCCATGCAGGATTAGTGTTTGCTTATCTGAAGGCCAAGTCCAGCAGTTCGCAGAAGAAGCAGGCAGGGAGAACAGGCTGAAACACCAAACTCCCCCAACTCCCAAACCGAACTGAACTGAGGGAAAAAAAAAATTTTCCAACCGCTTCACAATCTAAAGCTGAATTTTTGTTTATCAACCAATGAAATTCGTTTAGAATATCAGAATGTTTTGGTTCTAGTACCAAAAACATTAGCCAGTGTGTTCCAGCAGTGTTTGTTCTTAAAGGCACAGCCTCAAACGACCACACCCCGTAATGTTGTGATGTTGCAATTAAGTTTGTGAAGGCAATGCAGAGTTGATTGATCCCATATCTTCAGGCTTGTCATAGAACAGTTTGGGTTGGAAGGGACCTCCAAATGTCATCCAGACCAACCCTGCTGCAGTCAGCAGGGACATCCTCCACTAGATCAGGCTGCTCAGAGCCTTGTTGAACCTGACCTTGAATATCTCTGGGGAAGGGGCCTCAACTACCTCCTTGGGCAACCTGTTCCAGTGTTCCACCACCCTCATGGTGCAGAACCTGTTCCTTCTATCCAATCTAAATATATTCTTCTCTTATTTCAAACCATTGCCCCTCATCCTATCACTGCAGGCCTTTGGAAACAGTCTCTCTCCAGCCTTCTTGTAGGCCCACTGACAAATTCTGATCATTGTGCTGTTGTGTTTCACCCTTCCTAGAAACTCTGTAGTGCTTTCTAATTAGTAAGCTTAAAGCATTGACTCTCACTGTAGTTCAGTCTCTTCAGAAAAGCTCATAAAAAGCCAAGTCTTTATTTCCTTTGTCAGCCTATCAAGACACCTTTATACTTCCACAACTGGGAAGTATACTTTAGAGAGTAAATAAAAGAAAATAAATAACAGTAATAAAAAGGAGGCTGTACAGTAGAATACCCTCTTACAGTCAAATACTTTAAAGCAGCATATCTCAGGCACAAGCAGAGCTCTGTGGTGCAATTGGGACATTAAAATGCAGCTGTGCTTCATCAGAAGAGTGGAGACTTTTCTCTGTTTAGATGATAAGTGTACTTTTCTTACTTCCATTGTATTTGAAAACAGACAGTTTGCCAGATGGAAAACCCTGTAAAATTCCTCACTCACCTCTTTCTCTCAAAGATTTAAAGTTAGAATACAAAAAGCAAGACAAGTGAGACAGAGAAGGAACTACTACACCATTTCCATGATGTTCCAGCATCCTTAAACCAAAGGAGCAGAAAGGGACTGTGTGTTTTTATGGTGTAGCTTCCAGAGTGAGCAGAGGTACCTTCTACAGTGGTCAGAGTGAGTGGTGCCACACGAAGCTGGCAGTGCCATATTAAGCTCAGCAAAATGTCTCACCTTAAGGTGTGACTTGAAAGGGATTATTGAATATGAATGTGAAATATTGGATTTTAACAATATTAAAAATGTGGCAACAAGAAGTAGTTTGATTCTTCACCTTTTAAAGTCACTACAAATCTTTAGGGGCATGCTTCCAACCATTGCAAGAGCTTTTGTGTCAGATATGTGTTAGGAAAAGTACAGGCTTCTGACTAGAAAGCAGTGTAAGATGCCTGTATACAAAGGACTGCAGGGACAGTGTGCCCAGGTGGCCAAGAAGGCCAATGGCATCCTGGCCTGCATTAGGAATAGTGTGGCCAGCAGGAGCAGGGAGGTCATTGTGCCCCTGTACTCTGCACTGGTTAGGCCACACCTTGAGTACTGTGTTCAGTTCTGGGCCCCTCAGTTTAGGAAGGACATTGAGACACTTGAATGTGTCCAGAGAAGGACAACAAGGCTGGGGAGAGGCCTTGAGCACAGCCCTGTGAGGAGAGGCTGAGGGAGCTGGGATTGTTTATCGTGGAGAAGAGGAGGCTCAGGGGTGACCTCATTGCTCTCTACAACTACCTGAAAGGTGGTTGTAGCCAGGTGGGGGTTGGTCTCTTCTCTCAGGCAACCAGCACCAGAACAAGAGGACACAAGCTCAAGCTGTGCTTGAGGTGAGGAGAAAGTTCTTCACTGAGAGAGTCATTCATCATTGGAATGTGCTGCACAGGGAGGTGGTGGAGTCAACATCTCTGGAGGTGTTCAAGAGGGGATTGGATGTGGCACTTGGTGCCATGGTCTAGTCAAGAGGTCTGGGGTGACAGGTTGGACTCGATGATCTTTGAGGTCTCTTCCAACCTTGGTGATACTGTGATATACTGTGATACTGTGACACTGTGATGCTGTGACAGGACATGGGGCAATGACTTCAAACTATAGAAGAGCAGATTTAGATTGGGTGTTAGCAACAAGTTCTGTACCACAATGGTGGTGGAACAGTGGAACACGTTGCCCAGGGAGGTGGTTGAGGCCCCAGCCCTGGAGATATCGAAGGTGAGGCTGGATGATCACAACCTGATTAGAGGACACAGTCTCAGGCTGCACCAGGGGAGGTTCAGGCTAGATGTTAGGAAAAAGTTCTATACAGAAAGAGTGATTGCACATTGGAATGGGCTGCCTGGGGAGGTGGTGGAGTCGTCATCACTGGAGGTTTTCAGGAGAAGACTTGATGGGGTGCTTGGTGCCATGGGTTAGTTGTTTGGGTGGTGTTGGATTGGTTGATGGGTTGGACACGATGATCTTGAAGGTCTCTTCCAACCAGGTTTATTGTATGTATTCTAGTTGGGGATGTCCCTGCTGACTGCAGAGGGGGTTGGAAGAGATGACCTTTGGAGGTCCCTTCCACTCCAGCCCAGACCATTCTGTGATTCTGTATGCCCGAAGTTAGGTTTGAGCATACAAAGTGTTCGCTGAACTTAGATGTGTAGGGGAAAGAATTCAATTCTCCAATCCAGCTCTCGAATCTTCAATGTGATTGTTGTGTCCAACTAAAAGGTAATAGAATAGAATAGAATAGACCAGGTTGGAAGAGACCTTCAAGATCATCGTGTCCAAGGTGATGTTTAAAGTCATGAATGGACCTTCCATACCTAGATGTAGATTTAGTGTTGGCAAAATACATTTTGTTATGCTAATTATTTTAAATTTCTTTTACATGTCTGATGACAAAAGCAATGGGAGGTACACTGAGATTTTCCCTTCATAGACAATGCCACAGAATCACAGGATGTTGGGGCCTGGAAGGGACCTCTACTCCACTCTGGAGCACTGTGTCCAGTTCTGGAGACTCTCTTCCAGGAAGGATGTGGAGGTGCTGGAAGGTGTCCAGAGAAGGGCCACGAGGATGAGCAGGGGGTTGGAGCTGTTCCGCTATGAGGACAGACTGAGAGAGTTGGGGTTGTTCTGTCTGGAGAAGAGAAGGTTCTGAGGAGACCTTCTTGTGGTCTTCCTGGATCTAAAGGGGGCTCCAAGAAAGCTGGGGAGGAACTTTTGAGGGTGTCAGGGAGTGATAGGACTGGGGGGAATGGAGCAAAACTAGAAGTGGGTAGATTGAGATTGGATGTTTGGAAGAAGTTGTTCCCCATGAGGGTGGTGAGAAACTGGCACAGGTTGCCCAGGGAGGTGGTGGCAGCCTCATGCCTGGAGGTTTTTGCAGCCAGGCTGGATGTGGCTGTGAGCAACCTGCTGTAGTGTGAGGTGTCCCTGGCCATGGCAGGGGGGTTGGAACTGTATGATGCTTGAGGTCCCCTTCCAACCCTGACAGTTCTGTGATTGGAGAGCTTACTGAACATTTCTATGATTGGTCTAATATTACTTTCTACCAACAGAGTTTTGATGACGTGGTTGAGTGTGAACAAGATAGTTAAACAGAAAGAAATCTCTGCTTAAGCTTCAGGCCATTATTCATGTGCTGAGAGTTTTTTAAAAGTCAGTGGAGAATTATATTTTTGCTGTCCTCATCCAGATTCTGAAATAAAGTTGAAAGTAATGACATGCTAATAAAACAGGAGGGGGAAGCTGGTACAAAGTATTTGCTGTGTCAGCATGTTGGCTCCTGATGTAGTCATGGGAATACTCCTTGAGTCTAGTTGGAAGTGACATGTTTAGTGTGAAGACCTCTTTCAGCTGAGGTGAGCAGTGGGGGTGGGAGAGGAATGAGCGGCATCGACTTTTAAATAATGTCAAGACTTCATCCCTGTTGTAAACAACTTGGGGTGGGTATTTTTTGCATCATTTTCTAGAGAGTATCTTACAGTATCTGGAGGAATAATTGATATTTCTTTTCTCCTCAGCCTTTCATTACTTTCTGTACCAATTTTTCTTATGGCTGAAAGGGCTCATTTTGGGCACGTACTCCAAGCAAACTCGCAGGCATTCTGCCTCTCTCATTGTGCAACTGGACGTGAGGGAGTGAGAAAGTGTGTAGCTCTCCCTGTAGAAGCAATTTCCATGTGTGATACCTTTTATTATTTGTTCATTTTGGTTATTTGCCTGCTTGACTTGGTAAAAAGCCTAAGCCTGAAAGCATAAGCAAGGGAAGAAAATCATAGTTCATAGCAGAGCATGGGTAATGCCTCAGACTGTGAGTTGGCTGCTGGGGTGGGGTTGACATCACCCCCAAATGAATCTGGACAACCACACCCCCAAAATACAATTGCCAGACCAGCTCAGAAGGTTTTGGAAGCAAATGAAGCTCTAGTTGCAAGCAAAATACACTCCAGAAATATGAAATGCAATGAATATTTACAACATATATAATAGATGTACAATAGATAGAGAGATTTATTCATTTGTTTACTGTTTGTTTGGTTATTTATTTACTTATTTATTTATTAAATTTATTTTGGAGACTTAAGCATACAAGAAATGAC
Source organism: Dryobates pubescens (assembly GCF_014839835.1). NCBI lineage: Eukaryota > Metazoa > Chordata > Aves > Piciformes > Picidae > Dryobates > Dryobates pubescens. The sequence continues at coordinate 29,651,981 of NC_071612.1, forward strand.
TGAGGGAGCTGGGAAAGGTTAGTTTGGAAAAGAGGAGGCTGAGGGGAGACCTCATTGCTGTCTACAACTACCTGAAAGGACCTTGTGGAGAGGTTGGTACTGGTCTCTTCTCACAGGTAATTAGTGATAGAACAAGAGGGAACAGCCTCAAGCTGCAGCAGGACAGGATTAGACTGGGCAGTAGAGAAATCTTTTTCCCAGCCAGAGTGGTCAGGGATTGGAATGTGCTGCCCAGGGAGGTGGTGGAGCCCCCAAGCCTGACTGTGTTTCAAGGTGGCTTGGATGTGATGCTTGAGGCTATGTTTTAGGGGTGACCCATGTAAAGTAGGTTCTGGGTTAGACTTGGTGATCCTGAGGGTCTATTCCAACTTGAATGTTTCTGTGGTTCCGTGATTTAAATTTTGTAAACAACACAGAAACTCCTCAGACCCCCCCAGGGGGACTGTTCACCTCCTCCCCCACTCCCTCCCTCATTCCTGTCACCTCACACAGAAGTCAAAACAGAGATCCCCTGGCAAGGCCATGCGAGAGAGAGATAGAAGTTACAAGGAGAAGAAGAAGAAAAGACAGCAAGAACTGTTTCTGCCTCTGCTCTATATCCCCAGTAGCTATCCAATGAATTATTATTACTTTAGCATTAATTTTTTCTTTTGCATCCAATGGTAATTTATTTTACTTTCAGCCCTGTGAGGAGAGGCTGAGGGAGCTGGGGTTGCTTAGCCTGGAGAAGAGGAGGCTCAGGGGAGACCTTCTTGCTCTCTACAACTACCTGAAAGGAAGTTCTAATCAGGTGGGGGTCAGGCTATTCTCCCAGGCTACTTGAGATAAGACAATAGGGCATGGCCTGAAGCTGTACCAGGGGAGGTTTAGGTTGGCTGTTAGGAAGCACTTCCTGACAGAAAGGTTGATTAGGCACTGGGATGGACTGCCCAGGGAGGTGGTAGAGTTGCCATCCCTGGAGGAATTTAAGAAAAGCTTGGATGTGGCACTTGGTGCCATGGTTTAGCTGATGTGGTGGTGTTAGGTCATAAGCATCTCAACATCTTTCTTAAATTGAAGGGCCCAGAACTGGACACAGGACTCAAGGTATGGCCTAACAAGTGCTGAGTACAGGGGCACAATGACTTCCCTGCTCCTGCTGGCCACACTACTTCTGATCCAGGCCAGATGCTGTCAGGGGTTGGGTTTGTGTCAGACTGAGAAACTGGAATATAAGCATAGGAATTTTGGGGAGATATCTGGATGTGAGAGAAGCAATAGGAAGGTTCATGCATTGAGAAACTTGGTGCTGGGTGGGTGAATGCACTGCATTGGAAGCCATTCCCTGTGCTCCCCAGTGAAAGGGCTGTGGGGCTAAAGGGGCACACACAAAACAGAGACTTTGGACTTTCATGTATCCTCTGCTCAACAAATGACCTCGACTGGTTTTGGGAACAAAGCCAAGCTTAAGCTGACAGTTCTCAGCTGTAGAATAAGAAGCTGTACTCTGCAGTGTTGGCTGGAAGGTCTTTGTTTTGCCATGCTGCTCTGCAGCAGCCAACAGCTGTGCTGTCTGTCTGCATGAAACCTGTGCGTGTTCATTTACTTCCAGTGTGGCATTTTTTACAGAAGTACTTTGCAAGGATAGAATTTGACTAATTACTACCATGTTTTTTTTCCTTTTTATTTTTCCCACCATGATAATTTTAACCTTGTTACTTAGTAGTCATGTAAAATGTTCTTAAAAAGTTTAGTAACAGTTCTTGCTGGGCTTTGTTATCATCATTAGTGTAAGTGCATGCTTAAAATGAATCACAGAATGTTAGAGGCTCAAAAGCTCACCCAGTCCAACCCCCCTGCCAGAGCAGAAGCACCTAGAGAAGATCACACAGGAACACATCCAGGTGGGGTTTGAATATCTCCAGAGAAGCAGACTCTGCAACCCCCTGGGCAGCCTGTTCCAGGGCTCTGTCACCCTCACAGGGGAAAAAAATTTCCTCATATTTGTGTGAAACTTCCTCTGCCTCAGCTTCTACCACTGCCCCTTGTGCTGGCATTGGGCATCACCCAGCAGAGCCTGGCTCCAGCCTCTGGGCACTCACCTTGCACAGCTTTATCAACATGCATGAGGTCACCCTCAGGCTCCTCCTCTCTTCCTGGTTTTGAGCTGCGAGGTAGTCCAGACCAGGAGGCAGAAAAGATATTTTACTACTTTTGGGGGAGTAAAAAAATAATAATGCTGCACACTGTTTGAAGCTACAGAGCCCTCAGCTCCCTCAGGCTCTCCTCATAAGGAAGATGTTCCACTCCCCTAATCATTTTCATGGCTCTGTGCTGGACTCTTTCAAGCAGTTCCCTGAAGTCCTTCCTGAACTGAGGGGCCCAGAACTGGACACAATATTCCAGATGTGGCCTCACCAGGGCAGAGTAGAGGGTCAGGAATATATGTGGGCTTCCTCTGAACTGCTCCATGAGGATAGCAGCAAAAGTGTTTTAAAGTATATCATTGGGCAAACTCTTCTGTACCCTTAAAATGCTGCCTGGATACACAAATGGTCACCTTTCTGGAGAAGACAGAGTTTGCAGCATCTTGTACACCAAGCATATTCTTGGCAATGTGTGGTTTGCTTTATGAAACTAAATAAAACCAGGGAAATGCAAATGGGGGCAAGGGAGGAAATGAATGTTTTCAGCTGAGATTTGCACAGAGATGACAGGTGAATGAGGTGGAGAGGTAAAGAACAGCTGTTCCAGATGGCAGCAGCTTCAGAAGGGAAAATGCAGGAGTCAAAGCAGTCAGACTGTAGGAAGAGATGATATTTATGTAGGATGAGTGGTGCTGGCAGGGAGATGAGTGTTGGAGGTCACTGGGAAAAGTACATCAAACTCTGTGTAGGAAGTTTGTCTTTTAAAGTAGCCGTTTCCTGTCAAATGAATATTTTTCAGTCATTTTCAGCACTGATTGCAGGTATTTACCTGAAAGCTTTGGGCTACCCGAGCAATCAGCATTTTCTCTTACTCCTTGCTGCCTAAGCTGAGTTTTGCATTGACAGCAGGCAAGAATAAGCAATCCTGAAAATGGCAGAAATTTCCTAATGATTCAATTCAGTTTTCATAAGTCTTATTTTTGAAGCATTCCTTTTGTCTCTTTAATCCACTGCCTGGAAATTAAAGCTTGAAAGGGGCTTAAAAATCTAACAGCCCTGATTTGAGGGGTTTAAAACATACAGAATTCTTAAAAGGCCTGTCACAGTGATGTTACAGTTTGAAGGGGGAACTGTAGCCTAGTTCCTGGCTGCAAATACTGAAAATAAATGAATAAAATTATTACCATTGGATACAAAAGGAAAATAATGCTAAGGTCTGTAGAATTCATTGGCTTGCTAATGGGGTAGAGTAGAACAGTTCATGCTCTCTTTTCTTCTCCTGTTGCTTCTGCTTGCAATTTCTCTCTCTCCCATGGCCTTGCTACAGAATGTCTGTTTTGATTCCTCTGTGAGGTAGCAGGAAGGAGGGAGGGAGTGGGGGAGAAGGTGAACAGTCCCACTGGATCCAGCCTGGAGGTCTGAGGAGTTTCTGTGTTGTTTATAAATGCTCAATCTCTATCTATTGTACATCTATTGTGTATTTTGTACCTATTCATTGCATTTCCTATTTCTGGATTGTTGCTTGTTTGTGAATAGAGCTTCATTTGCTTCTAAAACCTTCTGAGCTGCTCTGGCAATTCATTTTTTTTTTTTTTTTTTTTGGTGGGGGGAAGGTCTCCAAATTAGTTGGGGGATGACTTCAACCCACCACAGAGTGTAATTTGAGCTACTTCTGCATAAATAGTTCATACAAGAAACAAATATAAACCAGTACGAAACTAATTGAATCATAGAACTGTCAGGGTTGGAAGGGACCTCAAGGATCAGCCAGTTCCAACCCCCTTTCCATGGGCAGGGACACCTCACACTACAGCAGGTTGCTCATAGCCACATCCAGCCTGGCTGCAAAAACCTCCAGGGGTGAGGCTTCCACCACCTCCCTGGGCAACCTGTGCCAGTGTCTCACCACCCTCATGGGGAACAACTTCTTCCTAATATCCAATCTGAATCTACCCATTTCTAGTTTTGCTCCATTCCCCCAGTCCTATCACTCTCTGACACCCTAAGAAGTCCCTCCCCATCTTTCTTGTAGCTGTCTTGAGATACTGGAAGGCCACAGAGGGCTCCTCAGAGCCTTTTCTTCTCCAGACTGCACAACCCCAGCTCTCTCAGTCTGCCCTCACAGCAGAGCAGCTCCAGCCCTCTGCTCATCCTTGTAGTCCTTCTCTGGTCACCTTACAGCACCTCCAGATCCTTCTTGTAATAGGAGCTCCAGAACTGGACAGAGTGCTCCAGGTGTGGTCTCAGCAGAGTGGAGCAGAGGATGAGAATTACCTCCCTGCCCTGCCGGCCAGCGAAGCAACAGACACAGGGAAGTGAAAGCAGAGAGAGATGTTGGTCTCTGCTGCCCAGCAGCAGGACACTGGTCAGTCTTGGGCCGCAGGGCTCTCTGGGCTTGGTGGCTCCTCTGGAGCACAGACACCATGGATGCATCCCCCCCAAACTTCCTTCTTTCATTTCATTCTTCTATCTGAGTTGACATCATCTGGCATGGAATACCCCTCTGGCCAGTCTGGCTCAGCTGGCCCAGCTGTGTCTCCTCCCAAATTCTTGCCTACCCCTTAGCATATTCATGGGGCAGGGAAATGTTGGAAGTGCACAGCCTTGGGCTTGTTCAGCAGTAGCCAAACCCTGCTGCTGCAAAACACAACACTAGAAGGATGCTTTGAGAAGAGTTGACTCCAGCTCAGCCAAACCCAGTATACATCAAAACAGAAATTCTTTGTCATGTGAAGTAGCCTCTGGGTTGAGAGAACTGATTTTCATGAGTGAGCAAAGGGATGATCGTACAGCGCTAAATGTATTAAGTGCTTATGATGAATGCTTTGGAATACTGCAGATGAAAGGTACAATGTGATTTTTGTTCTTTTTTTCCTCCCTTCCCTTCCCTTCCCTTCCCTTCCCTTCCCTTCCCTTCCCTTCCCTTCCCTTCCCTTCCCTTCCCTTCCCTTCCCTTCCCTTCCCTTCCCTTCCCTTCCCTTCCCTTCCCTTCCCTTCCCTTCCCTTCCCTTCCCTTCCCTTCCCTTCCCTTCCCTTCCCTTCCCTTCCCTTCCCTTCCCTTCCCTTCCCTTCCCTTCCCTTCCCTTCCCTTCCCTTCCCTTCCCTTCCCTTCCCTTCCCTTCCCTTCCCTCCCTCCCCTCCCCTCCCCTCCCCTCCCCTCCCCTCCCCTCCCCTCCCCTCACTTCAGGGGCAATTTTTGACGAATCTGCCAAAAAGGATGAGGAAGTTTTTCGGATGGCAGTTGCTGATCTCAACCAGAATGATGAAATCTTGCAGACAGAGAAAATCACCTGCTCAGTGACCTTCGTGGATGGCAACAACCCCTTTCAGGCCGTGCAAGAAGGTAGGACACCTCAACGAGGTTCTGCTGCTTTCTTCAGAGTCATAGTACTACCCTGACAGCTTCCTAGCTTTGTGAGAAATGTGTGATTGATGTTGACTTCTTTTTTCATAGAGCATAAACTGCAGCATTTTGTGTTGGATTTGGCTGCTGTGGTTTGTGTTGATCCAGCGACGTCAAGCTTAGTGTTTATCCATTTTGTGAGCAAAGGCTCTTGGAAAATGGTAGAGGAACCAAGGATGATTTGCTGACATCTGCCCTCTCTTCCAGGCTGTTTTGAAGTTGTGGTCAAACCAGTAGCCTTTACTCTGTGAATTCTCAATGCTGCTTTTCTTCTTGCCAAGGAGCACTTGGAGAACAGAGGTTGTTGTGTGGATAATGTTTTCAGCACACACGCCTGAAAGTGTTGCCTGTTTTATAGAAGAGATTAGAGATAACCTCGTGACTCGGCCACCCGTGTCCAATACGATTCTGTACTCACTCCATTCTTTGTTTTTTCCCCAGTTGTTGGACAAGAGATGATGTTGCTTTGGGCTCCTGTGACAGCAGTAGGGTGATAACAGGGTTCAATATTTGGAATCCCTCTGACCTGGATTAGTAAATCCCTGGTGTGACTGAGCAGCTGTGTGGAAAGACAGATACATGAAGTCTTGAGAAATGTGGGTTCTGATTTGTTTCCCGAGCATTCATTATTTCTTCTCTGTTCTGGCACAGTAGCTTCTGTCTGAGATGCAGATGATGTTAAATAAACTTCTCTTAACAAAATGTTGATGGCTTACTATACCCTTACAGGCTCTGTATTGACACTTGACATAGAACTTGAGATGTAAGCAGCAAACTCACAAACAATTGCTGTGATACTTAGAAAGTCGAAGGTTAATAGCTGCTTGACTTCAGTGGGTTATTGACAGGACCTTGTTAGTTAAAAGGTCTTTAATGCTTATGTGACAATTTTTTATCAGTATCATTTATAATTTTTAAGAATTTAAGGTTTGGGTTTTTTTCTCTTGTAAAATCGTATATGTGTAATGAGAAGTCTGGGCTCGATAAGGCTGAAGCAGAAAATTGAAGTGATTTTGAAAGTGTTCCAATCAGAATCTATTTCAATCTCAAAAGACCAAGATAAAACCTGAAGGTATTGAATGCTTTTAGAATTCCAGAGTGTAACAACAGGTAAGTGAGGTCAATCTCTTTTTTTTTTTGGCTGCTTTCCACACTGCTAGTATTTCCACTATTTCCCAGTTGATCCAGGATGGACAATGCTAGCTGAGGCTCTGTCGTTAGCACTGAAACATACCACAGCAGCTAATTTTCTTTATCATTATTAGAGTGCCTGCAAATTATTACACAGAATGGTGTTTCAAGCAACTTATTTCTTTCTAACCTAAAGAGTGAGTCTGGTGAGATTTGCTCTCTGATACAGATTCCACCCCTCCAAAAAAAGTGTGTGTATATATATATATATGTGAAAGAAAGTTGTGGGGCGAACTAATTCAACCCATAACAGCAGTAAAGCAGAACCGTCTTAAGAAGTTCATGACCTGAATATGTCAAAGTTAAATTCCCTAATTTATTTTTTTTGGTAAAAGTTGCATTTATTGCTTTTGAACACACTTTGGTATAGTCAATACTTGAAATGTGAACAGAGTGGATTTGGCAGGAAGTTTGTGTTGAGGTTGGGGGTGGGGGAAGACCTGTTGTGATATCGATGAGTTCAGTAAAGTGCTTGCCAGTAAAAAGTGTCTCTAGTAAATGGGTGGTGAAATACAGCTGTGTGGTTAGCAAAGGCTCATCTTCACTACTTTGTAAGTGCTCTGTAGTTTGTTTGGTATAATCTGAGTGAAGGACAAAGGCAGCATCTTTTGTGTTCGTGTGTCTGTGCCGTGTTGGCTGTTGAACTATTTTACAGTGATGGATGTGCTTCTCTTAATTTGTTTTAACTGAATACAGGCAGGAGCTGCACTGTGATGTCTCAAATACTTTGCACCAGCTTTTGCCCTTTCTCCCTTCCTCAACATCTTGCAACCACTTGCCTCCTCTTGACAACTGAACTTCTTGAAAGCATTAGTAGCAGAAAAGGGGACCGCTGGAACCGTTGCCACCTCTTTCGCAGTGTGCTGGGTTAAGCCCAGCCTAGGAGGGGTGGGCTGGAAAACCTAGCCACAGGTGGGCAAAGAAACCTGACCCCAGGTGGGCAAGGAGACCTGGTCCAGCTCCCAGGGGAAGGGGCCCCCTGCTCAAAGTTTATTCCACTCCCACTTTCTGTCCACAGCCCTATTTAAGACAGGCAACTTCTTACCTCTCTCTCTCCTGCCCTCCTCTCTCCCACACCCTTCTGCTGTTGCTGTGAACATGTGGTCCCAGAGATCTAAGGGCACTGTATCCAAAGAGAACCCATCTTACATCCAGAGAATCTTTTGCCAGTTGCATCTGGTTTTGCATATATATTTATTTATCCCTTTTCCTTATACCTCTGTGGCCTTCCTTTCACATAAATACTTTTTGGATTTTTTGGTTAAATTTACCATTTTTTTTACTTCCGAATCGGTGCAAGACTCTTCTTTCACTGCTTTACCTCTCTCTTCTCCTCCTGCTTAATTTCCTTTCCCTAGGGGGAAAAGGGGATAGGGCAGGCAACCTAAAATCTGTTTGGCTCCAGGAAAAAAGCTTAAAAGGCTACACATAGTTTATCCCTTGGGAAAATACTAAGCCGAACTGCTCTGTACTTATCACCACAGAAAGGTCATTGAAACACTCAGGCCATTTCTGTATTCCAGTTGTGAAAGAATCACCAGAATGAAGCTAAATCTCCTGGTTTTAAATGTGTATGGCATTCAGTATGCGCAAGCTTTCTGTTTCCATGCCAGCATGACCCTTTCCTTTATGTGAGCATAACATTAATATGAGTCCTAGGTAGCATGACCTCTCCTATCAGGTAGAGGAGACTGAACTGCAAATTTTAAGTTATTTATTATTATAGTCTACTATTATTAAATATATAAAGTGCATCGAGTTTGCTTTGTTCTTGTTCACAACATCTGAATTTCTGTTATGATTTTGACATTTTGCATTATGTCTAATCTACAGGATAGCCTTTAAAAGAACAACAACAACAAGAAGAAGAGCTTTTAATGTTTGGCTAAATGTTAATTTAAAGCAATGAAGCCATAGTAGCGCCTTAAAAATGGATCTGATTTTTTCCTGAAGTGTGGCACTTTTAGTGAAGACAGAAGGTTCTTAAAATTGGCCTAGGGTTTTGGATTTCAACAAGGCCAACAAGAAGTCATGAGCGAATATCTGATCAGGCATTAAGGACAAAGGAGATATTTACCAATCTGTTGTTCATAATGATCCCCTAATGGACAGCAGGGTAGCGTTTCCACCTTCAATTTTATTAATGAAATTGCTAATTAACTCCCAAATAATGTAGACAGGAACTCTGAGATACTTAATATTGATTTGGGGATGTAAAGATAACTAATATGAGACAATCAGCTGCTGTGCTGTACTTATTGTTCTTCCCTTCCGATCGATTGTTATGAATTATGATGGCGCCCTGAGATGCCTTCCATTGGTACCTTGGGGCACCTCATTAACGCTTCTGATCGGAGCCACGAGACTCTATTGCAAAGCTGAATGCTTTTATCCCAGGAGAGCTGTGACTGGCATGCCCCAAAATGTCCCTGGAAGTGCCCTCAGGGACAGGTTGTAGGATATTCATGCAGTGACTCACTAATTGAAGTCCTACAGGTTTGATACCAAATTTTAAGTCAAGCTGTAACTATTCTGTCTTGATAAATGCTTAGCTACCTGTGTCTCTGAATATAGCTTGCTTATTGTGTTTGGGAGACCAACAACACATCATGCTACAGCCAGCTTTGACCAGAGAGGGGTTCACACAGGCAACGTGGAAGGCATCCTCTGGCTAATTCCATTGTCAAACCTAGCACTGAACAGGCCCAGTTGTGTTTCCCCCAGGTAATGCTGCAGTCCAGTCAGGACTAACATAATGTCCATGTTGGCATTCTGCATACACAGAATATTCCAGTGCTCTTCTGGGTGGTTTTGCTCTAGAGTACAGAAATAGGAAGTGAAACTGAGTTTCTATAATGCAAGGAAATATTTCTTGCCTTTCCTCTGTGCAGTGGATGTGGTTCACTGTGCAACTCTTGTCTGCATGGGATGAGGTTGTCCTGTGGTGGGGGACTGTCTTGGTCTGGAGGAGGGGAAATAAACTTGGTTCTTTGTGAACACTCCTGTGTTATGAAACTAGAGGCACAAACAAGGCCAAATATCAACAGCTCTTGAGGCTACTTATTAACAGAATAAAGGGGACGGAACAGAAGAAGGGAGAGAGGGAAAAAATGGAGAGAGAGAGAGAGAGAGAGCAGGAAAGGCATTATATGACCACCCTCTCCCCAGCCCCAAGACGATTTGGGTCTGTGGAAGGGTGCTGCTGCATCCTTGCTGGTTTGTGCTGTCTGCACTGGAGGAGGGGAGGGAGAGATCCTAAAGTCCAAGTCCTTCTCTGAGCAGCCTCCAAAATAGGGTGTCTTCAGTAAAGATGTCTTCTCTCTTCTCCATGAGTTGCAGCATGCAGAACTTAGGGGACAGAGAGAGGGTCCCTCCTGGTCTGCTGCCTCCAGACTGCATGGTGATGTCGTTTTTCTCCTGAGTCTGTCCTTTTCTCTCCTTGTGTTCTCCTGAGCAGGCATCGCTCAGGTCTTTTATACAGTGTTTTAGTCACAGTTCTTTTAGATATGTGTCCAGGAATTGTCCCCAGGGAATCTTCCTGTGTATTTGTCTCAGTCCAGAGAGGGAAAGAGGCTCAAGTTTTTTAACACTGCCATCTTATGTAATTAGAGGCACAAATGAGGGCAAAATATCAACAGCCCTTGAGTCTATTTATTAACAGAATAAATTGGACAGAACAGAAGGAGAGAGAGAGAGAGGGAGAAAAAATAGAGAGGGAAGAGGGAGAAAGAAGAGGAAAGGAATTATATTACCACTCCCCACTTCCCAAGATGGTTTGGGTCTGTGGAGGAAGGCTGCTGCCTTGTTGGCTGTGCTCCACTGGAAGAGGGGAGGGAGAGATCCCAAAGTCCAAGTCCAAGTCCTTCTCTGAGCAGACTCTTCAGCTCCATGAGTTGCAGCAAGAGGAACTTAGGACACAGAGGGAGGGTTCCTTCCTCGTCTGCATCTCCCAGGCTCCATGGTGATGCCTCTGTCCTTTTCTCTCCTGGTATTGTCTTTGTTTTTCTTCACAGCAGACATTGCCCAGTTGTTTTCCTTCTCTCGAGCCAGTAGTTTTGTGCAGGTGTGTAGGTATGTGTCCAGGTGGTGAATCCATTGCATCCTTTGCACCATCCTTCCTCCCTGGGGTAGCTGATGGGTAAAGACGATCTTGTCTGTGCACATTCCAGAGGGTGCTTATCCAGTGGCATCTGCCCAATACACATCAGTTATTTTCTGGTCAAGGAGCAAAGGTGATTTTATCTTTGTTGAGTCACATCAAGAGAGACAAGATTGAGTCTCTTGCAGTATTCCTTCTGTGCTTGCAGGGGTCTGGTGGAGTGGGAGGCCTCAGCCTCCTCCTTCTACTTTTACCTGTCCATACACAGAGTACACATCAGGCATTTACCATGCCAGGTGGTGAATCCATTGGATAGTCCAGAAGTCTTTTCACCATCCTCCCTTTCCAGGGTAGAGATGTTCTTGTCTGTGCACATTCCAGAGCGTTGGTACCAGTGGCTCTGCCCATTACACATTTCTCTTGCCTGGGAGCAAAGGTGATTTTATCTTTGATGATTCACATGGAGAGAGACAATATTGAGTCTCTTACAGGGACAGAAGTCTGGGACAAGACTGGTTGGTAGGTCAGGGTGAGATACCAGTGAGATACATGGTGAGGGGTGCATGACTCCAGGCTGATGGGCACAGGGAGGAGGAGAGGAGTGGCTGAGGGTGGCTGAGACATGTCAATAGTGCATTTCAGGCCCTTGTGGCAGCTGCAGCCCAGGTGCTGTGATGTATGGCAGTGAGAGGCACCTGGGGAAACATCCAACAGGACAGGTACCTTCCTCTCTTCCTTTCTTCCATGAAAATGCTACACAATACTTATAATACTCTGTAATGTGAGGCCTCAAAATACTGAGAAAGGAAGAATATTGTGGCTAGATTTTTATGCTGTGCCCCAGTGGGGTGCTGCAAAGTAAAAGCAGGAGCTTAAGTTGTCTTTGAATGCTTGATGAGGGAAGTAGGGATTGTCACCTTGTCCATGGTAGTAGGTCAGTACTGCGGCACTGTGAAAGAAGGAATTAGGGTGTCAGGTTCATGCTAGTGGCAATAATGATATATATTAGAGTAAGCTTTACTTAATTTCCTTGGAGACTTCAATTTACAGCAGTACTTAAGTAGGGGTGGGAGAAGCCTTCAAAAGGTTTTGAGTTCTGCAATATATTTAAACTGCAGTTCTATTTGCAAAGTCATGAGGCCATATTTCTTTTTAATGCTTTGGGTTTGTGGTTTGTTGTTGGTTTTTGTTTCTGTCACTGAGAAATTTTGGCAAAAGAAACAGATTTGCTTCTTTCCTGCTTCTCATAAAATCATTCTATTCTCTTACTTCTCTCACTTTCGTAATTCTTGTGCTCAGTTGAATGCACTAATAATGAATGCACTTAAATTCTGGGGTTTCCTCCAGTCCTTAATTTCTCATTAATATTATGATCATATGGTTACTGAATGTCTAATGTGAAACATGCAGCAGCCTGTGCATTTGTATAGAATTCCCTGATGGGTTACCTGGATAGACAAATTGCAAAATACTCTGTTTCAGTCCACTGCTAATGATTATCCAAACCCTCATCTTCTACATTTCTTCCCACAGAGCTGTATTCTTGAAATACTCTTTTACTTATATTTAAGTGCAAGTGTTTTTCACTGAAGCAAATATTATTGCCTGCTCTTAATTCCTCTCTCAATAGGAAAAGTGGAAAGAAGGGGGGTTGATAACTCAAATTTTAGAATCATAGAACTGTCAGGGTTGGAAGGGACCTCAAGAGACCACCCAGTTCCAACCCCCCTGCCATGGGCAGGGACACCTCACACTACAGCAGGTTGCTCACAGCCACATCCAGCCTGGCTGCAAAAACCTCCAGGCATGAGGCTGCCACCACCTCCCTGGGCAACCTGTGCCAGGCTCTCACCACCCTCATGGGGAACAACTTCTTCCTGACATCCAATCTGAATCTACCCACTTCTTGTTTTGCTCCATTCCCCCCAGTCCTATCTCTCCCTGACACCCTCAAAAGTCCCTCCCCAGCTTTCTTGTAGCCCCCTTCAGATACTGGAAGGCCACAATTAGGTCTCCTTGGAGCCTTCTCTTCTCCAGACTGAACAGCCCCAAATCTCTCAGTCTGTCCTCATAGGAGAGCAGCTCCAGCCCTCTGCTCATCCTCATGGCCCTTCTCTGGTTGTGTTGATCTCTACAGCCCCTATACTGCCACTCCCACTTGCATCCTAAGAGTAACAGAACTAAATCTGCAGGACTTTGTAGTGCTTGAGGCATCCACAGCATCTGGAAGGTTGCAAAACTCAGCAGGACCCATGTCCAAAGCTATGTAGGGTCCTCAGAGATCCACTGCCAATATCTTCAATCTGATGGCAAACATTTTATTTTGTGCTGAAAGGTTTTATTATTATTACTATTATTATTATTATTGCTTGTATTAGTAGTAGTAATACTGTTATTGTTATTATTTCTATTCCCTTCTTCTACCTCCTTTTTTTTGGACAATATCATGATTTACCTACCTTAAATAATGTCTCTATAGTAACCTAAAGTTGTCTTCTATAGGCTCCCTATGACACAAGGCAAGTAGATTTGACTGATGCTGCTTGAAATACATTTTGTTTGACAAGTTTTCTTATTGCCATCACATATATGTGGGCTTTTAATATTTATTTTACTTTTTTTTAAATCAACCTTTTTGTCATTCAGGTTAGTCACCAGAGGATGCTTACAGACACCATCTCAAGCCCTCGTAATGGCTTTTGAAAGCTTGTTGTGATCAGTGAAGTAAATAAGGCAGTGAGTCATAGCTAAATGGGATTCGGCTGTGGAGTTGCAGAGGATTGTAGGGCAGCAATATGCATGAAGGGCACAGGCAGGATGCTATTCAAGCAAAGCTCTATGGTGAGAAATTATGGCCTGATGGATGTATCTGCTTTGGCCTTCAAGACTACAGGATCACAGGATGTTAAGGGTTGGAAGGGACCTCTGGAGAGCTTTGAGTCCAACCCCCCTGCCAGAGCAGGACCATAGAATCCAGCACAGGTCACACAGGAATGCATCCAGATGGGGCTTGAAAGGCTCCAGAGAAGGAGACTCCACAACCTCTCTGGGCAGCCTGTTCCAGTGTTCCGTGACCCTTACAGTGATGTTGAGGTGGAACCTCCTGTGCTCTAGTTTCCATCTATTGCCCCTTGTCCTATCACAGGGTGCAACTGAGCACAGTCTGTGTCTTCCCTCTTGACCCCCAGCCCTCAAATATTTGTAAACATTTACTAAATCCTTTCTCAGTCTTCTCCTCTCCAGGCTAAACAGCCCCAGGAATATCATCAGTGAGAGGCACATCAGGCAGTGCTGCAGTCCTTTCAGCATCCTTGTAGCCCACCAATGGACTCTCTCCAGCAGATCCCTGTCCCTCTTGAACTGGGGAGCCCAGAACTGGATGCAATATTCCAGGTGAGGTCTCAGCAGGGCAGAGTAGAGGGGGAGGAGAACCTCCCTGGATCTGCTGGACACACTCCTCTGAATGCACCTCAGGACCCCATTGGCCTTCTTGCCCCCCAGGGCACATTGCTGTCCCATGCAGAACTTGTCCACCAGCACTCCCAGGTCCACTTAGTCTTCTCTGCATATTACACTAGACGGATATAGTAAGATTCTCCTTTCCTGTTTCTCTGGTTGCTGTAGAAATGTGTTTAGATCCACAGGTTTCATGGATTGCTAAACTTTCTTTCTGTCACTATTTCTTCAAATTTGTCAGCTTTCCTTGTGCTGTTTATTAACCAGGACATGTTTAGTCTGAGATTAAACCTTTACAGGGCTGCACTTCTTCACTGCCCTTCTGTTTTGCTCCAGGTTTACTTCCTTGCTTCCCAATAAAATGGGTTTTGATGTGAAATGATATTACTGAGGAGGAAAAGAAATAATTTTCAGCTAGAATTTGAACTATAAAAGGTTAAGGGAGAAGAGGAGAAGCATCATTTCAGAGATGATTTAAAATTCCATTGTAAAATGAGGAACTGTTGGAAGTGCTTGGCACCACAATTTGCTTGTGTCATTAGTGGGCCAGAAAATAGGACAAAAATTCTTTAGAATTACTGATCCTCTGTGCATCCACTTAATGTGCCAGCAGTGATGGCACTGTGCTCCCTTCTCAGAAGTGATGGATTTGAAGCCTGGTACTCTTACACGGGCTTTGCCCTCCTTTTAGTCCTGCTAAGTCCACAAAATCAGACAGCTCTCCAATTTGCATGAATTTTGCATGGGAGTCCAAGAACTGGCAGCCTAAGAAAAAAGATTTTACAACATTTCACAGAATCACAGAAACTTTCAGGTTGGAAAAGACCCTCAGAATCCCCAAGTCCAACCTGCCATTGGAATTGGCTGCCCAGGGAGGTGGTGGAGTCACCGTCCCTGGAGGGGTTCAAGAGAGGGTTGGACGTGGCACTTGGTGTCATGGACTCTAGTCATGAGGTCTGTGGTGACAGGTTGGACTTGATGATCTTTGAGGTCTCTTCCAACCTTGGTGATACCGTGATAGAACCCTACTCTGCAAAGTTCACCCCTAAACCATAGCCCCAAGCACCACATCCAAACCACCTTGAAACACAGCCAGGCTTGGGGACTCCACCACCTCCCTGGGCAGCACATTCCAATCCCTGACCACTCTTGATGGGGAAAAATTCTTCCCAACATCCAGTCTAAACCTACCCAGTTGCAGCTTGAGGCCATTCCCTCTTGTTCTATCACTAATTACCTGTGAGAAGAGACCAGCGGCAGCCTCTCCACAAGGTCCTTTCAGGTAGCTGTACATAGCAATGAGGTCTCCCCTCTGCTTCCTCTGTTTCACACTAACCATCCCCAGCTCCTTCAGTTGTTTTTAATCAGATTTATTCTCCAGGCCCTTCACAGCTTCCCTGCCCTCCTCTGCCCTGGCTCCAGCACCTCCACATCTCTCTTGGATTGAGGTGTCCAAAACGGGACTCAATACTCAATAGACTTGAAAGAGTTTCCTCCCAGGCTTTTGCTGTAACAGGCCTGTGACTGTGAGACAGACTATTAACCTCACTGCCTCTTCTTTAAAGCTGAATCAAATAGATTAATAAATACCTGGATAAGTGTGATGCCCTTTGGTGGTGAAGTGCAGAGTGAATTTTATCACAGTATTATAGGAGTAGCTTGATAGGCTGATAGTCTGCAGTTACTTACATTTCAAATCCAGATTGGATCCTTCCCGTTTCTTCAAGATGTATATTCCCACTTGCAGTTCACAAGTGCCCAAGATAAGGGGGTGGATTAAGTGGGGTCTGGGGTGCATTCAGAGGAGTGTGTCCAGCACATCCAGGGAGGTTCTCCTCCCCCTCTACTCTGCTCTGCTGAGACCTCATCTGGAATATTGCATCCAGTTCTGGGCTCCCCAGTTCAGGAGGGACAGGGATCTGCTGGAGAGAGTCCATTGGTGGGCTACAAGGATGCTGAAGGGACTGCAGCACTGCCTGATAAGGAGAGGCTGAGAGGCCTAGGGCTGTTTAGTCTGGAGAGAAGAAGACTGAATTGGGATTCAATAGATGTTTAAAAATATCTGAGGGCTGGGGGTCAGGAGGGAGGGGACAGTCTCAGCTCAGTTGCACCCTGTGATAGGACAAGGGTAAATGGATATGAACTCGAGCACAGGAGGTTCCACCTCAACATGAGGAGGAACTTCTTCACTGTAAGGATCACAGAACACTGGAACAGGCTGCCCAGAGAGGTTGTGGAGTCTCCTTCTCTGGAGGCTTTCCAGCCCTGTCTGGATGTGTTCCTGTGTGACCTGTGCTGGATTCTATGGTCATGCTCTGGCAGGGTGGGGTGGGCTGGAAGATCTCCAGAGGTCCCTTCCAACCCCTAACATCCTGTGAGTCTGTGATCCTGTGATCTGTTTTTGTACACTAAACACAGTATTTCAGTCTGATGTGTTGATATACTCTGACACACTGCTTGTGGTTTACATTTAAGAAAGCTATACAAATTGTGAGCTAATTAAATAGTATCAGTGGTGCATTTAAGTGCTTAAAGCCACTGTGCCTGATGGGTTTGGAGGTATTTTAACAATTGAGATGTGAGCTGAATCACCTTTCTAGATGCCATTTTTAAAAGTAACCCCTTAGGCTAGGAGTACCCCAAAGTAATCTCCTGAAATAACTAATGGGTACCCTATCTGGCTTTCTTCCCCATCTCTTCCTGTGGAGCAATGTCCTCTAAAATCACTGCAGGAGTCAATCACTACACTCCACCCAGAAATAGGTATTCCCAGGCAGGCCTCACAGCTTGCAAGGTTGCAGCACATTCTGGCAACTACCAACCAATAAGCTGCTGCATCCATATTCTTTTTCTGCTACACAGAGCCCTCCCAAGATCTCTCACAGAACAAAGATAAATTGAACATTTGCTGACTAAGTGTTCTCCATCAACCTAAATTCATTAAATCTTTGTTTCACCTCACATTTTAGGTACCAATATGTGTCTGACTGCTTAGAGATCTGTATTTGCTGCATGCGTCTATATCAGTGTTTGCCTACAATTATGTCATTAATTGATTTTAATTAATTACTTCATTAATTTAATTATCCCCTTTGAGCCTTCCTTGCTCTTCTACCTTCCCTTTTTGAGTGTCTTTTGTTTCACTTACAAGCTTTTTAGTTGCTATTTTTAACCTGTTAGCTCTATGGGCACAGACTGTGGATGAGAAGCTCGACCAGCAGTGAGCGCTTGCAGCCCAGAGAGGCAAGCAGGACTGGGCTGCAGCAAGAGAAGTGTGGCCAGGAGAGCCAGGGAGGGGATTCTTCTCCTCTGCTCCATTCTGCTGAGACCACACCTGGAGCTCTGTGTCCAGTTCTGGAGCCTCTGTTCCAGGAAGGATCTGGAGGTGCTGGAAGGTGTCCAGAGAAGGGCCACGAGGATGAGCAGAGGGCTGGAGCTGCTCTGCTATGGAGACAGACTGAGAGATTTGGGGCTGTTCAGTCTGGAGAAGAGAAGGCTCTGAGGAGATCTTCTTGTGGCCTTGCAGTATCTGAAGGGGGCTACAAGAAAGCTGGGGAGGGACTTTTGAGGGTGTCAGGGAGTGATAGGACTTGGGGGGAAAGAAGCAAAACTGGAAGTGGGTAGATTCAGATTGGCTGTTAGGAAGAAGTTGTTCCCCATGAGGGTGGTGAGAGACTGACACAGGTTGCCCAGGGAGGTGGTGGAAGCCTCATCCCTGGAGGTTCTTATGACCAGGCTGAATGTGGCTGTGAGCAACCTGCTGTAGTGTGAGGTGTCCCTGGCCATGGCAGGGGGGTTGGAACTGGAAGATGCTTGAGGTCCCTTCCAACCCTGACAATTCTATGATTCTGTGTATTCTTAGCAAATACATTGGTCTGTATTTGAGGCACTTGAGTATTTATGTGATGTGAGTAGCTTTAAAGATACTCTTTTCTCTTTCTGTATATAATGAGAGACAAAGTGTACTTTATGGCTGACAGCAGTGTTTTAAAATCTAATTTTGATAATGAGGAAATGAGCCATGACACTGTGTAGGTGAAGCCTGAAGTAAATGATGAAGGTCATTCTCTCAGACAAGGAAATTAATTATATTTTAGCCTGGTTCCCCATTACTTAGACCCTTTATATTATCCCCTACCAAGTCATTTTGACTAAATATCAATTTATGGAAAATTATCTGAGCAAGAGAGAGCAGTTACAAGGACAGATTTCAAAAGTAGGCAGTGTTTTATTAAAACACTAATCATATCAGAAAACCATAACTTTCCATGCTATCTTTTTTGAAAGGATGGCTGCTGTGGGATTTTAATGCTTCTTCTCTCAGGCTCTCAGTGTGCCTTCAGCTTCTGTGGCTGCTGGCCCTGCTGAAACTGTGGGTTGCTTTATTTTTTCCTTTTTAAAATACAACCTTTTGCAATTCTCCTTTGTGTGGGCTGAAAGAGTATTGAGGTGAGCCAGGCTGCTCTGAAGGTGATTTGGTAGGGGTTAAATTAATGAGGTGGGAATTACAAAAATAGAGTTGTCTTTATTTTTCCCCAAAACCCTGCCTGTGGTGGGGTGAAGTTTCCCCCCCCCCCCCAGCATTAACTTTTAAGCCAGAGCAGCTCAGTCAGAAGCAAATGAGGCTGTGTTTACAAGCAAGAACTACACTCTGCAATGGGAGGCAATGAAGATGTACAAAACATACAGGAGTTACAATGTGATACAGATATTGACAATTAGCAAACAACAGGAAACCCCCTGGGCAGAGACCAGGGAAGCCTTTCCACTGCCCTCTCCCCCCACCTCTCTGTCCCAAGAGACAAAAGGAGCAGAGAGAAAGCAGTGGGTTAGACTTAATAGCTCAGCCAAGGCCAGCCAAAGCAGGTTAATCTCTCCAAAGTGAAGCAAAAAGAGCCGAGATCAGAAGAGAAGAGAGAAAATTGTTCTGGTACAGCTCCTCTTATTTCAGATATTTATCCAATGAATTTGTTTAGAATAATCTTTTATTTTCCTTTTCACACCCAAGAGTGGTTTGTTTATATTTTTTCTACTTTCCTGCTCAAAATCTGTAACTGATTTTAAAGGCAGAGCCTAAACCCGCTACACCCACCCCAGAATTAGGTATAAAAAATCACTTGATTATTTATAGGTCCTATTCGATCAGGAATTGTACCAGGATGCTTATGGGCAACTTTAGTACAATTTAGAGAATTCAGGAAGTGGAAAAGGCTAAGCCACAAAATAGCTTCCCCCCACTTATACCATCAGAGGCAAGCCAGCACCTTAGGGAAAGTGTGAAAACGCCAGGCTGTACTCACGGGGACGGAGCAGGAATTTGGTGGTGATCCCTAAGTCTCTCTTTGGTGGCAGGCTCAAGGAACTGCAGATTTTTATGATCCAATTTGTGGATGACACTGCACAATGCAAAGGAAAAGGACCCGCCAGAATCAAAGTGCCCATGGACACGGCTGCCACGAGGGAAGCTCTGTCTGAGCAGCGCAAGAAAACCACAGGTTTGTGGCAGGCTCCGCGACAGGCAGGGAGCAGTACCCCAGGGCAGGCAGGTCCAAGGAGAAGCCAGGTAGTGAGCAAGATGAAGGCGAGAGAGAGAGCAAGAGCAGGAGCAAGGTGAGGGTGAGAGCCCCGACTGCTTTCTGGCCACTCTGTTTAAGGCGTTTCTAGACAATGTGTCCAAAGCCAATGTATAATTAGCACCCTGCTAATCATAGCTCCCAAACCCAGTGGACTTCCCCCATGGGGAAGGAACCTCTGCCCTAGCAGGAAGAATGGGCACTAATGACCTGTCCCAGGCAATTTCGCACCTGGGAAGGCAATTTCATGCCTTTGTCTTTCCCCATTCAACCCTCCGCTGATGGAGATGGGGAAAGGGGCTTTGGAGCACCCCGTAACAGAAAGGTGGAGCCATTAAGGAGATTACTGGGACAGGTAGATGCAACAGGTAGCCTCGATGGTAATCAGAGAACATTTACTCTGAGGTTGGCATAGAGAGGAGAGCTTTGGAGAACCTCTCTTGCTGAGAGGGGGCCTCCAGAGATCATCCAGTCCAACCCCCCTGCCAGAGCAGCATCACCCAGGGCAGTCTGCACAGGAATGCATCCAGGTGGGGCTGGAAAGTCTCCAGAGAAGGAGACTCCACAACCTCTCTGGGAAGCCTGCTCCAGGGCTCTGGCACCCTCACTGGAAAGAAGTTTATCCTCATGATGAGCTGAAACCTTCTCTGGTCAAGTTTCTCTCCATTGTTCCTTGGCTTATTGCTGTGCACTGCCCAAAAGAGCTTGGCCCCCTCTACTTGCCCCCCAGCCCTCAGCTATGGATAGACATTGATCAGATCCCCTCTCAGCCTTCTCTTCTCCACACTAAACAGCCCCAGGGCTCTCAGTCTCTCTTCCCAGGGGAGATGCTCAAGTTCCCTAAGCATCCTCCTGGCTCTCCCTTGGACTCTCTCCAGCAGGTCTCTGTCTCTCTTGAATTGGGGAGCCTGAAACTGGACTTACTACATTACACTGCAAAAAACTAAGAGATCTTTGGGCTATAGGAGCCTTCAAAGCATTACAAAAATGAATTCTAGTGTCTGTTGGCAAACAAGGGGGAGTTTGGGTTTTAAATCTTTATGTAAGGGTATAAAGCACATGGGACTTAACTTCATGTGGAAATTAAGCACCTGCTTAAAGGCTTTCCTAAGCAAGGATATACTTAAGCAATCCCAAATCAGTGACTTAATTTTGTTTGGCTGCTGGCATTCATTATTTTGTTTACTTTAAGGGCATATTTTCTCCAGAAACTTGTAGATCTTAGCAGCCTTTTCTCATCCTGCACATCTGGTTGCTGAAATGACTGCACCAGGTGGCTTTAGCTCCTCTGCTAGTGCTGGAAGCAGAGAATGTGGCACTGTGAGGTCTGGGGGGAAAAAATAAATAAAAATTGAAATCACAATGAATCTTCCAGAGTGCCAGGCCACAAAGCACAGTTAAATAAGTAAAAGCCTACAGAGGTTTTGCTTCTGACACTATGTTTTATGACAAGAGGGTTATGATGTCCCGGGCTCGGTCATCACGAAATACCACACAGCTGTACTAAGAGATTGCAGTTTCATGTTACAGGTAAACAATTTATATTCATCTCATTCCTTTGTGACCAGGTGCAGGAAAGGAAGCCTGCAGGAGGCTACTCTCTCTTTAAGCAATGTTGTGCTATGTCTCTTTAGTACCAAGCTGTGGCTCAGTAGCAAGCCTTGTGACAGCCAGCCCATGCCAGAAGACAGGGAGCATGATTCCCCCTTTCCAGGTGCAGGCAGATGTTGGACCAGCTCTCACAGAATCACAGTACCACAGTACATTAAAGTTGGGAAGGGACCTCCAGAAATCATCCAGTCCAACCACCCTGCCAGAACAGCATCACCCAGGGGAGTCTGCACAGGAAGGCATCCAGGTGGGGTTGGAAAGGCTCCAGAGAAGGAGACTCCACAACCTCTCTGGGCAGCCTGCTCCAGGGCTCTGGCACCCTCATTCTACAGAAGTTTCTCCTCATGTTGAGCTCAAACCTTCTCTGGTCAAGTCCACTTGACCCCCAGCCCTCAGCTATTGATAGACATTAATCAGATCCCCACTCAGCCTTCTCTTCTCCTGACTAAACAGCCCCAGGGCTCAGTCTCCCTTCACAGGGCAGATGCTCAAGTCCCCTGAGCATCCTCCTGGCTCTCCCTTGGACTCTCTCCAGCAGGTCTCTCTGGAGCTGGGGAGCCCAGAACTGGGCACAGGATTGCAGCTGTGGTCTGAGCAGGGCAGAGTAGAGGGGGAGAAGAACCTCCCTAGCCCTGCTGGCCACACTTTTCTTGCTGGACCACAGGATCCCATTGGCTCTCTTGGCCACCAGGGCACATTGCTGTCCCATGCAGAACTTGCTGCTCACCAGCACTCCAAGGTCTTTCTCCATGGAGCTTGTCCTGATTGACCTTCCTGAGGTTTGCCTGCAGCCAGCTCTCGGCCTGTGCAGCTCTCACTGGATGGCAGCACAGCCAAACAGGTTTCAGCCAACCCCAGTTTTGTATCCTCAGGAACTTGCTGAGGATACTCTCAATGCCCTCAGTGAGGTCTTTGATAAAGATATTGAACAAAACTGGACCCAGTACTGATCCCTGGGGAACACTACAGGCTACAGGCCTCCAAGTTGACTCTGTGCCACTGACCACAACTCTCTGAACTCTGTTGTGGAGCCAGTTTACAATCCACCTCAGGGACCAACCCTCTGTGCCACATGTCCTGAGCTGCTCTATGAGGTTGTTATGGGAGACAGTACCAAAAGCCTTGCTGATGTCAGGGTAGATGACATCCACTGCTCTTCATCCTCCCGTTTGGTCATGGTTTCACAGAAGGCTATCAGCTTTGCTGCAATGTTGGGTGCCAGAAGCTGAAAGCAAATAGTTGTTAATGGGTCTAACACAGAAGAAGCTGGCTGACCTAAAAGAGACTTCTGAACCTCTCAGATGCCATTTCAGTTGTAAAGGCATGCCAAACCTTGGCTCCCCCAACAGATTTGAGCAAGGTGAAATCTGCCCAGACTGACAGAAGACTTGAACCAACTTAGGTTATAGCAGCTAATGTGCTCACTAATGGGTGCAATCTGAAGTGTGAGCTGGTGCAATCTGAAGTGTGAGGTGGTGCAAAGAGATGGACTTTTCAAGACACTTATAAAAAGACTTGGTAGTTCTACTTAGAAAGTAAAATTGCATAGGTTTCTTCTCATGTCCTTTCTATTCCTCTGATAGAAGCAAGCAAGAGGGAGTAAATGGGTGCAGATGAAGGGAGAAGACAACTTCCATTAGGCTTTTCCTGCCTTTCCAGTATTTTCCCTTTTTGTAGCATAGTTTTCAT
The DNA here is from genome assembly GCF_014839835.1 of Dryobates pubescens. NCBI lineage: Eukaryota > Metazoa > Chordata > Aves > Piciformes > Picidae > Dryobates > Dryobates pubescens. The sequence continues at coordinate 29,675,129 of NC_071612.1, forward strand.
TCCATCTTAATTTGTCAGTGATGGATCAAATGGTAAGCTCCAAAGAGAAGGGACCTCTAAGGTCATACAGTGTCCTGAGGGGTCAAACCCCCAGACATGCCCTGGCCCAGACAAGGGCTAGGCACCTGTGAATGTGCTAACCTGGACACTCCCTGGGGTCCAGAGGGTCGAGGCAAATGTCTAGCATGTGTGATTAACCTTGTAAGCACCCCTGAGTGTGCAAGCATGGACTCCTCCTGGGCTCCAGATAAACATGCAGCAGGTGTGATTAACCTTGTAACACAGCTGTGAACTGTGTGTGTGCCCCTGGCCATGTTTGGATGTGCCCCATCCTACAGGTCCAGTTACCAGGGTTCTGTGTTACCAAAGGGCATTAATTGTCTCGGGGCAGTATTTAAACCAGCCAAGGAGGCAGGCAACTTGCCTTGCTCTCACCCAGCAGGCAACTAGAACCAAATGCTGCCTGAGTAGCAGCTGAGGAACCTGCTCTAGCAGATCATCCTAGCAGATCAACAATTTCACCCTGGCCTTGCACCTGGACCAAGGTGGAAAGGGGAAGAGCTCCAAGGGAACTGAATCTCAGAAGAGGCTGCAGCCCAGCAACTGAGCCAAGGACTGCTGGAATTATAGCCACAGCACCTGGGAAGTTACCAGACAGAGGAGCAAGCTGTGAGTCCCCAGCTAATCTGCCACAGGATCCCATCTGTGGGAAAACCACAGATCCTATGGTTTCCTGTGTATCCCATTTGAATTGCTGTGTTGGGAACTCTTAGATCTGTGCTTGAATAATGTAACTGTCTTCATATGTGGAATAAAATACCCACAACCAAACAGGACCTGTGAATATACTGTGTAAATAAGTTACAGCACTGTTTGAAGATACCACTGCCCAAGATATTAAGTAATAAAACATATAAAGCTATACATTTTATTACATCCAGTCTGACCTCCCCACAGTCAGCAGGGACATCCCCAACTAGATCAAGCTGCCCAGAGCCCTGACCAGCCTCACCCTGAATATCTCCAGAAATGGAGCCTAAACCACCTCCCTGGGCAACCTGTTCCACTGTTCCACCAGCCTCATAGTAAAGAACTTGTTCCTAACATCCAATCTACATGTGCCCTTCTCTAGTTTGAAGTCATTGCCTCTTGTCCTGTCACTGCAGGCCTTTGCAAACAGGATCACAGGCTCACAGGTTGTTAGGGGTTGGAAGGGACCTCTGGAGATTTTCAAGTCCAGCCCCTCTGCTAGAGCAGGACCACACAGTCTAGCTCAGGTGACACAGGAACACATCCAGATGGACCTTGATAATCTCCAGAGAAGGAGACTCCATAACCTCTCTGGGCAGCCTGCTCCAGTGCTCTGGGACCCTTACAGTAAAGAATTTCTCCCTTGTGTTGAGGTGGAACTTCCTGTGCTGGAGTTTATATCCATTGCTCCTTATCCTATCACAGGGTGCAACTGAGCAGAGCCTGTCCCCTCCCTCCTGACCCCCAGCCCTCAGATATTGATTAACATTTATTAAATCCCCTCTCAGTCTTCTCCTCTCCAGACTGCAAAGCCCCAGGGCTCTCAGCCTCTCCTCACCAGGCAGTGCTGCAATCCCTTCAGCATCCTTGTAGCCCTCTCTTGGACTCTGTCCAGCAGATCCCTGTCTCTCTTGAACTTGGGAGCCCAGAACTGGATGCAGTACTCAAGATGAGATCTCAGCAGGGCAGAGTAGAGAGGGAGGAGAACCTCCCTGGCTCTGCTGGACACACTCCTCTGAATGCACCCCAGGATCCCATTGGCCTTCTTGGCCCCCAGGGCACATTGCTGTCCCATGCAGAACTTGTTGTCTACCAGCACTCCCAGGTCCTTTTCCACTTAGTCTTCTCTGCATATTACACTAGATGAATGTAGTAAGGTTCTTCTTTCCTCTTTCTCTGGTTATCCACCAGCACTCCCAGGTCCCTCTCCCCAGGGCTGCTTTCCAGCAGATCACCTCCCAGCCTGTACTGGTGGTCAAGGTCCCTCTGCAGACCCCTTCCACCCTCTAACAGACCAACATCTGCTCCCAACTTGATGTCATCTGCAAATTTGCTGATGACTGACTCAACCCCCTCATCCAGATCATCAATGAAGATGTTAAAGAGGATGGGGCCCAGCACTGATCCCTGGGGGATGCCACTGGTGACTGGCTGCCAGCTGGATGTGGCACCATTCACCACCACTCTCTGGGCTCAGCCTCCAGCCAGTTCCTAACCCAGCACAGAGTGTTGCTGTCCAAGCCACAAGCTGACAGCTTAGCCAGCAGTTTGCTGTGGGGGACGGTGTCAAAGGCCTTGCTGAAGTCCAGGTAGACCACATCCACAGCCTGCCCCACATCCACCAGGCAGTCACCTGATCATAGAAGGAGATCAGGCTGGAGAGGCAGGACCTGCCCTTCCTAAATCCATGTTGGCTGGACCTGAGCCCTTGGCCACCCTTCAGGTGCGCAGTTATTGCCACCAGGATAGTCTGTTCCATCACTTTCCCTGGCACTGAGGTCAGGCTGACTGGCCTGGAGTTTCCAGATTCCTCCATCTGTCCCTTCTTGTGGATGGGACCACACTGGCCAGTTTCCAGTCATCTGGGACCTCTCCAGTGAGCCAGGACTGGAGGAAAATGATGGAGAGTGGCTTGGCCTGTCAACTTGAGTATTTGGCATAGGAAACTGCAAAGATACATTTCTGCCAGGCTTTTCAATTCTTTCAAATGTTCTTTCTGCTAATGAAATGTGGAGTTAGAGTATCATCTTGAATGTCTGGATTTAGCTAAAAAATAGAAAAAAAAAAAAGAAAAAGAAAAAGAAAAGGAGATAAAATTGGTTAGGAATTGCATTAATGCTGTTGTGTCATCACACCTACTAACAATTGTTAAAATGATCATTGCAGGTGCATGAGTAATAAACTCCAGTCACAGCTGTCTCCAGTAGTGGCTGTTTTTCTGAGTCCCTGGTTTCTTTTGCAAGTTACTTGACCTCTATTGCCTCTTCAGTAATAATTTCTTCTACCCATCTCTCTTGGGCTGAGGGAGCAGACAGATGCTTTTTACCCCTCCCCAAAGGAGAAAAAGGAAACACTCCACACAGGATTGGAAAGAATGGAATTGAGATGGTAGGATTATTCACAGCTATGTACCACAGTACAAAACATACAAAAAAGACTGAGAGAGTTGGGGTTGTTCTGTCTGGAGAGCAGAAGGCTCCCAGGAGACCTTCTTGTGGCCTTCCAGGATCTGAAGGGGGCTACAAGAAAGCTGGGGAGGGACTTTTGAGCGTGTCAGGGAGTGATAGAACTGGGGGGAATGGAGCAAAACCAGAGGTGGGGAGATTCAGATTAGATGTCAGTAAGAAGTTGTTCCCCATGAGGGTGGTGAGAGACTGGCACAAGTTGCCCAGGTAGGTGGTGGAAGCCTCATGCCTGGAGGTTTTTGCAGCCAGGCTGGATGTGGCTGTGAGCAACCTGCTGTAGTGTGAGGTGTCCCTGCCCATGGACACCAGGGAGGTTGGAACTGGCTGATCCTTGAGGTCCCTTCCAACCCTGACAATTCTACCTATGATTCTATGAAAAATACCCAACAATTGAGATTCAGCTCAGTTTACCACAGAACCTCATTAAGCTAAAGCTTTTCATAACGTCCTCCTACAAACCAGGCCAAAACCCCAGGCCTCACATGCTCCCCTCCCCTCTCTCCCCATACCTCCATACCCAGGCTCAAATGATGCAGTAAGAAAATCAACTTGCCAGCACCTGGTGCCAGTCCCCCCCACATTAAAGAAGAATGCCCCCAGACATTAAAGAAAAGAGTTTGTGCATGCTGGGAGAAGAGTGAGAGAGGGAAAGGGACAAAGAGTCTGTGCTGCTCCTTTGCACAGGGGAGATGCAGGCATGATGGGAATGAAATAACAAAAGATTACACTTTCCAGTGCACCTTCTTGCACCTCTCTGGTGCTTGGATGATTCCATGGTTCAGACATCCAAGTTCTTAAACCCACCACACCACCACTCCTTACCCCCCGCCAGGAATATTTGGTTTTGTAAGATGCTACCACACAGTTTGATATATTTTTCTCTTCTAAGAAGTTGCCAAGGCCCCATTGGAAATTGTATTATTACAGCAGACAGTGCAATAACCTATTCAAAAAACATGAAGAGAAAATCAAGGGAGAGCAAATTTATTTTCATTACAGTTATGCAATCTGACACTTGTCATTTTTTATGTGATGAACTGCTGCTTTCAGAGGAAGAGCAGTCAGGGAGTGCAGTGCAGGGTTGTGAAGGGAAAGAAGAGCTCTACACAAAATAACTACACAACACAAAACTACTCCTGCCAAATCCCTGCATGGCAGTGGGAGCCCTGGGAAGGGCATCCACTGGATAGATGAGCACATCATAACCAAAGAAGCACTTGTGGAATTTGACTCCAGGGTTGGCAGACACAGCACTCTTTAAAATGTACCTTGCTTTTATTCTTTAGTGTACAACAAGAGGCCTGAAGGGCACCATGGAGAGGTGGTTAAATGCTTCTGAAAGGGGTTTCAGTGATGACTAGGGGACCTGAGCATCTCCCCTGTGAAGAGAGACTGAGAGCCCTGGGGCTGTTTAGTGTGGAGAAGAGAAGGCTGAGAGGGGATCTGATCAATGTCTATCCATAGCTGAGGGATGGGGGGCAAGTGGAGGGGGCCAAGCTCTTTTGGGTGTTGTACAGTAATAAGCCAAGGAAGAATGGAGAGAAACTTGACCAGACAAGGTTTCAGCTCACCATGAGGAGAAACTTCTTTAGAGTGAGTGTGGCAGAGCCCTGGAGCAGGCTGTCCAGAGAGGTTCTGGAGTCTCCTTCTATGGAGACTTTCCAAGCCCTCATAGTGAAGAACTTGCTCCTAACATCCAATCTAAATCTGCTCTACTCTAGTTTGAAGCCATTGCCCCTGGCTGATCCTGCTCTGGCAGGGGGGTTGGGCTGGATGATCTCTGGAGGTCCCTTCCAACTGCTAACATTCCATGAGTCTGTGATTCTGTTTATAGTGAAAGAGTAATTCCAGGTCTGAAGCAGTGGTTTAAGGTATTGTGCTAGTGAATGTCACAGTCATATGGCAAAGGAAGAGCACAGTCCTACGCGGGATTTTGGAAAAATCAGCCAATGTTAGGCTCTTCCATTCGTGACACAGCTTTTTGTTTCCCCTGAGATTCCCCTGCTCAGGTGTAACCAAAGAGCTCTCTGACAAACTGCCTAGCTGCAAATAGAGCTTTGCAGAAGACTTTATCATTTAGAAGCATTTTTACAAGAAAATGTTGTAAAGCCTGCAGCAGAAGCTCTTAAAGCAAGAAGCTTTAACATCATGTATTATTAAAAAACTGTAACATGCAGAGAGAGTCACCTAAAGAGTGGTTACTGAAAACTGCCCTTGAAGCTGTCCAAGTAATCCTATCACCCCATAATTTCATGTCTCTTTTGCAGCACATTTCTGTGGTTTGGATTAAAATATGAGCGTGCATTTATACCCCACAATGGATATAAATAACACACAAGATTGCAGCAAGCAGGAGACTCAGCCACCTCTGGTAATGCTTGGTATGTGTATGGAGACATCACTTACCTGCCTGTCATACAGCAGTGGTGCTTTAAACATGTTGGGTTTTTTTTCTCTTTTTCTCCAGCTAAAGGTTTTTACTTTCACTACATTAATAGGGATGGGAGAAGGATCAGGAACAGTGTGGACAGCAGGAGCAGGGAGCAGGAGCAGGGAGCAGGAGCAGGGAGCAGGAGCATTCTGCCCTGGACACAGCACTGTTAGGCCATACCTTGAGTCCTGTGTCCAGTTCTGGGCTCCTCAATTTAAGAAGGACATTGAGACACTTGAAGGTATCCAGAGAAGGGCAACGAGGCTGGGGAGGCTGAGGGAGCTGGGGGAATTTAGCCTGTGTAAGAGGAGGCTTAGGGGAGACCTTCTTGCTCTCTACAACTCCCTGAACGGTGGTTGTAGCCCGGCGGAGGTTGGTCTCTTCTCCCAGGCAAGCAGCACCAGAACAAGAGGACACAGTCTCAAGCGGTGCCAGGGGAGATTTGAGCTGGATGTGAGGAAAAATTTCTTCCCAGTAAGAGAGATTGGCCATTGGGATGTGCTGCCCAGGGAGGTGGTGGAGTCACCATCCCTGGAGGTGTTTAAGAAGAGCCTGGATGAGGCACTTGGTGCCCGGGTTTAGTTGATTAGATGGTGTTGGGTGATGGGTGGGACTTGATGATCTCTTCCAACCTGGTTAATTCTGTATTCTATATTCTGTATTCTTTGATGCAGAATGTGTGAGAATGGGTTGGCTCCACGAGGAGAGACACTGACTGTGCATAGTCTTCTTCCCATGGTAGTAGGTTTTGCCTCACTGAGGCTTGCAGACCATAGCAGTATGATTCAGCAAGCTGGGGCTTTATACCTCAAAGATTACAGAAGTGCCTGACACTTTGAGTTGCCTAGATACATTTGAAACTCCTTTATGTGATTTCACCATAGAGTAAGTGGAATTTATTTATTTCCATAAGGATTTGTAAGGTGATAGATGTGAATTTCTCATCCAAGGTATAGTTCTGCCTTTGCTCTCATCGTAGATCTGAGTGCTGAGTAAGCTCAACACCCCTGGGAAAGAACCAGACCCAAAAGTTGAGGTGTATGACAGCTTTCTGTGACTGACTGACATTCAGGATATCATTAAATGTAACTGCAGGCAACTTCCTGTTATCTCACTCTTCAGCGCAACAGCTTTAGACTGAGGAACGTATTTTAGGACACCTTCTTGCCTCATGGTACTCCTACACTGAAGGGAGGTTGTGTTTCCCTTCATCACTTCATTCATTGCTCTATGTTGGAGGAAAATTTTACATTCAACTTAGTACACATAAGTCCTGGCAGCACAGGGCAAGATTCTGAGGATGCAAAGAGCTTCTTCAAACTGAAGAAGTCCCTTCATTTTGCTCTATGAGGGAAGGGGAAAAAATATCTAAGACATATACTTTGTTTTGCAGACAAGGGGAAGGAATGGGGGAAGAGGTCTTCATTGCAGCAACAGAATGAAGAGGAGGTATAAAAAGCTGACTGATGAAAAACTGTTCACTGTTACTTTATTTCAACATCTACAAACTATGTAGGAGGTTCTCCTCCACCTCTACTCTGCCCTGGTGAGACCTCACCTGGAATATTGCATCCAGTTCTGGGCTCCCCAGCTCAAGAGGGACAGGGATCTGCTGGAGAGAGTCCAAGGGAGGGCTACAAGGATGCTGAAGGGACTGCAGCACTGCCTGATAACGAGAGGCTGAGAGGCCTAGGGCTGTTTAGTCTGGAGAAGAGAAGACTGAGAGGGGATTTAATGAATGTTTATCAATATCTGAGGGCTGGGGGTCAGGAGAGAGGGCACAGGCTCTGCTCAGCTGCACCCTGTGATGGGACAAAGAGCAATGGATATAAACTGGAGAACAGGAGGTTCCACCTCAGCATGAGGAGGAACTTCTTCACTGAGAGGGTCCCAGAGCACTGGAGCAGGCTGCCAAGAGAGGTTGTGGAGTCTCCTTCTCTGGAGTCTTTCAAGCCCCATCTGGATGCATTCCTGTGTGACCTGTGCTGGATTCTCTGGTCCTGCTCTGGCAGGGGGGGTTGGACTGGGAGATCTTCAGAGGTCCCTTCCAATCCCTAACATCCTGTGAGCCTCTGATACTGTGATGTCTTCTCTACACTAGGCTACAAACCTTCCATGTCCTGCTGTAGGCATGTGCCATGCTAATTAAACTGGCATTACTGGGAAGGGGATAATTTTTTCATGCCATCAAACCAGAACGGTTGGTCAAGAGCTCCTTCCAGAGTATAGCAGAGATACTCTACTGACACCTCAGTAGCAGATACACACAGAGGGAATGTGCTGGACAATGCCTGTATTTGGTGCACATGGCTCCCTGTGCTTGCTTCCCAAGCTCCAATTTGTGGCTGTTGAGCAGAACTTCCAGTGCCAAGTCCTCATGAGCTGCTTCATTGCTGCACTATGGCTCCCTGTCTTTTTTTTTTTTCCAAACTCTGGTGGTTCTTCCCAGCTCTGGACTTCCTGTGTTTATTGGCTCAGTTAACTCTGTATGCATCTGGGGGTGCTGATTGACAGCCACCGGAACATGAGCCAGCAGTGTGACCAAGTGGCCAAGAAGGCCAATGGCATCCTGGCCTGCATCAGGAATAGTGTGGCCAGCAGGAGCAGGGAAGTCATTGTGCCCCTGTACTCTGCAATGGTTAGGCCACACTTTGAGTCCTGTGTCCAGTTCTCGGGCCCTCAGTTTAAGAAGGACATTGAGACACTTGAACGTGTCCAGAGAAGGGCAACAAAGCTGGGGAGAGGTCTGGAGCACAGCCCTGTGAGGAGAGGCTGAGGGAGCTGGGATTGTTTGGCCTGGAGAGGAGAAGGCTCAGGGGAGACCTTCTTGCTGTCTGCAACTACCTGAGGGGTGGTTGTAGCCAGGAGGGGGTTGGTGTCTTCTCCCAGGCAACCAGCACTGGAATGGGAGGACACAGTCTCAAGCTGTGCCAGGGGAAGTTTAGGCTGGAAGTGAGGAGAAAGTTCTTCCCAGGGAGGGTCATTCGTCATTGGAATGTGTTGCCCAGGAGGGTGGTGGAGTCACCGTCCCTGGAGGTGTTCAAGAGGGGTTTGGATGTGGCACTTGGTGCCATGGTTGAGGCATGAAGTTTGTGCTGACAGGTTGGACTCGATGATCTTTGAGGTCTCTTCCAACCTTGGTGATTTTGTGATTCTATCTTTCCACCCTTTCTGTCTGCCTATCACTCTTGTTCTGGAATTCAAGGGCAAAACCCAAACTGCTTGAAGGAATCAATTGTATAACTCTGTATGTGATTAGCTAGAACAAGAATTGTGCCACCTGAAGTCTGTAAAGTATGGCAATTGTATTACCAGAGAGTGTCTTTGTTTTCAGCTACAGGCAGATGCAGGTTGACTGAGACAAACTGACCCCTGAGTAGTGATGTTTTTGGTTGGTTGGTTGGTTGGTTGGTTTGTTTGGGGGATTTATTTTTTTTTTGCTTGCTTTGGGGGGTGTTTTGTGTGTGTGGTGGTTTTAGGCTGTGCCTTTAAAATTTAGTTACAGATTTCGAGCAGAAAAGTAGAAAAATACAAACAAATCACTATTGGGTGTGGAAAGGAAAAGAAAAGATTATTCTAAACAAATTCATTGGATCAATATCTGGAATCAGAGGAGCTGTACCAGAACAATTCTCTCTCTTCACTTCTGATCTCTGCTGGTTTTGCTTCGCTCAGGTTAGGCTAACCTGCTTTGGCTGGCCTTGGCTGAGCTGTTTGGTTAAGTCTAAGCCACTGCTTCTCTCTGCTCCTTTTCTCTGTTGGGACAGGGGATGGGGGGAAGGGACAGTGGAAAGGCTTCCCTGGTCTCTGCCCAGGGGGTTTCCTGTTGTTTGCTAATTGTCAATATCTGTATCATATTGTAACTCCTGTATGTTTTGTACATCTTCATTGCCTCCCATTGCAGAGTGTAGTTCTTGCTTGTAAACACAGCTTCATTTTCTTCTGATTGAGCTGCTCTGGCTTAAAAGTTAATGCTGGGGGGAAACTTCAACCCACCACAGTGTGCCACAGGATTTTGGGATTGTATTTGAGCTCCTATTTAATGAGGCAAGCAATGCATAGAGAAGTTGGCAGTGTGGGCTTTAGTGACATGTAAAAATTGGTTTCCTCCTTTTCAACTTGCAGTGTAACAGTCAGAGGAGGATTTGTTACTGGTTCAAGAAGATCAAAAGTAGTGGTTTAGTGGGGGGAGAAGACACTTTTTTTGCCTGACCAAGTAGCCAGCTTCCATGCTTGGGCACCTAGCATCCTGTTCCACTAACACCTACTGATGAATTCAACCAATGTTTTGTTAGGAGAGTCATAGAATCACAGAATTGTTAGGGTTGGAAGGGACCTTCACTTAGAATAACATTATTGCTGAATTTCTTCAAAAAACACTGCAGATTGGTCATGTTCTTCATAACTTTCCATGAAGCTCTGTACATTGTTGATGCTTCATGGTTATGCCTGGCAATATATTTGGAATTTCATTTCTCCCTGCTATTGTTTAATGTTTTGCTTTCTGGAGGTTTTGTCATCTTCTGCAGCCTTTGGAGAAGTATTTCAGAGGAAGCAAAAAGGTTACACTGATGAAACTCAGGTCATCACAAAGTGGTTTATGAGCCACTGCTGTTGCCTGTAGAGCCTGTGCTGGTTTTGGAGATGCAGGGGCAAGGCACACTTGGTTCAGCAACACTGCTGCGAGGAAGGGAACTTCTGTTGTTCCTCCACACTTGGAAGATATCATGGAAGAAATGTTAAACTAACTTTAAGCCTTGAGTCTGCTTGAAGTCTAAGCACCATTTCTGTATTAGGTTCCTTCAGTTCTGCTCACACTCTTGTGTGCAAACCTTTCCTACAAGCAGTACAGCATTACAGAATCACAGACTTGTTAGGGTTGGAAAGGACCTCAAGGATCAGCCAGTTCCAACCCCCCTGCCATGGGCAGGGACACCTCACACTACAGCAGGTTGCTCACAGCCACATCCAGCCTGGCCTAAAAAACCTCCAGGGATGAGGCTGCCACCACCTCCCTGGGCAACCTGTGCCAGTCTCTCACCAACCCCATGGGGAACAACTTCTTCCTAACATCCAATCTGAATCCATCCACTTCTAGTTTTGTTCCATTGGCCCCAGTCCTATCATTCCCTGACACTCTCAAAAGTCCCTCCCCAGCTTTCTTGGAGCCCCCTTCAGATCCCGGAAGTCCACTATTAGGTCTCCTCAGAGCCTTCTCTTCTCCAGACTGCACAACCCCTACTCCCTCAGTCTGTCCTCATAGCAGAGCAGCTCCAGCCCTCTGCTCATCCTTGTGGCCCTTCTCTGGACACCCTCCAGCACCCCCAGATCCTTCCTGTAACAGAGGCTCCAGAACTGGACACAGTGCTCCAGGTGGGGTGTTACCAGAGTGGAGCAGAGGGGCAGAATCAACTCCCTGCCCCTGCTGGCAACACTTCTTTTGCTGCATCCCAGGCTGTGGTTGGCTCTCTGGGCTGCAAGTGCTCACTGCTGGCTCCTGTTGAGCTTCTCCTCCCCCAGCACCCCCAAGGCCTTTATTCAGGGCTGCTCCCATCAACTATTCCACCCTTTAGCATGGCAATAACAAAATCTTCACTAACTGACTTACTGGATTGCCTCTTTATTGGGTATTGCCATCAGTCTGGAAGCAGAAATACAGATGGTGCATGATGCCAGACTTCATTTAAGCACACTAACAGTAATAGCTCAAATAAAATGGGAAGACTTATTCACTGCCAGTTTGGGGTGTGACTGGAAATCTCTTTGTGGAATATGGCTGGCTTGTGCATTTCAGTTCATTTCACTTATTTATTTATTTAGGTGTTAGTCTATCTATTGAAGAGTGGCTGTGTTTCTAAAATGTAATGAGCTCTCCCAGCACGGCTTAAATCTCACTTTGGCAGTGTCAGATTTGGAGCAGACAAAGCTAGGGCACGTTCCTCTGCTGGGTATGGATTTTGCAGCGATGGGGGCTCTGAAGGCAAGAGTTTGCATTTTGATTCTGCTCTTCTGCTTGGCAGCTTTTTAGCATTATGCTTATTCACTTGTGTAGATGTCATACATTTTTATGTTAACTGTGCAGCTCTGAGAGTGGTGTGAAGCTCAACTTCTGCTCATCAAACCGATGTACAAGCAAAATGATGACACTTCTTCCAAATGGTTAAAAAGCTGCTTTTAGTGTTTCATGTCAATTCAGTGCTTGTGTGGAGTTATGGTAAAAAAAGAATTTGGTTTTGGATTGTGTGAGTGTTACAGTTTGAAGGGGGAACTTTAGCCTAGTTCCTGACTGCAAATACTGAAAGTAAACAAATAAAATTATTACCATTGGATACAAAAGGAAGACAATGCTAAGGTCTATAGAATTCATTGGGCTGCTAATGGGATATACAGCATAGGCAGAAACAGTTCTCTCTCTTTATTTCTCCTGTCACTTCTGCTTGCAACTTCTCTCTCCCGTGGCCTTCCCAGGGGATCTCTGTTCTGACTTCTGTTTGAGGCAACAGGAAGGGGGGAGGGAGAGGGGGAGGAGGTGAACAGTCCCCTGGATCCATCCAGGGGGGTCTGAGGAGTTTCTGTGTTGTTTATAATTTGTGATTATCTATCTGTTGTTGATCCATTGCATATTTTGTACATATTCATTGCATTTCATATTTCTAGAGTTTGGTTTGCTTGTAACTAGAGTTTCATTGGCTTCCATCCCACACTGAGCTGGTCTGGAGATTTTTATTCTGGGGGGTAGTTCTCCAATTTAGTTGGGGGTTAATTTCAACCCAGACTCCCAGAACTTCACACCTGTGTTGCAGAAGGATTTATACTTAATTTTGTCTTTGTTAGGTGTCAGCACTGGCAATTTCATTTTTGCTGTGAGGCTCCTGCCAGCTTTCACAGGAAGGCAGTGGGAAAGCACCTGCCTTTCTGTGGAGCTTCTTGTCATCTCTGGGTAATGAGTATTCTGGCAGTTGTGTGTGTGCCTTTGCAGAGTCTCACACCCAAAGAGTCTGAATCCTTGTTTTCTTTTTCCTTCACTACAGCTAGAGGCAACTTTCTGATTTAACACAAAATGTTTTGTGATGCTTGCAAGGGAAACACAATTTGTAGTGTAGGCTGATGTCTCCCAGAAATAAGGGAGAGCCAATCTGTATTAGAAATCTTCCAGCAGCATGAAGCAGGCAGTGAACCGTGGAGAGAAAGAAAAATGAGTCCACTGATACTCTAGTGGAGAGTTCATGGCACAAAGGAAAATACACTGGCAGAGGGATGCTTCTGAAAGTCATTTGTTCTTTTCTACGTGGCTACCTTGGCAGAAGTTTCTTTTGCTGACCCATACTGTTTCCCCACTTGGTAGCTCTGTTTCTCCTATTGTTTTTCTGCTCTGAATCACAAATGGTCTGGGTTGGAAGGGACCTCCAAAGCTCATCCAGTCCGACCTCCCCACAGTCATCAGGGACATCCCCAGCTAGATCAGGTTGCCCAGGGCCTCATCCAGCCTCACCTTCAATATCTCCAGGGACAGGAGCCTCAACCAGCTCCTTGGGCAACCTATTCCAGTGTTCCACCACCCTCATAGGAAAGAACTTGTTCCTAACATCCAATCTAAATCTGCCCTACTCTAGAGTAAAGCCATTACCCTTGGTCCTGTCCCTGCAGGCCTTTGCAAACAGTCTCTCTCCATCCTTCCTGTAGCCACCTTCAGGTACTGGCAGGCTGCTATTGGGTTTCCCTAGAGCCTTCTCTTCTCCAGGCTGAATGCCCCCAGCTCCCTCAGGCTGTCCTCGTAGCAGAGCTGTTCCAACCCCTTAATCATATTCACGGCCTTCCTCTGGGCCCTCTCCATCAGGTCCATGATTGGAAAAGGCTAGACACTATGCTGGGGTTTTGAGTAAGCTTGGGGTTTGTTGGATTTTTGTTTATTAAATAAAAGGGAGGAGGAGACAGGTGTGCATTTTGATTATGTTTTCTTGACCTACCTGAAAATATGCTAAAAAGAAAAAGTGTTTGCTTCCTTCTCTTCTTTTGTTTGGAGAGTTCCCCATTCAGCATCATTACTGGAAAATGTCCTTATTTGCAAGCAAATATCCATCAGATTCAGGAAAGCAGGGAGTGGAATGCAAAACCTGGCTGTGCAAGCACTGCAGTAGTGTTTTGTCTTCAGTGTAATATGTTGCAAGTACAGAGCTACACAGACTCAAACTCAGTGTTCATTAGAGCCTGCTTTGTGTTTTACCTTATCCATCCTCAGTTTAAGAAGGACATTGAAGCACTTGAACATGTCCAGAGAAGGGCAACAAGGCTGGGGAGGGGTCTAGAGCACAGCCCTGTGAGGAGAGATGAGGGAGCTGGGGTTGCTTAGCCTGGAGAAGAGGAGGCTCAGGGGAGACCTTATTGCTCTCTACAACTACCTGAAGGGGGATTGTAGCCAGGTGGGGGTTGGTCTCTTCTCTCAGGCAAACAGCTCTGGAATGGGAGGACACAGTCTCAAGCTGTGCCAGGGGAAGTTTAGGCTGGGGGTGAGGAGAAAGGTCTTCCCAGCAAGAGAGATTGGCCACTGGAATCTGCTGCCCAGGGAGGTGGTGGAGTCACCATCCCTGGAGGGGTTCAAAAAAGGGATTGGATGTGGCACTTGGAGCCATGGTTTAGTTATCAGGAGGTGTTAGGGATTAGTTAACAGGTTGGACTTGATGATCTTTGAGGCCTTTTCCAACCTGGCTGTTTCAATGATTCTAAGATTCTGTGATTTAACTTCAGTAGAGGCAAACTGGGGAGAATATAGTCCATGTCTCTTGCTTGGGTGACCTTGGTCAAATCGCTGAAACAGCATTTCCTTGAGACAGAGAAAGTAGGTTTTACAAACCATTGGTAATTGCAGAATATGCTGATGTTAATAATCACTGAATCACAGAAAACTCTGGGTTAGAAGGGACCTCCAAGGGTCACCCAGTCCAACCCCTCTGCACTCAGCAGGGACATCCCTAGCTAGATCAGGTTGCCCAGAGCCCTCTTGAACCGCACCTTGAATATCTCCAGGGATGGGGGCTTAGCCAACTCCCTGGGCAACCTGTTCCAGTGTTCCACCACCCTCATGGTGCAGAACTTGTTCCTAACATCCAATTTAGATCAGGAGCTTCTTTTTCTCTTGATGTATATGCTGACCTTAACTATCATCAGACCACAGCCAGATCACCATGCTTCTTTTAATGTATGTGTGTGAATCCAGATTTACTAGAAATGGAACTCATGAGAAAAGTCACTGCAATTTTGAGTGTTAGCCTCACATTTGATCACAATGGGATCCTTTACTGGAACTCTGTGGCTGATTTTTTTTAGGTGTTTTCCATTTTTCTCCCAAACCAGCACACCAGTTGCTACCTCTCCATGGTTCTCTTCATCAGCATGGTTATTTTTTTTGATTTACAAATCATAATTTGAGCAGTGTGCAAGCTTGAAGTTCAGATTTGTGTCAGCAATGTACCCTTGTGGCCAGTGGAGTCCTGGGGTGCATTCTGAGGAGTGTGTCCAGCAGAGCCAGGGAGGTTCTCCTCCCTCTCTTCTCTGCCCTAGTGAGGTCCCACATAGAACATTGCATCCAGTTCTGGGCTCCCCGTTTCAAGAGGGACAAGGATCTGCTGCAGAGAGTCCAAGGAAGGGCTGCAAGGATGCTGAAGGGACTGCAGCACTGCCTGGGGAGGAGAGGCTGAGAGCCCTGGGGGTGTTCAGTCTGGAGAGGAGAAGACTGAGAGAGGGTTTAGTAAATATCTACAATCTGAGGGCTGGGGGTCAAGAGGGAGGGGACAGGCTCTGCTCACTTGCACCCTGTGATAGGACAAGGAGCAATGGATATAAACTCCAGCACAGGAGGTTCCACCTCAACATGAGGAAGAACTTCTTCACTGTGAGGGTTCCAGAGCCCTGGAGCAGGCTGCCCAGAGGTGCCTTTTCTGGATGTGTTCCTGTGTGACCTGTGCTGGATTCTATGCTCCTGCTCTGGCAGTGGGGTTGGACTCAATGATGTCCGGAGGTCCCTTCCATCCCCTAACATCCTGTGAGCTTTTGATACTGTGAGCTGAGCTGTGTAACCCAAGCCCTAGCAAAAAAAAAAAAAAAAAAAATCTTTGCCATGTCATTTAATGTACTCAACATTTGCTCTGTGGTTGAGAATAAATTAGCTGCTGTGGCTTACAAAGCCTTTTATACCTTAACCTCAGCCAGAGATATGGCTGTGACTATCCACTGACTCACATGCATCTCCACATGGTGAAACAAAGCAATGTGAGCAGCATTTATGTGAGATTACTGAGACACAGCAGGTGGGGGAAACAACACAAAAGGGAAAAGAAGTCAATGTCTATCTGAACCCTTTCAAGATCGATTATTTGCAAAGTCTGGCTGGCAAAGATGCCCAGGTGAAGCTGATAGTACATTGCCGTCCAGGCGGCATCAGTTGTGAAGGACCACCCAGGTGCTAATTGGGAGAAAAATCAGCCCCTGTCAGCCAAGGGGGAAACAGCAAAGATGAGGAGCAGGTCCAGTGGCAAACAATGTCTGGTGTATCTGCCAAGCAGGATTTAATGTTTGTCTGATGTCATTTCTGTCTGTGACTTCCAAAAGGAGAGCAACATTACTGTTATGAGCACTGATGGGGCATGGGAAAGACAGACCTGCAGTGCCCAATAACTAGGGCAGAATAATTCAGTATATTCAGCTTTCCTTTGGTAATACATCCAATAAACTTTAGTAGGTGCAGGTAGAACAAAAGCAAGCCAGAAAGTTATAAGATGAGAACAGGAATGAGGGTACTGTTTGGCAGAGTGCCTCAGTGCCTTGGATATGAGAGAGCAGAGATTAAAAGATGGAAGTGCAGGGTTCTGCACATGGCTCAGAACAATGCTCACTATCAATAGAGGCTGGGGGAGGAGGTGATAGAAAACATTCCTGAAGAAGATGATTTTGGGGGTGCTGATGTATGAGAAGCTGGACAGAAGCAGGCAGTGTGAGCTTGCAGCACAGATGGCAAATCACAGCCTGGGCTGAATCAAAAGCATCATGGCCACAGATGGAGAGAGGGGATCCTGCCCCTCTGCTTTGCTCTGCTGAGACCTCACCTGGAGTACTGCATCCAGCTCTGGAGCACTCAACACAGGAAGGACATGGACCTGATGGAGAGGGTCCAGAGGAGGGCCACAAAAATGATCAGGGGGTTGGAGCAGCTCTGATATGAGGACAGGCTGAGCTGGAGAAGAGAAGGCTCCAGGGATACCTAATAGCAGTCTGCCAGTACCTGAAGGGGGCTATAGGAAGGATGGAGAGAGACTGTTTGCAAAGGCCTGCAGGGACAAGACCAGGGTCAATGGCTTCAAACTAGAGCAGAGCTGGTTGAGATTGGATGTGAGGAACAAGTTCTTTCCCATGAGGGTAGTGGAAGACTGGAACGGGTTTCCTAGGGAGGTGGCTGAGGCCCCATCCCTGGAGATATTTAAGGTGAGGCTTGATGTTCCTACTCTAGTCATGAGGTCTGTGGTGACAGGTTGGACTCGATGATCTTTGAGGTCTCTTCCAACCTCAGTGATACTGAATTGATGTAGTTGGGGATGTCCCTGCTGACTGCAGGGGGGTTGGACTGGATGACCTTTGGAGGTCCCTTCCAATCCAAACCAATCTATGATTAATATGTGTGGTGTGTATTAGTCAGTGGGTTGCTCCTGGGTTTGAACCAGAATACAGAATTAACCAGGTTGGAAAAGACCTTTGAGATCATCAAGTCCAACCTATCAGCCAACACCATCCAAACTACACCATGGCACCAAGTGCCTCATCCAGGCTTCCTAAACACCTCACCAGCACTGTGAGGAGAGGCTGAAGGAGCTGGGGCTGCTTAGCCTGGAGAAGAGGAGGCTCTGGGGGGTGCTTCTTGCTCTCTATAACTCCCTGAAGGGAGGTTGTAGCCAGGTGGGGGTTGGTCTTTTCTCCCAGGCAAGTAGCACCAGAACACGAGGACACAGTCTCAAGCTGTGCCAGGGGAGGTTTAGGCTGGACATTAGGAAGAAATTCTTCTCAGCAAGAGAGATTGGCCATTGGAATGTGCTGCCCAGGGAGGTGGTGGAGTCACCATCCCTGGAGGTGTTTAGGAAGAGCCTGGATGAGGCACTTGGAGCCATGGTTTAGTTAATCAGATGGTGTTGGCTGATAGGTTGGACTTGATGATCTCAAAGCTCTTTTGCAACCTGGTTAATTCTGTATTCTGCAAAGCTTTCTAGTTCCTTCACACCAGCATAAAGTCCTTTGACCAAAATCTGATTAAAAAGCCTTAAAATAGCTTCTTTGATCAGATGCATTGAGAATGAAGGGATAAAACTGCAACCTTTAGGAAGACCTACAGACCTGCTCTTCAAGCAGAGGATACTGTTGGAATAGCTGTAGATAAACTCTGCAATTATGGTTTAAGCTGTGATAGGTACATTAAGCAAGCTATGAGGAGGCAGAGAAAATTCTCCTGAATACCTTTCCATAAGTTGTGCTAACACAAAGGAGATAGCAGTTACCAGATTTAGAGCTGGGCAGAAATTTCCTATCTCAGATCAGGTCAACAGCATACTTCAGAAATTATTTTGGGATGGAATCATGTTTCCCTTCCTCTACTGCAATTTGTGCAGTTAACAGGATCAGCATCACAGAATCATCCAGGCTGGAAAGGACCTCTGAGGTCATCCAGCTCAGCCCTTTCTCCCACTCCACCAACTCTGTCACTTCACCATGTCCCCAAGCACCAGATCTAGATGGCTCTTAAACACCTCCGAAGATGGCAACTCAATCATCTCCCTGGGCAGCTTCTCCAGTGCCTCACAACCCTTTCCATGATTTTTTTTTTTCCCTAATGTGCAGCCTAAACCTCTCCTGGCACAGCTTGAGGCCATTCTCTCTCGTTCTGTCATGAGTTACTGGTGAGAGGAGACCAGAGCCTACCTCTCGACAACCTCCTGCCAGGTAGCTACAGAGAACAATGAGGTCTCCCCTCAGCCTCCTTGTTTGCAGACTAACCAGCCCCAGCTCCCTCAGCCTCTCCTCACAGCCTTGTTCTCCAGCCCCTCCCCAGCTCAGTTCCCTTCTCTGTCCCAGCTCCAGCTCCTCAATGTCCTTCCTGTGCTGCGGTGCCCAATGCTGAGCACAGCACTCGAGGTGCAGCCTCCCCAACACTGAGTGCAGAGGGACAATCCCCTCCCTGCTCCTGCTGGCCACACTGTTTCTGATCCAGGCCAGGATGCCCCTGGCCCTCTTGGCCCCCTGGGCACACTGCTGGCTCATGTTCACCCTCCTGTCAATCAGTCCCCCCAGGACCTTTTCCCTCCACAGCTCTCCAGCCATTCTTTCCCAAGCCTGCAGCATTCATGGGGTGGTTGTGGCCCAGTTGCAGGACCTGGTACTTGGCACTGTTGAATCTCCCACAGATGACCTCAGCCCATGAATCCAGGTTATTCAGGTCCCTATGTATACCCTCCCTACCCTCAATCAGATCATCACTCCCCCCTAATTTCCTGTCATCTGCAAATTCAGAGGGTGCCCTTGATCCCCTCACCCAAGTCACTGATAAAGAAATTGGTCAGGGCTGGTCCCGGTCCTGAGACCTGGGAAACATCACTTGTGACTGCCCTGCAGGTGGATTTTACTCCATTGACCACTGCTCTCTGGGCCCAGTCAGGCCATGCTGTACCCAGCCTTGAGATGGTAAACTAAGGGAAAGGTAATTTTTCTCCAGAACAAATTATGCCTCCATTCTTTCCAGTACTGCATGGTTTGTGTGTACTCTGTGGTGTTCAGTTGAAAAATGATCTGCTTTTTGGGCAAATACTGACTGCATCTGTCAGCAGTGTGGAACCGATGACAGAAGGAGAAGTCATACAGATCTGAAGTGTTCATCAGGATGGCTACATCCAGGCTTGCAGGTGTGAAGAGTCTCTCAGCACACTTTTGTGTGTCAGGTCAGCTTTTGCTCATAAAGGATTTAACCTCCTCCACTGCTGTTTTGCATTTTTTGGTAATTGGATTAAAACAGAATTGGAACCATAAAATTGTCAGGGTTGGAAGGGACCTCAAGGATCATCCAGTTCCAAGCCCTCTGCCATGGCCAGGGACACCTCACACTACAGCAGGTTGCTCACAGCCACATCCAGCCTGGCTGCAAAAACCTCCAGGCATGAGGCTGCCACCACCTCCCTGGGCAACCTGTGCCAGTCTCTCACCACCCTCATGGGGAACAACTTCTTCCTCACATCCAATCTGAATCTCCCCACTTCTACTTTTGCTCCATTCCCCCCAGTCCTATCACTCCCTGACACCCTCAAAAGCCCCTCCCACCTGTTGCTTAGGAAAGAGTTTAATTACCTATGGGGCTCGTGCTGAGATGAGAACAAGAACCATGAAGAGATCTCCTAGGCCCATGTTTATAAAACAGTTTCACTATATCTGGGCTATTACTGTGATGTCATTTTGAAGCAGGAGTGAAAGTGATTAATGGTAGATAATCCATCTGAATGTTCTTTGATCTTGCATCTCCCTTAAATATCACAAAATCACAGAATGCTCTGGCTTGGAAGCACCTCCAAATCTCATCCAGTCTGACCCCTCTGCAGTCAGCAGGGACATCCCCAACTAGATCAGGGCCCTGTCCAGCCTCACCTTGAATATCTCCAGGGAAGGAGCCTCAACCACCTCCCTGGGCAACCTCTTCCAGTGTTCCACCACCCTCAGAGTAAAGAACTTGTTCCTCACATCCAATCTCAATCTGCTCTGCTCTAGTTTGAAGCCATTGCCCCTGGTCCTGTCCCTGCAGGCCTTTGCAAACAGTCTCTCTCCAGCCTTCCTGTAGCCCCCTTGTGGTAGTGTGAAAGTTTAATCCTCCCACCACATCAACCACAGCTAATTCAGTCAGAGAAGCAAATGAAAAAGGGCTGTATTATACAAGCAGAGTGAAATGCAATGACTATATACACAATATACAGTATTCACAGTATATACAAAAATATACAGGAAAGACAGTAACACAGAAACACCCTCCAGTGGAGAATTCCCCCCCTGGCTTCCCCCAAAATCCCTTTTCCCCCTTCCTCCCCTTTTCCTAATCCTTTCCAAAAAGGATTAAAGAGAGAAAATGGATATTAAGGGAAATTTTGTTAGCTCAAAGCAGTTGTTAAGAAAAAAGTTAGTTTTCTTATCTCATAAGTCCAAGGTCAGCACAGGACAAGCACAGGTCAGCACAGGACAAGAAAAAAGCAGCACCAACTGAACTCAGACTGAGTTCTCAAAGCCACATTTCTACTGATCTACCAATGAAATTCGTTTACAATTAGCTTTGTTTTCCTTTCTCACACCTAAACATTTCAGCTAGAGAATTCTGTAGCTGTCTTTTTCCTAAAGGCACAGCCTAAAACTGTCACACCCCTTCAGGCACTGCAAAGCTGCTATTAGGTCTGCCTGGAGCCTTCTCCAGGCCGAGCAACTTCATGTCCCTCAGCCTGTCTTCCTAATAGACCTGCTCCAGCCCCCTGATCATTTTTGTGGCCCTCCTCTGGACCGCTGCCAGCAGCATCAATTTGCTACTCCTGGCCATCCCAACTCAGCTGATAAGGTCGTTTTGCAGATGTGAACAGTCAAGCTTGTCTTGCAGCTTAGGAAAGAAGATACACTTTTATTTGCTTTCTTAGGTGGCCTCATGGAAAGTTCACTAACCCCAGGCGGTGCAATGAGGTGGGATTCAATGCTGGTTTCCTGCCATTATGTTGCCACGAAGTGTGGAAGTAATTCTCCTTTCAAAGTCAGCTCTGTGGTGAGAGGATTGTGCCAAGGAGATGGAACACAGTCTGAAAATTATGAAAATTTTGGAGCAATTGCTTTCTAGATGTGATGTGCATGAAAGTTAGGATTGGTTGTTTTTAAGGAAGGTTGAAGCAGGCAGTGTCTTGTTGTTTCCTCCAGGGTGAAGTTGAGGTCAATACTGTAATCCCGGATTGTTATTTCAGAAACTTTATTTTACTGCTCTTTGTGGCTAGTTACTAATGTCTTGAAATGACAGTGAGGATTCTTCAAACAATTTGAGTAACAGAATCAACAGGAGCTTTTTTATTTCAGCATCACTCATAGTGTCTGGTGACAGACTTGAGGCAGTCCAAAAGAGGATGGAAGGGACATGGGACAGCAATGTGCACTTGGGGCCAAGAGAGCCAATGGGATCCTGGGGTGCAACAAGAAAAGTGTGGCCAGCAGGGCTAGGGAGGTTCTCCTCTCCCTCTGCTCTGTCCTGCTGAGACCACACCTACAATCCTGTGTCCAGTTCTGGGCTCCCCAGTTCAAGAGAGACAGAGACCTGCTGGAGAGAGTCAAAGGGAGAGCCAGGAGGATGCTTAGGGGACTTGAGCATCTGCCCTGTGAAGGGAGACTGAGAGCCCTGGGGCTGTTTAGTCTGGAGAAGAGAAGGCTGAGAGGGGATCTGATCAATGTCTATCAATAGCGGAGGGCTGGGGGTCAAGTGAAGGGGGCCAAGCTCCTTTGGGTGGTGCACAGTAATAAACCAAGGAACAATGTAGACAAACTTGACCAGAGAAGGTTTCAGCTCAACATGAGGAGAAACTTCTGTAGAGTGAGGGTGCCAGAGCCCTGGAGCAGGCTGCCCAGAGAGGTTGTGAAGTCTCCTTCTCTGGAGACTTTCCAACCCCGCCTGGATGCCTTCCTGTGCAGACTATGCTTGGTGATGCTGCTCTGGGAGGGGGATTGGACTGGATGATCTCTGGAGGCCCCTTCCAACCTCTAATGTGCTGTGGTACTGGGATACTGTGATGTGAGATTATGGCACAAGAGGGGAGTAAATCTGTGCTCTGTCCCCATCCCAAATCAAGGCCGGTCGATTAACGCAGCAGTGCTGAATCCTTCCTGAACAAATGTCAGCAAATCAGGCTACAGGGCTTGTTCTGCCTGTAGTCTAAATGGGTAATAACTCCCAAGTGCCTTGAAGCCAGACAGGTTTTCAATCCTCAGCCTGAATTACTGCTGCAATTTTAACCTGGTTACGTGAATAAATCCTTCTAAAAAAATACAAGTAAGAGGATATTGAGCAGCCGAAGGATTTATGGGCTCTGGTTACACCCGTGCCGGACACAGGGCAAGAAAACCAATTTCCAGGGGTGCCCTACTTCATACATCACCAGTCAAGTATGCTAAAGTGCTGATGGCTAGGAACACCTCACTATGCATGATTACACCATGGTGGCAGCACATATTTTTTTCCTTATGTGTTCCTTGGCTTGGAATTTAGAGGACATACCAATGCTGAGGTTAAAAGACCAGAGCTCAAGAAGTTTCAGTCTCTTGTTTCTCACATCACAAGCTTAATTTCATGTTTCTGCCCAAAAGTCCAGTGGGATCCATGACTAGAGGCCTTGGGGAGGGACACTGAAAGGTCTGTCTCTTTTCGCAGAATCACACAGAGTCACAGAAATATTCAGGTTGGAACAGACCCTCAGGATCACCAAGTCCAACCATTAACCCTACTCTACAAGGGTCACCCTTAAACCAGAGCCCCAGGCACCACATCCAAACCACCCTGAAATACATCCAGGCCTGGGGACTCCACCACCTCCCTGGGCAGCACATTCCAATGCCTGACCACTCTTTCTGTTCCTGTCATCTGTCTGTCTCAACAAGCTGAACAGCTATTCTCAGACTGTGGTGGGTTGAAATTACCCCCCAATTAATCTGAGAGGATTACCCCCCAGAGTTTGCCAGACCAACTCAGTTGAAAGCCAATGGAGCTCTGTTTACAAGCAAACCTGCAATCTAGAGATATGGAATGCAATGAAAATGTACACAAAATATAATATTTGCATGGATTTACAATATATAAACAACACAAGAACCCCTGTGGATGAAAACAGGGGGTTACCAACAGCTTCTTCCTATTCTCCCCCTCCCCACCCTGTACACAGGAAAAGAGAATACATAGAATACATAGAATACATAGAATAAACCAGGTTGGAAGAGACCTTGAAGATCATCGCGTCCAACCCATCAACCGATCCAACACCACCTAAACAACTAACCCACGGCACCAAGCACCCCATCAAGTCTCCTCCTGAACACCTCCAGTGATGGCGACTCCACCACCTCTCTGGGCAGCCCATTCCAATGTGCAATCACTCTCTCTGTATAGAACTTCCTCCTGACATCCAGCCTAAACCTCCCCTGGCACAGCCTGAGACTGTGTCCTCTTGTTCTGGTACTGGCCGCCTGGGAGAAGAAACCAACATCCGTCTGTCTACAACCTCCCTTCAGGTAGTTGTAGAGAGCAATAAGGTCACCCCTGAGTCTCCTCCTCTCCAGGCTAAGCAACCCCAGCTCCCTCAGTCTCTCCTCATAGGGCTGTGTTCCAAACCCCTCACCAACTTTGTTGCCCTTCTCTGGACTCGTTCCAGCAAGTCAACCTCCTTCCTAAACTGAGGGGCCCAGAACTGGACACAGTACTCGAGGTGTGGCCTAACCAGTGCAGTGTACAGGGGCAGAATGACCTCCCTGCTCCTGCTGGCCACACTGTTCCTGATGCAGGCCAGGATGCCATTGGCCCTCTTGGCCACCTGGGCATACTGCAGGCTCATGTTTAGCCTACCATCGACCAGCACACCCAGGTCTCTCTCTGCCTGGCTGCTCTCAGCCACTCTGACCCCAGCCTGTAGCACTGCATGGGGTTGCTGTGGCCAATGTGCAGAACCCGGCACTTGGATGTGTTCAATCTCATGCCGTTGGACTCTGCCCATCTGTCCAGCCTGTCGAGGTCCCTCTGCAGAGCCTCTCTACCCTCCAGCAGATCAACTCCTGCCCCCAGCTTGGTGTCATCCTCAAATATGATAGATATGATGGTGACACACTCCAGGAAGCCTTTGAAACACAAAAAAAGCACAAACAAGTTGCCAGGATGAGAATGCAGCCCTGTGCTTTAGGCCAATGCCTGTCAAACTGAATCTGTGTTGCAATCTGATGCTCTAAGGGCATCTGCCCAGACTTTTTGCTGAGGGTAAGTTTCATTATTGGCCTTTAAGCAAACTGGGTGAATTCTTTAATTGTGGTGCTTGTTTGTTGACTTGAAGGTTAGAAATTTAGATGACCTCAAGCTGTGCAGAATGCTTTTATTAATTGATTGGTGTTCTGTTTGGCTTTTTGTTTGTTTATTGTTTGTTCGTTTTTTTCCCCCCTCTTCCAGTGCCTGAGAAAGAATTGGTGACAGCTTGATTATCAGCCAAGTCACCTAAGGTGAGGGTCTCCAGGTTCCCTATTTCTAGTATTCAAGTCTTGCAGCTTTGTCCTACAATCCATCAGTTAACTTGCTAAAAATATGTATTTAGTATTGTCTACCAGAATGGGCCAGAACAGTCCATTAAGTGGTTGTAGCATCACTAAAATTGCGAAGCAGGGCTATATAGTTCCCCTGTACTTGGTGGTAGTCCCTTTGTGCCAATGCACAAACCACCAGGCAATACATAACCAGGACTTGCAGACTTTGTTCCTCAGATGTACTTGAGGAGGTGGTTATTACCTTAGAACATGGTTATTACCTTAGAATGTTGTTCTGTGGTATCTCTGTCTGGCCTGGGAGTACCAGGGCTCTCAGCCTCTGCTCACAAGGCAGTGCTCCAGTCTCTTCAGGATCCTTGTAGCTCTCTGCTGGATTCTTTTGAACTTAGGAGCCCAGAACTGGATCACAGAATCAAAGAAACATTCAGGTTGGAAAAGACCCTCAGGATCACCAAGTCCAGTTCAGAACCCTACTCTACAAGGGTCACCCCTAAACCATAGCCCCAAGTACCACATCCAAACCACCTTGAAACACAGCCAGGCCAGGGGACTCCACCACCTCCCTGGGCAGCACATTCCAATCCCTGACCACTCTTTCTTAGAATTATTTTTTTTTCCTTATGTCCAGTCCAAACCTACCCAGTCACATCTTGAGGCCATTCTCTTTTGTTCTACCACTAATTACCTGTGAGAAGAGACCAGCAGCAGCCTCTCCACAAGGTCCTTTCAGGTAGTTGTAGAGAGCAATGAGATCTCCCCTCAGCCTCCTGTTTCTCACTAACCATCCCCAGCTCCTTCAGTTGCTCTTCATCAGATTTATTCTCCAGGCCCTTCCCAGCTTCCTTGCCCTCCTCTGCCCTGGCTCCAGCACCTCCACATCTCTCTTGTGTTGAGGTGCCCAAAACTGGACACAGCACTCCAGGTGTGGCCTCAGCACAGCTGAGTGCCAGGGAATAATCCCCTCCCTGCTCCTGCTGGCCACAGCATTTCTGATCCCAGCCAGGATGCCTTTGGCTTTCTTGGCCACCTGGGCACACTGCTGGCTCCTATTCAGCTGCTTGTCCAACAGCACCCCCAGGTCCCTTTCTGCCAGCAGCTTTCCAGCCACACTGCCCCAAGCCTGTAGCCTTGCTTGGGGTTGTTGTGCCCCAATGCACCTTGACTGTGTGCGTTTTCTTCCACCCCCATGGCACTGCCATTAAGTTCCATTGGACACCACTTCTCTTGAGAAGCCAATTCTACTAATTACTAATCTTAGAGAAAACAAACCCAGCCCAAAAGAAGTGAGTCTCCTGTTCAGTGGAAATGCTACTGGGAGAAGGGGGCCAGGAGACTGGGACTTGCTGTCTACCTATTGTCATAAACAGCAGCTTCTTGAAGCAGCTCCCTTGTGAAACTTCATGCTCAGAGCAGTTTCAGGAGTCCCAAATTAAGCACTCTCTGGCTAGAGCACTCAGCAGAAGCCCTCCTCCTGGCAGTAAACTGCAGTCCAGGCTTACATAAAAGCAATGTTCTGTTAGCTCTTGCTTAGCTTTTAAAATGTAGCTTAAGAAAGTCATCACCTGATGAGAGTTCCTAAGCTCTGGGTGCGACTGCAGTCCCGTGAAACATTTTTGATCCAGGGAATTGTCCACATCAATTCCTCTGCTAGGGGTGTCCACACGTCTTGGAAGAAGTTTTCCTTACATGTGCATAGAGAAGATCTACAACTTTGCTGATTCAACACTGCCTTGGACATTCAGTCTTCATACTTGAAAGAATTAATAGCCTCAAGATGTACAAAGACACTTCCTAGAACAGCATGATGATGTTGTAGTGGTTTGAGCCAGTCCCTAGAGTCCCTGGCTTAGATACTAGTTGTAATTAGGAAAATTCCGGAGACATTTGAGTAGTAGATAAATAACCTAAGGGATTGGATACAAAATGACAACAATAGATAGGTTAATATAATTCAATTGGTGTACTGAAAACCTTATATCTTGCAGCATAGTTTTTTTCTCTTTGTCTGCTTGCTCTCTGCTGCTCCATCTTGGCTTCAGGCTGTGCCATCCTCCCTCTGACCTTGGGCTTCTCTATTTTACTTCACTGAAGGTACAGGGGGGTGCTGAGAGGGAGTGTGTGGTTTGTATAGCTGTCTTGGGGCTCTTTGTGCCCAGGAGGTTACAAAGAACTGAATCAAAGGTACAGGGGAATCCTATTCTGGTTTCATGATTGAGATTGATCTATCTATCTATCTATCTATCTATCTATCTACCTACCTACCTACCTACCTACCTACCTGTTATGTATATCTATAACATATGTATATATGTATGTATTACATATGTATTTATGTATTATGATAAATATCTGTGTATGAAAATACACACTGTACATGTTTATTGCTTTTTCTACTGCTATATTGAGTTTCTTTTGTAAATACAATTCCATGTTGACTTCCAAGTTCCCAGTTTCACTGTCCCTGGAGGTGTTCAAGAGGGGATTGGACGTGGCACTTGGTGCCATGGTTTAGTCATGAGGTCTGTGGTGACAGGTTGGACTCGATGATCTTTGAGGTCTCTTCCAACCTTGGTGATACTGTGATACTGTGAGTGTGCTGAGATTAGCTCTCTGGGGCAGACTCCCAAGAAATAAGTTATTAGGGGGATCTACTTCAACCCATAACAGATGTAGAGTAAGATGAAGTTCTTCCTGTCCTCTTGAACTGTTAAAGGACTGGTGGCAACAAAAGTTGTCACTGCCCATTTAGTGCCATCTCCTTTCTTCTCCTGTGCTTTGCAGCAACAAAGACAGGCAAAGCAGAAGCAGCCTGTAATACAAGGACATCATTTTAGGTCCAATAACATGTATTAGTCTTCATACTAAGGAAAAATAAGCAAAGTCTGTCTTTCAGAATTGATGATAAATACTGGGAGACAACAGTAAGTTGTCCAAAGCAATTGGGTCGATGCTACGTGGTCAGGCTCACCACAGCCTACGTCACTGGCTTACAGGTTTGACAGACCAACAGCCTGATGCAGACTGGCAAGCACTGCTTTGTTAGAATAGAACAGAATTAACCAGGTTGGAAAAGACTTCAAGGCTTCAACAATGCAGTTTCTGTATGGTTTCTACGATTCACTTAAGGAAAAACTTCTTTGAATGCATTTTTGTGTAATTATAAAATATTCATTCTGGCAGATTTGTAATCTCCTTTTCCCTGCATGACAATCAGCTTGCTTTCCCCTTCATGCAGCTGAGTTCTCCTGCTTTTCTCCCTCTACCTCTCTCCAGTATTTATTATGGAAAAAGCAGCAGGCAGAGGAACCAAATGAGGTTCAACAAGGTTAAGTCCAGAGTCCTGTGTCTGGGAAGGAAGAATAAACTGCAGCAGTACAGGCTGGGAGGGGATCTGCTGGAGAGCAGCCCTGTGGAGAAGGAGGTGGGAGTGCTGGTGGACAACAAGTTCTGCATGGGACAGCAATGTGCCCTGGGGGCCAAGAAGGTCAATGGAGTCCTGGGGTGCATTCAGAGGAGCGTGTCCAGCAGATCCAGGGAGGTTCTCCTCCCCCTCTACTCTGCCTTGCTGAGACCTCACCTGGAATATTGTGTCCAGTTCTGGGCTCCCCAGTTCAGGAGGGACAGGGATCTGCTGGAGAGAGTCCAAGGGAGGAACACAAGGATGCTGAAGGAACTGGAGTAGTGCCTGGTGAGGAGAGGCTGAGAGCCCTGGGGCTGTTCAGTCGGGAGAAGAGAAGACTGAGAGGAGATTTCATAAATGTTTATAAGTATCTAAGGGCTGTTTGGAAGGGACAGGGACAGGATCTGCTCAGCTGCACCCTGAGATAGGACAAGGGGCAATGGATATAAACTCCAGCATAGAAGGTTCTACCTCAACATGAGGAGGAACTTCCTTACTGTGAGGGTCCCAGAGCACTGGAACAGGCTGTTCCAGAGAGCTCCTTCTCTGGAGACTTTCCAGTCCCATCTGGATGCATTCCTGTGTGACCTGTGCTGGAGTCTATGGTCCTGCTCTGGCAGGGAGTTGGACTCGATGATCTCTTTTGGTCCCTTCCAACCCCTAACTTCCTGTGAGCCTCTGATCCTGTTATATGGGTGCTCTGTCAATGCCCTCTGAAACCCAGAGATGCAGCATGGAAGACAGACAAGGTCACAGCACAAGTGCATGAAGTGCATTGCAGTTTGTTGGTATCTCTCAAACCATACAAATTATTTGAAACTGGATCAAGTTCTTAGAAAAGGGAAGCAGAACCCACATTCTGCTGAGCAGGCGGTGACCCAAAATCCTCCAGTACTTTGGGCACATCTTGCCAATAATCCCAGGCTAAACAGCAATGGAGAAGTACAGGAAGTTGGCTACAGGAACCACTCAGCAGAGCTTTTCTCTTCAGCAGTTGCACTTAGAAAGCTGAGCAAGCAATCCAGCTACTAATGGGGATCAATGAACTTTGCTGAACTTCTTCAAACAAGCTCTGGATCCTCTTTTCCTTAGTCACTCCTCCTAGCATGCAACTTTGCCTACATACCCCTGTGTTTCTAATGACACTAATGATGTGTGAAGAGTGCAACTTTCAATTGCTATACTTAATTATAGCCTCCCCCCCACCCCCTTCTGCTCTCTTGCAAAATTCTTTCCTTTTTATTTAAGAGCCAGTGATCAAATGATGTAATGAAATGATCTGTGGAGAGTTTCTGCTAAAGCAGATTTGACACTTCTGATAATTGAAGAGGTTTTGGCTCATTTCTTAGGAAAAATGGCTTGAAAGGGTCTCCAGGGTTTTAAGATTAAGCTCTGCCTATAAATCAACTGTGGGACACTGTTTTTAAGAACACAGCCTCTTCAAATTGCATTCAGTGCTCTTTTAAGCCCAGCATTGAAATTATCTAATGAAATTATCTCTGGAGGTCCACAGTGGTCTAAAGCAATTTCTGCTGATAGACTTCAGCTACCTTTAGATTGAGCTATAAAATGTTGCTAGGTTTCAGGAAGCACCACCTGCACCCAAGAGATCTGATTAAAATCTATGGGCCCTTTTAGCACCTGGATGAGCTGTTAATGCTCCAAGTAAACACATCTGGAAGCGAAAGAATCATAGAATCACAGAATTGTCAGGGTTGGAAGGGACCTCAAGCATCATCCAGTTCCAACCCCACTGCCATGGCCAGGGACACCTCACACTACAGCAGGTTGCTCACAGCCACATCCAGCCTGGCTGCAAAAACCTCCAGGCATGAGGCTGCCACCACCTCCCTGGGCAACCTGTGCCAGTCTCTCACCACCCTCATGGGGAACAACTTCTTCCTAACATCCAATCTGAATCTCCCCAATTCTACTTTTGCTCCATTCCCCCAGTCGTATCACTCCCTGATACCCTCAAAAGTCCCTCCCCAGCTTTCTTGTAGCTCCCTTCAGGTACTGGAAGGCCACCATTAGGTCTGCTCAGAGCCTTCTCTTCTCCAGCCTGCACAACCCCAACTCCCTCAGTCTGTCCTCATAGTAGAGCAGCTCCAGCCCCCTGCTCATCCTCGTGACCCTTCTCTGGACACCTTCCAGCACCTCCAGATCCTTCCTGTGCTAGGGGCTCCAGAACTGGATGCAATGATGAAGAGGATGCCAATTTCTTATCTTTAAATTCCTTTGGGTTATCATCTGAGATGTCAGGATATTGAATACAGAAATTTGAGGTAAAAATGTGCTTTTTTTTCCTTCTGCAAATGAATGCTGCTTCTGCCTGTAGCTTACTGTCTTCTGTGCAGGGGACATGTGGCGTGATGGCAACAGAAGTGGGGTATATTTGTGCTCTTTGAAATTCTAACTTCAAAATGCTTTTACATTTTAATTCCAGACAAGAGTGGGAAGAGGTTTGGGATGGGGAGGAGAGTCAGGGGAATAGGAATTGCTGTGAGTGGGTTAGAATAAAGCAGCTGAAATGGAAGGAAACATTTATATGCTAACTCATGCCTCTTGTTATGATGGAAATAAGTTATGTGGAAGACAGAAGTTTATGCTGAAGTTACTGTAGCAGTACTGTAGCAGACGTTAGTGCATATAGGAGCTGGTGAACTAGCTGCATACCTCTCCGAGGACAGAGATACTGGCAAAAGAAGAAGTGTAAGTTGCTCTCTTTATCCTTTCCACTCCATTAGTGCAACAACATAATGAAGTTTAGGTGAGGTAGTTTGTTATGATGGAAGTGCTAACCCAGAGTGTTGGGGAGGTCATGCACTGCAGTGTCAAAGAAAATCAGTGCTAATGGAGTAACTTAATTAAAATTAATTGGGTATGATTCTGTCTCATAAGTGTAAGATTGATGTAGGTTATTTTCAGCTACTTCTTTGCTTGAGGTTAAACTCAGTTTGCCTAAGACATCCTATGTTCTCTCTCTTCCTCTGTTATTGACACACAAGATACAGCAAAATGGTTCAGAGGTTTGGAGAATTCAGAGCTGGAAAAGGCATACCAGGGCATCTGAGTCTGTCCTCCTGCTAGGCCTTATTAGCAGCTATTCATCCCTCATCCCTCAGCTCGCATGCAAATTGATGTCACAATAAGGACTGTGTTCAGGACAGTAAAAAAGGAATCCCGTGTGACAGGCCATGCTGCATGTTACAAATCAGCTGAGCATATCTGGCCTTTAATCACTCAGTGACATTTTCAGCACTGCCTCGGTGTTGAGATGGTAGCTGCAGCCTGTGACCTACAACGGTGTGTTTGCCATGTCATTCCCTGCCACTGGAAAATGTATGCTGGTGGAAGGTGAAGAGCATGTCTCTTTCCTGGTTTCTCATAAAAGATATCTTTATACTTTATAGGTAATATTTTGGGCAGTGGTAACTTCAGACACCACCACAACCTATTTACAAAGTATACACACAGGTTCTGTTATTTGGTTGTTGCCACAGGTTGGGGGCTGCTCCTTAGCATGGAGAAGGCTGTGGGCCTCTCTCCTCTCAGTCACTCTGGCACAGAGCTCTCAGAGCTTCACTCAGCTCTCAGTCCATGGCAGTGCATTGTCTCCTCTCGGGTGCTGAGGCTGCAGAGAGCTCTGGAGCTTTCCCCTCAGTCTCTCTGGCACAGGGCTCTCACTGTCTGGACTTGGGCATGTTTTGGGGCTTGTGCCTTCAGGACAGTCTTTTGTGGAGCAGTAGTTTAGGTGTTTACCTGGGGTGTGTACCTGGGTGAAGCCTACAGACTGTGCACTTTCTCATGTCTGACACACTATTTGCATGCACCAGAATGAAGCATTTAAAAGTGTCAATAATTGTGGATGGAGAAGGAAAAAGGAAGGTTAACAAATGCAGTTGTCTATATTATTTTGTTGAAAATGGAATATGCTGCTGCTTCATGCTCATAGTATCATAGTATCAGTCAGGGTTGGAAGGGACCACAAGGATCATCTAGTTCCAACCCCCCTGCCATGGGCAGGGATACCCCACACTAGATCAGGCTGGCCAGAGCCTCGTCCAGCCTGGGCTTAAACACCCCCAGGGACGGGACCTCAACCACCTCCCTGGACAACCCATTCCAGGGCTTCACCACTCTCATGGGGAAGAACTTCCTCCTCACCTCCAGCCTGAATCTCCCCACCTCCAGCCTCATTCCATTCTCCCTAGTCCTATCACTACATGAGATCCTGAGAAGTCCCTCCCCAGCCTTCTTGTAGCCCCCTTCAGATACTGGAAGGCCACAATTAGGTCACCTCAGAGCCTTCTCTTCTCCAGACTGAACAGCCCCAACTCCTTCAGTCTGTCCTCATAGGAGAGGTGCTCCAGCCCTCTGCTCATCCTCGTGGCCCTTCTCTGGACCCCTTCCAGCACCTCCAGATCCCTCTTGTAATAGGGGCTCCAGAACTGGAGGCAGTACTCCAGGTGGGGTCTCACCAGAGCTGAGTCGAGGGGGAGAATCACCTCTCTTGCCCTGCTGGCCACACTTCTCCTGATGCAGCCCAGGATCTGATTGGCTTTCTGGGCTGCAAGTGCACACTGAGAGCTCCTGTTGAGCTTCTCCTCCACCAGCACCCCCAATTCTCTCTCCTCAGGGCTGCTTTCCAGCCAGTCCCTGCCCAGCCTGCATTTATGCCTGGGATTGCCTCGACCCAGATGCAGGACCCTGCACTTGGTCTTGTTGAACCTCCTGAGGTTGGCTTGTGCCCACCTCTCCAGCCTGTCCAGGTCCCTCTGGATGGCATCCCTTCCCTCCAGCCTGTCTGCTGCACCACACAGCTTGGTGTCATCAGCAAACTTGCTGAGGGTGCACTCAATGCCACTGTCCATGGCACCTACAAAGATGTTGAACAAGCCTGGTCCCAGGACTGATCCCTGAGGGACTCTGCTTGTCCCTGGCCTCCACTGGGACATGGACCCATGGACAGCCACTCTTTGGCCATCAAGCCAGTTCTGTATCCATCTAGTGGTCACCCATCAAACCCCTGTGTCACCAGCCTGGAGACCAGGCTGTGGTGCGGGACAGTGTTGAAGGCTTTGCTCGGGTCCAGGTAAACGACAGCAGTTGCTCACCCCTCATCCAGTGTTTGCTGGGACACGTTCCAGGGGACACCTCATTGCCTTTGCTCACATCACTGTCATCACAGCTCTGGAACAGAGTAGCTGTACATACCACAGACTGTCTAATCTGTCACAAAATATAACCTGGGTTTACTTAAAGCACAGCTGACCCTTTCTGAGGTAGAAAAAAATGAAAATCCAATGGCAAAATCATGGCAGTCCACAGTGCTTCTCTTGTTTATTCATGTGCATACAACTTGTGCCTTGAAGAGCTATAAATTAGACTGCAGAAAATTGTTTGGGCTGCAACTCAGGTTAAATGTGCTTCAATTATTAAAAGGTATGCCACTACAATCAAATGTGCATTCCCTTGGAGGAAAAGAGCTAAAAAACCCCAAAACCCTGGGCCCTGGCACTCAAAAAGCTGAGCATGCACACATCTGCTTCCCTGCTGCCCCCATTCTTTTAGCTGATTTCTAATGTGATTATGACTCTTGCTGCTCTGATGAGACTGCTGATGGAATTGAGGGAGTTCTTAAGTTTTGAGAGGGTTCAGTGCTTAAAGTACCTGTTTTTGCTTTGTGTGGAGACACAGATCTCAGCTATTAACAAACAGGGTCACAGAGTCAGAGGATGTTAGGTGTCGGAAGGGACCTCTGGAGATCATCGAGTACAACCCCCCTGCCAGAGCAGGACCAGAGAACCCAGCACAGGTCATACAGGAACACATCCAGACAGGGCTGGGAAGGCTCCAGAGAAGGAGACTCCACAACCTCTCTGGGCATCCTGCTCCAGGGCTCTGGGACCCTCACAGTGAAGAAGTTCCTCCTCATGCTGAAGTGGAACTTACTCGGCTGTAATTTATATCCATTACCCCTTGTCCTACCTCAGGGCACAAGTGAACAGAGGCTTTCCCTGTCCCTTCCTTCCTGACCCCCAACCCTCAGATACTGATAGACATTTATTAGATGCCCTCTCAGTCTTCTCCTCTCCAGACTGAACAGTTCCAGGGGTCTCAGCCTCTCCTTGTCAGACAGTGCTCCACTCCATCATCCTTGCGTCTCTCCCTTGGACTCTCTTGAGTAGATCCCTGTCCCTCTTGAACTGGGGAGCTGTTGCAGTTTGAGCTGGGTGCCCCCCTGGTGCATTCACTTCCGGTGTCCAGAAGTCCAGCCCAGAGGGATGGACACAGGAAATTGTGTATTTCCTACCATAATTCTTTGCACCACTATAAGATCCAGTGCGGAGTCTGGCACTTCCTCTTTCCTTCCCTCTCCGAGACTTGGTAACTGGGGGAGAGATCTCCCGGCCATGGGCCTGATTAGGCCCAAGGCCACAGGGGGATGGGCAGTCTCAGGCCTGGCCAGCTGAGACTAGCCCAGCAGAGGGAGGGGGAAGAAGGAGCCCTGGGGGTTTTGCATGCACCCTCAGGTGGGGATGGGATCTTTCTTTGTCACTGCGCTTTGAGTTTTCTGTAACATTCACTGCTTTCTATTTAAACTTTCATCACTTTTGCAATCCGTTTGCCTGAGTCGTTATTTCTGCCTGTGGTGGGGAGGGAAACCTGCCCCAACCCATTACAGGAGCCCAGAACTGGATCACAGAATCACAGAAACATTCAGGTTGGAAAAGACCCTCAGGATCACCAAGTCCAGTTCAGAACCCTACTCTGCAAAGTTCACCCCTAAACCATAGCCCCAAGCATCACATCCAAACCACCTTGAAACACAGCCACACTCCACCACCTCCCTGGGCAGCACATTCCAATCCCTGACCACTCTGGCTGGGAAAAATTCTTCCTACTGTGCAGTCTAAACCTGCCCTGCTGCAGCTTGAGGCCATTCCCTCTTGTTCCATCACTAATTACCTGTGAGAAGAGACCAGCAGCAGCCTCTCCACAAGGTCCTTTCAGGTAGCTGTAGAGAGCAATGAGATCTCCCCTCAGCCTCCTCTGTTTCTCACTAACCATCCCCAGCTCCTTCAGTTGCTCTTCATCAGATTTATTCTCCAGGCCCTTCCCAGCTTCCTTGCCCTCCTCTGCCCTGGCTCCAGCACCTCCACATCTCTCTTGTGTTGAGGTGCCCAAAACTGGACACAGCACTCCAGGTGTGGCCTCAGCACAGCTGAGTGCCAGGGAATAATCCCCTCCCTGCTCCTGCTGGCCACAGCATTTCTGATCCCAGCCAGGATGCCTTTGGCTTTCTGGGCCACCTGGGCACACTGCTGGTTCCTCTTCAGCTGCTTGTCCATGAGCATCCCCAGGTCCCTTTCTGCCAGCTGCTTTCCAGCCACACTGCCCCAAGCCTGTGGCATTGCTTGGGGTTGTTGTACCCCAAGTGCAGGACCTGGCACTTGGCCTTGTTTAAGCTCCTCCTGTGAATGTGACCATGGATCCAATCTATACAAGTTCCTCTGTAGAGCCTACCTGCCCTAGTGCAGATCAACACTGCCACCTCACTTGGTGTCATCTGCAAACTCACTGCTGGCACACTCTGTGTCTTCATCAAGGTCATCAATAAAGATGTTCAACAGAAGTGGTGCAACACTGAGCCCTGAAGAACATCACTTGTGACCAGCTGCCAGCTGGGTTTAACTCTGTTGACCACCACTCTTTGGGCCTTTACACCCAGCCAGGCCTTTATCCAGCAGAGTGTGTGCTTAGTCAAGCCACCAGCAGCCAGTTTGTCCCCAAGAATTCTGTGGGAAACAGTGTCAAAGGCTTGTTGAAAGTCTAAGTAGACAATGTCCACAGCCTTTCCCTCATCCAACAGTTGGTTCATTTGGTGCAATATTCCAGGTGGGGCCTCACCAGGGCAGAGCAGAGGAGTAGGAGTACCTCCTGAACATCTACTGAACACACTCTTCCTAATGTATCCCAGGATCCCATTGTCCTTTGTGGCCACAGGTGCACATTGCTTGGGACAACAATGAACACACTTATTCTTCAGGATGGTACTTCCATTGCAAGATGGAAGCTGTTGCTAGTATGAGCTAGTGCTAAGACATTTTTTTCTTAGACAACTCCTGTCAGCTGCTAGAGATCTCCCCTATTTTTGTACTGAAAGACCAATGAATCATTAGCACCACAGGAGAGAGCTGCCATGAATTCTGATTAATCTGTAATACACTGCCACTCCAACTCCCTTTGTTAATGGAATTTTTTATGAGGTTAATATTTGAATTATAAGAGTTTTCATCACTTCCTTCCATGAAAGCTGTTCATGCACGTGGCATCATCATTTGGGAGTATTTAGCTGGCAAAACTACAGAGAAACTGTCCCATCTTGACATCTCAGGCCAGAGTCTGCAACAATCTGTTCATTCTTAGAATTACAGAATTGTCAGGGTTGGAAGGGACCTCAAGGATCAGCCAGTTCCAAACCACCTCCCATGGCAGGGACACCTCACACTACAGCAGGTTCACAGAATCACAGAACCACAGCCCCATCCCTGGATGTGGCTCTGGCCAACCTGCTGTAGTGTGAGGTGTCCCTGCCCATGGCAGGAGGGTTGGAACTGGCTGATCCTTGAGGTCCCTTCCAACCCTGACAATTCTGTGATTCTGTGGTTCTTTGTTTAGAGGTTGGAAGTGACCTCCAGAGACCTCATCTTGTTTATGGTTTTCCTCAGCTTCTCTTACGAAGTAAATATAGTGACCAGTATATACTGCCAAAATATTTTCCCTATTGTGGTAGTTTTAGGCTATGCCTTTAAAATTTTTCACAGATCTTGAGCAGAAAAGTAATACAATGTAAATAAATCACTGTTGGGTGTGAAAAAGGAAATAAAGATCATTCTAAACAATTCCCTCCTCCTCTCCGAACCTCTCCTCTCCGAACCTCTCCGAACCTCTCCGAATCTCTCCTCTCCAAACCTCTCCGAACCTCTCCGAACCTCTCTGAATCTCTCCTCTCCGAACCTCTCCGAACCTCTCCTCTCAGAACCTCTCCTTTCAGAACCTCTCCTCTCCTCTCCTCTCCTCTCCTCTCCTCTCCTCTCCTCTCCTCTCCTCTCCTCTCCTCTCCTCTCCTCTCCTCTCCTCTCCTCTCCTCTCCTCTCCTCTCCTCTCCTCTCCTCTCCTCTCCTCTCCTCTCCTCTCCTCTCTGAACCTCTCCTCTCTGAACCTCTCCTCTCTGAACCTCTCCTCTCTGAACCTCTCCTCTCTGAACCTCTCCTCTCCTCTCTGAACCTCTCCTCTCCTCTCCTCTCTGAACCTCTCCTCTCCTCTCCTCTCCTCTCTGAACCTCTCCTCTCTGAACCTCTCCTCTCCTCTCCTCTCTGAACCTCTCCTCTCCTCTCCTCTCTGAACCTCTCCTCTCCTCTCTGAACCTCTCCTCTCCTCTCTGAACCTCTCCTCTCTGAACCTCTCCTCTCTGAACCTCTCCTCTCCGAACCTCTCCTCCTCTCCCCAAACCTTCCCAAACCTTCTCACTTCTTCACTCTGGAAAGATGCTAATTTACTTCTGCTTGACCTTGGCTGCATTGTTTTGGTATTAATATTCCTCTGCTCCTTTCTCCCTTTTGTACAGTGGGGTATGGGTAAGCAGGGAAGAAGAAGCCAGTAGCTTCCCTGGTCTCTGACCAGGGGGATCCTTGTGCTGCTTGTTAATTGTAAATCCCTGTAGATATTGTAACTCCTGGATATTTTGTACACATTCATTGAATGCCATTGGAGATTGTAGTTTTGCTCTAAGTACAGATTCCATTTGCTTCCAGCTGGACTGGTCTGGCAAAGGTAATGTGAAATTTCAACCCACCACAAATAGAAGGAACAATGAGAGTTCCAGTGAGAAGGATAATGCAGTGGACACCAAAGAGAAAATATCAATGCAGTGGAAGTCTCTTTGGTGTTATGATGTATAGGTTTGTTACCCTCAGACTTGAAATGCTCTGCATGACTTGGACTGGCTGATAGTGGGGAGTAGAAATACAAGAGCAGACATGGGCAGTGATTGGGTCAATATGGGCAAAACAAAATTGTATATCATGAAAAAGTATTGGAAAGGTAAAATTGTAGATGAGGGATAGGAGACTGAGAGGTTACTCTTTGTTTTCCTTTTCTTTTCTCCTCTCTGCACACTAAGTATCAGGCTCTGTAGAAGAACATGGAACAGGACTTTGTTCTTTTCTACTTGCAGGATAGACCTACAGTTGTAATTCACAGTGATAGCTGGAGGCAGCAGAGGCTTGGGCTGGGGACATCATATGTTTTATTTTCTCATGGTTCTTTAAACACAGAGCAGTTTGTCATAGTTTGTCAGGCACTCACATCCTTCATGAGGGATAAACATAGAAATGCTCTCTCTTCCTTCTGCTGTATTTTTCCTACCTCCATCTTCATTTCAGACTTAATCTTAGAATCACAGAATGGGCTGGGCTGGAGGGCACCTCCAAAGGTCATCCAGTCTGATGTCCCCACAGTCTGCAGGGACAACCCCGACAAGACCAGGCTGTCCATCTTCTGCATGACTTGCTCTTCTTGGCAATCCTAAGTGTATTATGAGGTTTTAGAGTTGGTGTTTGAGGTTCCTGATGTGTTCAAACTGTCTAGCAATGCAAAGAGAAAACAAAACAAACATTGAGGCTCCACAGTGACACCATTGAGGTTCTGGAGTTATCCCAGAGAAGGGCAACAATGTTGTAGCCCAAGGGCCTGGAGTACCTGGGCTATGAGGAGGGGCTGAGGGAGCTGAGAGTGAGAAGAGAAGGCTGAAGGGAAACATCACTGCTCTCTACAGCTTCCTGAAGGAAGGTTGGAGCAAGGAGGGGGCAGCCTCTGCTCCTTGGTGGCAAAGGACAGGAGCAGAGGAAAGGGTTCCAAGCTGCAGCAGAGGAGGTTCAGGCTGGATGCTAGGAAATATTTCTTCCCAGGGAGGGTTCTCAGCCATGGGAATGTTCTGCCCAGGGCAGTGCTGAAGGAGGTGTTGAAGCAGTGTGTGGAGCTGGTGCTTAGGGACATGGTCCAGTGTTGACCCTGCAGTGCTGGGTGGAAGGTTGGACTGGATGAGCTTGGAGGTCTCTTCCCACCAGCTGTGTTCTGTGATGCTGTGATTCTGTGAACATGACTGTCCCATGGGGTCATTTGCTGGCAATAGTAGTGGGAGGTCTTTAGGAAAAGAACAGACAAGGACTACTACAGATTCTTCTTTGTGCTTTGCAGGCCTGGATGAGCTGCCCTAAAGCTGGTCAGTCTGGTTTCGAATGCACACCTGCTTGCATAAGTAGCCTGTGGAAAAACCATCCCAAAATAGTAAAAAATGAAAGTGTGGGGGGTTATTGCATACTTAATGCCAAACAATTCCTTTCTCATTTCAGTTTTTCTACCATAAGAAACTCTCCAAATTTATTTTCCAGGACAGTAAAATTTACTATGAGATGAAAGTAGCAAACAAGCTTCGTCTACTTAAAATAGCATCCACAAAATATCTCTGCATCTGCCTCGTAGGTACCTGGGGGGAAAAAGGGATCAAGTATTCAGCTGTATGTTCTTTAGGGACCAGTCTGAAACTCACCATGCATTTAGTTTGTAGCTAGAATAGAATAGTATAGAATAGAATAGAATAGAATAGAGTACAGTACAGTGGAATAGAATAGAATAGAATAGAATAGAATAGAATAGAATAGAATAGCATTAACCAGGTTGGAAAAGACCTTTGAGATCATCAAGTCCAACCTATCACCCAACACCATCCAATCAACTAAACCATGGCACCAAGTGCCTCATCCAGGCTCTTTCTTAACACCTCCAGGGATGGTGACTCCACCACCTCCTTGGGCAGCACATCCCAGTGGCCAATCTCTCTGTCTGGGAAGAATTTCTTCCTAACATCCAGCCTAAACCTCCCCTGGCACAGCTTGAGACTGTGTCCTCTTGTTCTGATGCTGCTTGCCTGGGAGAAGAGACCAACCCCCTCCTGGCTACAACCTCCCTTCAGGGAGTTGTAGAGAGCAAGAAGGTCTCCCCTGAGTCTCCTCTTCTCCAGGCTAAGCAACCCCAGCTCCCTCAGCCTCTCCTCACAGGGCTGTGCTCCAGACCCCTCCCCAGCTTTGTTGCCCTTCTCTGGACACCTTCCAGCAGCTCAACATCTTTCCTAAACTGAGGAGCCCAGAACTGGACACAGGACTCAAGGTGTGGCCTAACTAGTGCTGAGCACAGGGCACAATGACCCTGTTCCTGCTGGCCACACTGTTCCTGATGCAGGCCAGGATGCCCTTGGCCTTCTTGGCCACCTGGGCACACTGCTGGTTCATGTTCAGCCTACTATCAACCAGTACCCCCAGGCTGGAAGGGGTTGAAAGTAAGGTCTTAGGACATGCAGGTGTCCTAATTATGGGCTAAGCAGACTGATGCTTCTCTGAAAGACAAGATCCAAGTGGATCTTTGGTTTTGTAGACCCAGTTCTGTTTTAGTTTGTTCCTTGTTTTCTCTATCATAAAACACAAATATGAAAGTAGAGTGTTGATGATGCTGTAGATGGCTGTGCTCATTTTAATTAAATGCAGTTCTGGGAGGCTGCTTGTCTAAGAGAAAAGCAGAGGTCATGAAGGTAATTTTCTTTCATGTATTGTGATAAACCTTCATTTACCATTAAGTTTTTCCCTGTGAGGGTGACAGTGAAGTATCCCTCTCTGAAGATGCTCAAAACCTGCCTGGTTGCATTCCTTTGGGATCTGCTCTAAGTGATCCTGCTGTGGCGGGGTGGGGGAGAGGGGGGACAGGTTTAAAGTGGATGAGCTTCCAGCCCCTAACATTCTGTGATTGTGCATGAATCTGCAGAGTAATAATGGGAATAGTTCTGTCATGTCTTCTTGAATTCCTACAAGGTTTTTCTTATTTACACCCTCAGCAGGTTTGCTGATGACACCAAGCTGTGTGGTGCAGCAGACACTCTGGAGGGAAGGCATGCATCCAGAGGGACCTCAACAGGCTGCAGAGCTGGGCCCATGACAACCTCATGAGGTTCAATAAGACCAAGAGCAAGGTCCTGCAGCTGGGTCAGTGCAATCCCAGGCACTGATATAGGCTGGACAGGAACTGGCTTGAGAGCAGCCCTGAAGAGAAGGACTTGGGGGTGCCTTGTGGCCTTCTAGTATCTGAAGGGGGCTACAAGAAAGTTGGAGAGGGACTTTTGAGCATGTCAGGGAGTGATAGGACTGGGGGGAATGGAACAAAAATAGAAGTAAGTATATGCAGATTGGATGTTAGGAGGAAGTTCTTCCCCATGAGGGTGGTGAGACACTGGCACAGGTTGCCCAGGGAGGTGGTGGAAGCCTCATCCCTGGAGGTTTTGGTGGCTGTGAGCAACCTGCTGTAGTGTGAGGTGTCCCTGCCCATGGCAGGGGGGTTGGAACTGGCTGATTCTTGAGGTCCCTTCCAACCCTGACAATTCTATGAGTCTATGATTTTCCAAAGCAGCTGAAACAAGGCAGTGCTAGAGTGATAGTGCTATCAGTTGCTTTGAAAGTCCACCTGTCTTGTAGGGCAGAGGGAAAGGGGAGAGAAAGAAAGAAAATCAAAAAGTTCATTCTCTGACAACAGCATAGCTCCAAGTTTGTGCTTTGTCCAGCTGGATTTTTTATAGCAATTAATAATTAGTCAAAGCAGGAACTTTTAGTGTCCAACATTACTGATATGCCTCATGGAGCAAGAAAAATAGCTTTAGTGAATGCCCCCAGGATTCTGATGCAAGCATTCCCATTCGGCCCTAAATACTTAAGTTGCTGGCTGTGGTTTTTGGTTGCTTTTTCATTTATGTTTTCTTTTTATTCTCTGGCTGTCATGGGTGAAATCTTGTCTGCTGTAAATTGCAATGGCTCTGCTTCTGTATGTTAATGCCACTGATCTCATTTCTGGCATGCTCCAAGTGCCTGTCAGAAGCTGGAATGTTACCCCTTCTCCCTTTTCAAGGATTGCATTTCCATTTCTTTTTCTCATGCAGGTGTGCTTTCAAATACCTTCCTGCATTTTACTTTCTAATTACATGACAAAGTTATTAATGCTGTAACAAACTATCTGACTGAGCTGGCTGGAGGGAATTCCAATTTTTTGCTTAACTTCCAACATTTATCAAGGCCTAAACTGCTAAAAATTAAATTGGGCCCTGAGAGATAACACTTCCTCACCAGTGCTGTGTTGAATCTGACACCAACATCCAGGGGTTGTTTTCTGGGCTGCTTGATTGGCATAAGCAAGAATCAAAGTAAAAATTACAGCACATTTCTAAAACATGAGATTTTATCTTTGCTTGTAGGCATTGCTTTCCCCTCTCATCATAAATTAAAATTGCAGCTAGATGCTTCAGTATTCTCTACAAATGATGCCTAATATTATCAACTGCCAGGTCTAACATATCAAAGGCAATTCTTGGCCCATGTTGCCTTGACAACACATCTTAGTTTTGGCCTTCTTTGTCAGCTTGGATTCTTGAGTTCATGGAATTTAATTAAGCTGCCATTTAAAAATAAAATAAAATCAAAAATGACAAATTATTTTTTCCCTGAAAAGAAACCAGTCAGAAATGCCACTGAATCTGAAATACATTCAAATAAAACAATTCAGTGGATTCTATAGCAATTGGATCCTGGGCTGCGTCCAAAGCAGCACTGCCAGCAGATCCAGAGAGGTGATTCTGTCACTTTGCTCTGCTCTGCTGAGACCTCA
Source organism: Dryobates pubescens (assembly GCF_014839835.1). Lineage (NCBI taxonomy): Eukaryota > Metazoa > Chordata > Aves > Piciformes > Picidae > Dryobates > Dryobates pubescens. The sequence continues at coordinate 29,718,267 of NC_071612.1, forward strand.
CCTGGAGTGCTGTGTGCAGGTGTGGAGCCCTCAATACAGGAAGGACATGGAGCTGATGGAGAGGGTCCACAGGAGGGACACCAAAATGATGAGTGGGTTGGAGCAGCTCTGTTATGGAGGCCAGGCTGAGGGAGCTGGGGGTGTTCAGCCTGGAGAAGAGAAGGCTCCAAGGAGACCTAATAGCAGCCTGCCAGTACCTGAAGGGGGCTACAGGAAGTCTGCAGAGAGACTGTTTGCAAAGGCCTGCAGGGACAGGACCAGGGACAATGGCTTCAAACTAGAGCAGAGCAGATTGAGACTGGATGTTAGGAACAAGTTCTTTCCCATGAGGGTGGTGGAAGACTGGAACAGGTTTCCTAGGGAGGTGGCTGAGGCTCCATCCCTGGAGATATTGAAGGTGAGGCTGGACAAGGCCCTGGGCAACCTGATCTAGTTGGGGCTGTCCCTGATGACTGCAGAGGGCTTGAACTGGATGACCTTTGGAGGTCTTTTCTGGCCTTGACCATTCTATGATTCCATGACTATGCAGCCTGTTTATATAGGGGAGATAAAGATGCAATATTATGGGATGGAACAACATATCCTTCTGTATCCACCCACTGGGGCTGGACTGTTCAGCTCCTTGTGCCCTCTGGTACTCTAGGGGAACCATCTCTATGGCTAGGACATAGTCCTCAACCTATAACAATTATCTGTTGGAAACTGAATATATATTCTCATGTGTTCTGCTCTGAGGTTTCAGTGTGTGTGAGTGTCACCTGAGCAAGAACCATTCACTGCAGCTCTTTCTACCTCCCTGCACCCTCCAATCTCTTCTCTTGATGCAGTGTTGGAGATTGTGAGGGTTGTTTTTGCAACTGAACCAGAGACTTTTCCTCGAGGAGCCACTGCTGATCTATAGAAATGTGCTTTCTGGAAGGCACTGAACTAGATGTTAATGTTTCTAATGCTGCAGAGCTGATGTCAGCCCATGATAAGGTGCTTCAGTGGTTCATTGCCTCCAGTGTTAAAAATATCCTCCTTATTTTAAGACTGTATCAATCTTACTTCAGCTTTTGGCCATTCATTTGTGAGTCTTCCATTACCTATTTTTTCTGCTTTATGTAGTTCTTAAAGACTGTACTCAAGTTACCCCCTTCCATTCCTTCAGATCACTGAAACAAATTACCACTGCTTATTATGGCATGCTTTCCTGGTTATTTAGGCACAGGGCTTGAGGTTGTCATTTCTGTATCAGTACCTCTCTTTCAATATCTTGTTGGAGATATTAAAAATCTGCCTGGATGTGTTCCTGTGTGGTCTGCTCTGGGTGACCCTGCTCTGGCAGGGGGGTTGGACTGGATGAGCTTTTGAGGTGCCTTCCAACCCCTAACAATCTGTGATTCTGTGGTTTGAGTCTTCTCAGTCATCACCAAGTTTTCTGAAGTGTGAACACACAGACAGGACCCAGTGGTCCAGCAGGGCCTTGAGTCACTGCCAGATGCAGTGGTACCACAACCCTTTTGACTCTGCTCAGTATTTGCCTACCTATACACATCTAAGCTTATTGTGTACCATGCACCACTGCAGAAAGTTGATCATGTTCATCTGACAAGGCACTGTGACCTGTAAAGCTTCACCTTCACTACATCTAGTCTTTGCTGTTGAATCCTGGGAACATGGCAGTATAACAGTCTGCATGGAAAAGTCAGAAAAATAGGGAGAGACAGAGAGAAGAAAAAAAGCAGATGGCTTTATTCAACTCTGTCATTACAAAATTAAATTGCATTCCAATTTTGTATGAGAGAGCAAAAAAAAAAAGTCAGGCTTTGGTATTTGTTGTGACTCCTACCCTTAGAGATTATTTTCCTCTAATTTACTTGAAATTCTGGGTTTCCTGCCACTTGAAATCACTCTCTATTTCTTGGTCTGCTGCTCAGTAAAAGGGTAACAGAAGTGACAAATCATCAATCAAGCTGAAGTATGAGATCTCTTAATATAGTTGTGTTTTCAAAACACAGAACTATGGAACAACAAAGCAAATCACACTGTGCCACATCTTGACATTGTCTGTTCTAGCAATTTCAGTTCACAGAATCCCAGAACTTGCTGGAAGATGTCCAGAGAAGGGCAACAAAGCTGGAGAGGGGTTTGGAACACAAGCCCTATGAGGAGAGGCTGAGGGAGCTGGGGTTGCTTAGCCTGGAGAAGAGGAGACTCAGGGGTGACCTTCTTGCTCTCTGCAACTCTCTGAAGGGAGGTTGTAGCCAGGCAGAGGTTGGTCTCTTTTCCCAGGCAAGCAGCACCAGAACAAGAGGACACAGTCTCAAGCTGTGCCAGGGGACGTTCAGACTGGATGTTTGGAAGAAATTCCACACAGAGAGTGTGATTGCCCATTGGAATGTGCTGCCCAGGGAAGTGGTGGAGTCACCATCATTGGAGGTGTTCTGGAGGAGACTTGATGGGGTGCTTGGTTGCATGTTTTAGTTGATCAGGCGGTGTTGGATGATAGGTTGGATGTGATGATCTTGAAGATCTCTTCCAACCTGATCTATTCTATTCTATTCTATTCTATTCTATTCTATTCTATTCTATTCTATTCTATTCTATTCTATTCTATTCTATTCTAACACATCCAGCTGGAAAGGACCTTCAAGCTCATCCAGGCCAAGCTTCCACCCAGCACTGCAGGGTCAACACTGAACCATATCCCTAAGCACCAGCTCCACACACTGCTTGAACACCACCAGGGATGGTAACTCCAGCACTGCCCTGGACAGAACATTCCAATGGCTGAGAGCCCTCTCTGGGAAGAAATATTTCCTAGCATCCAGCCTGAACCTCCCCTGCTGCAGCTTGGAACCATTTCCTCTGGTCCTGTTGCTTGCCAACAAGAAGTAGCTGCCCCCTTCTTTCAGGTAGTTGTAGAGAGCACTAACAGATTATTAAATAAGTAATTCAGAGGCCCAAATGCAGCAACAAATATGATTTTGTGCCACAACAGTAGCAAGTGTTTTAAGCTGCAAAGAGGCCAATGTTCAAATACCCAGTAGAAATCCAATGGTATCCTGGCTTGGAGCAGAAACAGGGTGGGCATCAGGGACAGGAGGTGATCATCCCCCTGTGCTCAGCACTGGGGAGGCCACACCTGGAGTGCTCTGTTCAATTCTGGACCTCTCACTCCCTGGGGCCAGGAGCATATCCAGAGAAGGGCAATGAGGCTGGAGAAGGGCCTGGAGCGCCTGGGCTATCAAGAGGGGCTGAGGGTGCTGGGGGTGTTCAGGCTGAAGAAGAGGAGGCTGAGGGAGACCTCATTGCTCTCTACAACTATATAAGAATGAATCTTGAAGAGATTTCTTGAAGAAAATGGCAGAGAGCATAGAAGAAAAAGGTACCCAGACAGGGAAACAAAATCAAACACCAACTTGCATGTCACAACTGTCTTAAAAAAAACTTATATTCACAATGCTAGATTAATTTGGACTACAAGGCTAAGGCATCTGCCACTGTAAACCCTTTCTCAGCATAAGGGAAAGCTGCTTTTGGCACAGCAGACCTTGGGGATTCTGCAGGACAGGGATCTACTTGATCTACCCAAAAGAGGGCTACAAGGATGCTGAAGGGCCTGGAGCACTGCCTGGTGAGGAGAGGCTGAGAGCCCTGGGGCTGTTTAGTCTGGAGAGGAGAAGACTGAGAGGGATCTGATCAGTGTCTATCAATATTTGAGGGATGGGAGTCAGGAAGGAAAGGACAGGGACAACCTCTGCTCACTGTGTTGTGGGAAAGGACAAGGGGCAATGCATACAAACTACAGCACAGGAGGTTCCACTTCAACATGAGGAGGAACTTCTTCACTGTAAGGTTCCCAGGGCACTGGAACAGGCTGCCCAGAGAGGTTGTGGATACTCCTTCTCTGGAGCCTTTCAGGCCTGTCTGGATGCATTTCTGTGCTGGATTCTCTGGTCGTGCTCTGGCAGGGGGGGTTGGATTAAAAGAAGCATTAATAAAGTTTGTCTCACTTTCTTCCCTTGTCCCTCCATCCAAAGGTATTGTTTGACTTTGCAGGAAAGGGCCCTGGTTGAAGTGCTTGAATACTGAGAAAACATGCTGTGTGTCACAAAGAGTGGCCTTCATCCTGTATGAAAGCACCACCACCTGCATCCTGTTGCAAAACTGGGATTGTGCTACAAATTAGGCTGAATATGCTGATGGGACTGTGGTGGGTTGAAATTACCCCCTCCCAGCTAATTTGGAGAACTAGCCCCCAAAATAAAATTGCCAGCCCAGCCCAGATTAGGATGGAAGCCAATGAAGCTCTGTTTATAAACAAACTGCAATCCAGAAATGTGAAATGCAGTGAATATGTACAAAACACACAGTATTTACATGGATTTACAATTTATAAACAGCACAAGGACCCCCCTGGACAAAACCAGGGGGTTACCAATAGCTTCTCCTCTCAGCCTCCTTCCCCCTTGTACAAGGGAAAAGGAGCTGGGGTTGCTTAGCCTGGAGAAGAGGAGGCTCAGGGGAGACCTCATTGCTCTCTACAACTACCTGAAAGGTGGTTGCAGCCAGGAAGGGGTTGCTCTCTTCTCTCTAGCAACCAGCACTAGAACAAGAGGACACAGTCTCAAGCTGCACCAGGGGAAGTTTAGGCTGGAGGTGAGGAGAAAGTTCTTCACTGAGAGAGTCGTTCGTCATTGGAATGTGCTGCCCAGGGAGGTGGTGGAGTTACCATCCCTGGAGGTGTTCAAGAGGAGATTGGATGTGGCACTTAGTGCCATGGTCTAGTCATGAGGTCTGTGGTGACAGGTTGGACTCGATGATCTTTGAGGTCTCTTTCAACCTTGGTGATACTGTGATACTGTGAGAAAAGATAAGAGCAGAGAGTAGCTGTTAGTACTTAGCCACAACAAGAACCCAGCCAAGGTCAGCATCAGCCAAGCAAAAGCCATCAGCTAGTATCAGCTAGAGCCAGGAGCTGAGAAAGAGACTAACTTTGTGTCAGCTATCAGACCACTGGGATTATTTAGACCTCATCATGATTTTCCCTTTACATCCAATGGTAACTTATTTACATTCTACCACTTTCTACTCAAGATCTGTGGCAAATTTCCTAGGCATCAGCCTAAAACTGCCACAAGGATCTAACAGGAAATCCATAGCAGCATCCTGGTGAGTAGTCAGTTGCAGAGTTTTCCATCAGCAGTGAGTATTTCTGTGCATGGTTCTGCATATGCCTTTTCACTGTGTGCAGGCCAAGGAATAAATATTCATATTTATGCAATGTTGTGAAGCATCACATAAAATTCAAATAAAGCAATTAAGTGGATTCTATAACAATTTGATCCTGGGCTGCATCCAAAGCAGCATTGCCAGCAGAGCCAGAGAGGTGATTCTGCCACTTTGCTCTGCTCTGCTGAGACCTCACCTGGAGTCCTGTGCGCAGGTCTGGAGCCCTCAGTACAGAAAGGACATGGAGCTGATGGAGCAGCCAAGAAAATGCACAAAACAGAAGGCAAGAGACAGCTTAACGAATAAAAAAACCCACACAAACCCAAGCACAAACCAACCAAACAAAACCAAACTAAAAATACCAAAACCAAACCCCAAACCAACCAACCAACCAAACCCCAACAAACAAACAAAACCCACAACAACAAACCCCCAAACCTAACCACACAGAAAGCCAAAAGCAAACGGGAGCAGAATATATTGTAATGTAAAGAGTGTTATGTGGGAAAGCAAAACCTCCTGACACTGTGCTCTATATCCACATGTGCTCAAGGCAAACTCTGTCTCGCTGTGCAGTTCTTCACTCAACTGCTTCTAGCTTTGCTATTGAGCTCAGCAGCAGTCCCAGCGTCAGCTTACAGCCACAGAACAGCTTGTAAAGTCCTCAGGGACTCAAGTACAGGCCAATGAAAAAGAGTACTGCAAATACTGTACAGTGGCAATGCATGGGTTTGGTTTGGGTTTTTTTTTAGTGCCTTTTCTCTTTCTGCATGAGCAAACAATTTCCGGATAGGGTTAGTGCAGAGCCACATCCTTTTTGGCTATTTGATTGTAAGTTTCAAAGTGTCACAGTACCACAGTACATTAGAGGTTGGAAGGGACCTCCAGGGATCATCCAGTCCAAACCCCCTGCCAGAACAGCATCACCCAGGGCAGTCTGCGCATCCAGGTGGGGTTGGAAAAGCTCCAGAGAAGGAGACTCCACAACCTCTCTGGGCAGCCTGCTCCAGGGCTCTGGCACCCTCACTCTAAAGAAGTTTCTCCTCATGTTGAGCTGAAACCTTCTCTGGTCAAGTTTGTCTCCATTGGTCCTTGGCTTATTGCTGTGCACCACCCAAAAGAGCTTGGCCCCCTCCACTCGACCCCCAGCCCTCAGCTATTGATAGACATTGATCAGATCCCCTCTCAGCCTTCTCTTCTCCTGACTAAACAGCCCCTGGGCTCTCAGTCTCTCTTCCCAGGGGAGATGCTCAAGTCCCCTAAGCATCCTCCTGGCTCTCCCTTGGACTCTCTCCAGCAGGTCTCTGTCTCTCTTGAACTGGGTAGCCCAGAACTGGACACAGTATTTAAGTTTATTAATTACATTGTGAAAATAAACTAAATCAGTGGAAACTCTAGTTATCTCCCAGTTAGTGTGGTGGTTTGACCCTGTCTGGGAGCCAAAATGCCCACCAAAGCCACTCTATCACTCCCCTTCATAGATGGTCAGGGGAGAGAGGAAAATAACCAAAGGCCCCTAATAAAGTAGAAGCCATTTAATAATGCAAAGGAAAAGCAAACCAACATTTTCTACTTCCCACTAACCCAGATGCTGTTTTGGTCATCCCAGTAAGCAGGGCTCCAAAAGGCATAGTGATTGCTCCAGGGGACAAATGCCACCAAGAAGTGTCCCCACACTGCCTTCTTTCACTTAGCTTTCCTATCTGAGCTGACATCATCTGGCATGGAATGTCCCTTGGGCCAGTCTGGCTCAGCTGGCCTGACTGTGTCCCCTCCCAACATCTTGCCCACTCCTCAGTGTACTCTTGGGGTGGGTAAGTGCTGGGCCTGAGTGCTCTGTTCAGCAACAGCCAAACCCCTGCTGTGTTGTCAACACTCAGTGACAGCACTGCAAAACACAGCACCACACAGATGCTCTTGGGAGAATTAGCTCCAGCTCAGCCCAACCCAAATACAGTTAGGTAAACATGAAAGCCATTGTTCTCATAATGAAACAAGACATCTTTAATTTTGGTATTCTCACTAGATCATAGAATCAACCAGGTTGGAAAAGACCTCAGAGATCATCAAGTCCAAGCTATTACCTAACACCTAACACCTCCTGACAACTAAACCATGGCTCCAAGTGCCACATCCAAGCCTTTTTTGAACACCTCCAGTGATGGTGACTCCACCACCTCCCTGGGCAGCACATTCCAATGGCCAATCTCTCTTTCTGGGAAGAACTTTCTCCTCACCTCCAGCCTAAACTTCCCCTGGCACAGCTTGAGACTGTGTCCTCTTGTTCTGGTGCTGGTTGCCTGGGAGAAGAGACCAGCCCCCACCTGGCTACAACCTCCCTTCAGGTAACTGTAGACAGCAATAAGATAACTTGGTGACAAACAGTCACAAGTTGTGTTGTAGAGCTTCAGTGTAAGATATTTTCCTAATTATTTTGTGCTGTGTTGTAGAGCTCATTGCAACATCAAAAGCTCCTTCCATGCTTTCTGAGAACTCAGGCTTTCTCCCAGTATTAAGAGAATAATCTTGATCAGCACCTTTTTTGGGGAGTGTCAGTGGTATCTGTCTCTAGGTTGGGGAATGCATCAAACAGCCATGCAAGGTTTATCTAACAGTTTTCCCCCTGCATGTGGGTAGTACAGAATGTAGGTCCTGAAGGTAGGAGATTTTGCTGCAATTATTTTTAGCAGGGCATCAATAACCTGTCAGAGTCTGGGACTGGCCCGAAGTGCAAGGTCCTACACCTGGGCTGAGCCAGTCCCAGACACAGATACACACAGGTACAGAGTGGGTTAAGAACAGCCTTGAAGAGAAGGACTTGGGAGTTTTGGTAGATGAGAAGCTCCCCATGAGCTGGCAGTGAGCTCATGCAGCCCAGAAGGCCAAACATATCTTGGGATGCATCAGGAGTGTGGCCAGCAGAGCAGGAGAGAGGATTCTCCCCCTTTGCTCTGCTCTGCTGAGACCCCACCTCCAACACTGCATCCAGTTCTGGTGTCCTCACTGTAAGAGGGACATAGATCTGCTGCAACAAGTCCAGAGGAGGGACACAGGGGCTGGAACACTTCCTCTGTGAGGATAGGCTGAGGGAGCTGGGAGTGTTCAGCCTGGAGAAGAGAACACTCTGGGGGGACCTTCTAACTGCCTTCCAATAGCTGAAGGGATCCTACAGGAAGGCTGCAGAGGGACTTTTTATAAGAGTGTCCATCAACAGGACAAGGGAAGTGGATTGAAATGGAAGGAGAATAGGTTTAGATTGGATCTTAGGAAGAAATTCTTCACCAGAAGGGTGACAAGACTCTGGAATGGATTGTCCAGGGAGGCTGTGGATGCCCCCTGGCTGGAGCAGTTGAAGGCCAGGTTGGATGTGGCCTTGAGCAAGCTGGGCTGGTTGAGAGGTGTCCCTGCCCATGGCAGGGAGGTTGGATTGGATGATCCCTAAGTTCTCTTCCAGCCTAAGCTCTTATTCTGTGAAGGGCAATTTTGAATAGCCATTTGCATAAGCAGAGATGGCAGAGATATGGGATACTCTTCTAGGAAACAACAGTGAATATCCCATCATGTTGCTTGATAATTTCTTTGAACTGTTCTGTATATTCTGTGCTGCCAATACAGTACAATTTAGAAAGCTGCCATTTAAATCCACATATCTTACTGTGATATTAAGTGTATTTAAACCCCATAAAATGCCTTCTAATTTATTTTTCATTTAGTCCATTTAATAAAATAGCAATAATGTTCTTTCAAGTGAAGGTTATGGAAGGAAAATTGCTCCTACTTTTAAAATACACTCCTCAATTTGCTGTACCATTTATTGCACTGCAGAAGTCATTTACCCTCTGGAACATTCACTTAGAACAAAATTATTGCTTAATTTCTTCAAAAAACACTGCAGATTGGTCATGTTCTTCATAACTTTCCATGAAGCTCTGTACATTGTTGATGCTTCATGGTTATGCCTGGCAATATATTTGGAATTTCATTTCTCCCTGCTATTGTTTAATGTTTTGCTTTCTGGAGGTTTTGTCATCTTCTGCAGCCTTTGGAGAAGTATTTCAGAGGAAGCAAAAAGGTTACACTGATGAAACTCAGGTCATCTCAAAGTGGTTTATGAGCCACTGCTGTTGCCTGTAGAGCCTGTGCCGGTTTTGGAGATGCAGGGGCAAGGCACACTTGGTTCAGCAACACTGCTGGGAGGAAAGGAACTTCTGTTGTTCCTCCACACTTGGAAGATATCATGGAAGAAATGTTAAACTAACTTTAAGCCTTGAGTCTGCTTGAAGTCTAAGCACCATTTCTGTATTAGGTTCCTTCAGTTCTCCTCACACTCTTGTGTGCAAACCTTTCCTACAAGCAGTACAGCATTACAGAATCACAGACTTGTTAGGGTTGGAAAGGACCTCAAGGATCAGCCAGTTCCAACCCCCCTGCCATGGCCAGGGACACCTCACACTACAGCAGGTTGCTCACAGCCACCTCCAGCCTGGCTGCAAAAAACTCCAGGCATGAGGCTGCCACCACCTCCCTGGGCAACCTGTGCCAGTCTCTCACCACCCTCCTGGGGAACAACTTCTTCCTGACATCCAATCTGAATCTACTCATTTCTAGTTTTGTTCCATTCCCCCCCAGTCCTATCACTCCCTGACACCCTCAAAAGTCCCTCCCCAGCTTTCTTGTAGCCCCCTTCAGATCCCGGAAGTCCACAATTAGGTCTCCTCAGAGCCTTCTCTTCTCCAGACAGAACAGCCCCAACTCTCTCAGTCTGTCTCCATAGCAGAGCAACTCCAGCCCTCTCTTCATCCTCATGGCCCTTCTCTGTACACCTTCCAGCACCTCCAGATCCTTCTTGGAACAGAGGCTCCAGAACTGGACACAGTGCTCCAGCTGTGGTCTCAGCAGAGTGGAGCAGAGGGGGAGAATCCCCTCCCTGGCCCTGCTGGCCACACTTCTCTTGCTGCAGTCCAGTCTCTTCTTGGCTCTCTGGGCTGCAAGCGCTCACTGCTGGCTCCTGTTGAGCTTCTCATCCACCAGCACCCCCAAGGGCTTTTCTTCAGGGCTGCTCTCCATCCAGTCCCTGCCCAGCCTATATCAGTGTCCGGGATTGCCCCAATCCAGCTGCAGGACCTTTCTCTTGGTCTTGTTGTTCAGAAGGTAGAAGTCGAACACTGAGAAGCAGATCTGTCACCATGACACTTTACAATTTAATTTCTCTATTTCAGTGATTTTCATATAAAATACTCTCAATGCACAAGTAACAATATGTGTTTTCTAAACTACCAGCCCTACATAGTACCTCTGGGAGCTGTAGATCAGGCTGTGCTGCAACTTTAATGATGTTGCTGCGCTTAAATAGTATTTTTCATTATATAATTGCCCTCCACTTACACCTGTGCAGTCCTGTTAGTCAATATGAAGAGTTGTAACTCTTTGGAACTGCTGATCTGGTACCTAAGAGCAAGGCTAAAATCACTATTTTGCCTTTGTTGTCCTGCAAACTATGGCAGAACATTACAGCTATGGTTAATATTTCCCTGTGGAGCAGTTTTGCTGCTCTCTACTTGAGCTTTACACTTGCCACAGTCTTTCATGGGGCAAAACTGCCCTCCTTCCCACCCCCTCAGAAAGAGATCATTCCAAAACCATTTCATTACAGGGATGTTGAAATAAAAACCAACAATTGGACTTCTGGCTTGGGTTTAATATTTTAGTCTCAGGCTACTTGCTGCTGTCTTTGATTATTTTCTTGAATCTCTTGAGTTCTAGGTGTTAGGCTTCTCCTTCTTTCAAACAGATCTGCTTAGTGCTTGCACCCTGTCCTGGGAAGGTTCAGCAGTAGGCAGCTAGTGTGACTTTTGCAGTCTTAGCTAATTTGGTGCCTTACAGCTTTCATCGCAACTAAGAACTGTCTGCATTCCTTCCCCAAAACAGGGAATTGTTCACAAGTCTCCCATTCTGAAATGAGGTTTCTTCTTTCATTAAATGCCAGTGAGGATAATAATCATTGCTTTACTTCTGGGAATTGATGGTGCTAAGTGAGTTCCACTTAGAAAAATTATTGGTCTTCTTTACAGTTGTCCTACTATGTGTTTGTCTTGCATCTAAATTCCTTCTCACTCATTGAGTGGCCTCAAAATTTCTTCTTGATATAACATCCTGCCAGACCTTAGAGCAAATAAAATGCTGGAAGAGACATATATAATCTAGACTTGAGCAGGCAGTGTGAGCTTGCAGCAAAGAAGGCAAATCACAGCCTGGGCTGCATCCAAAGCAGTATTGTTAGCTCTGCTCTGCTGAGATCTCACCTGGAGTACTGTGTGCAGGTCTGGAACCCTCAATATAGGAAGGACATGGACCTGAAAGAGACAGTCCAGAGGAGGGCCACAAAAATGATCAGGGGGTTGGAGCAGCTCTGCTATGAGGAGAGGATGAGGGAGCCTGGAGAAGAGGAGGCTCCAGGGAGACCTCATAGCAGCCTTCCAGTACCTGAAGGGGGCTACAGGAAGGCTGGAGAGAGACTGTTTGCAAAGGCCTGCAGGGACAGGATGAGCAGCAATGGCTTGAAACTAGAGAAGGGCAGATTTAGGTTGGATTAGGAAGAAGTTCTTCACTATGCAGGTGGAAGAACACAGGAACAGGTTGGCCCAGGAGGTGGTTGAGGCTTCTTCCCTGGAGTTATTCAACAAGGCCCTGGGCAGCCTGATCTAGTTGAGGATATCCCTGCTGACTGCAGGGAGGTCATACTTGAAGGGGTCCCTTCCATAGGGCCTGGACCATTCTGTGTTTCTGTGATTCTATGATTCTGCAAGTCCTTCAGAGAAAGAGAGACTGGCCATTGGAATGTGCTGCCCAGGGAGGTGGTGGAGTCACCATCCCTGGAGGTGTTTAAGAAGAGCCTGGATGAGGCACTTGGTACCATGGTTTAGTTGATTAGATGGTGCTGGGGGATAGGTTGGACTTGATGATCTCGAAGGTCTTTTCCAACCTGGTTAATTCTGTTCTATGGTATTCTAACTGGCCTAATAGTGGAAATCACAGTGGCCTTAGCAAAGTGATTGTGTTGAGATAGAAAGCTGTAACTAATCCCCCATGCCATCTGTCATGAAGACAATGTGATTTGTCTTCTTCTCTGCACAGCCAGGTGTGTTGGTGGAGGTCAAGTACTCAGTGAGTATATGAGAGGGGGCTGGCAGTCATGTAACAGTCAAATGTAACCCCACAGTTTTTGGTCAACCTGGCTAAACAAACAGATTTTATTGCTTTTCAAGGCTGTGACTCAGATAGGGACCTGGGGGTTCTGGTTGGCAGTGGATTAAATATGAATCATCAGTGCCCAGGTGGCCAAGGGAGCCAATGGCAATGTACATGTAAGGGAAACAAAGCTGCTTAGGCTTTCATGTGGTGCTTGTGGTTGACCTTAGATCTCTGCCTGGGTAGTTAATATAGGAAATGTTAGCCCTTGGTTTTGTTGGGGTTTTTTCCTTCATATTCTGATAAAATATTTTATGAAAGAAATCATTGGTTTTTTCAAACCCCACTTGTGATTCTCAGATCGTTTCCAAAGAGCTCAGTGCATTGCCAAAGTCACTGCTCTAATCCCATGGTGTGAAAAGGCAGTTCTGAACATTTCTTGCAGTTGCAACCAAGAAGAGGAGGATTCTTTCTCTTTGTGTGGGAAGGTAATGCTGAAGTGTCGTAACAAGTGTGTCTATAATTACCTCTGATGGTGAGGCAAATGCTCAGGGCTGCAAGGATCACAAAATCACAGAAACATTCAGGTTGGAACAGACCCTCAGGATCACCAAGTCCAACCATGAACCATACTCTACAAGGCTCACCCCTAAACCATAGCCCCAAGCACCACATCCAAACCACCTTGAAACACAGCCAGGCTTGGGGACTGCACCACCTCCCTGGGCAGCACATTCCAATCCATGACCACTCTTGATGGGAAAAAATTCTTCCTGATGTCCAGTCTAAACCTACCCTGCTGCAGCTTGAGGCCATTCCCTCTTGTTCCATCACTAATTACCCGTGAGAAGAGACCAGCACCAACCTCTCTACTGCCTCCTTTCAGATAGCTGCAGAGAGCCCTCAGCCTCAGGATGCTGAAGGGACTGGAACACTGCCCTGTGAGGAGAGACCTGGGGGTGTTTAGTCTAGAGAGGAGAAGGCTGAGAGCGAATTTCACAATATCACAGAATGTTAGAGATTGGAAGGGACTTCAAGAGATCATCCAGTGCAACCCCCCTGCCAAAGCAGGATCACTTAAGGTAGTCCACACAGGAATGCATCCAGGTGCGTTTGGAAAGTCTCCAGATTTAATAAATGTCTATCTATATCTGAGGGCTGGGGGTCAAGAGGGAGGGGACAGGCTCTGCTCAGTTGCACCCTGGGATAGGACAAGGGGATTTAAACTCCAGCACAGGAGGTTCCACCTCAACATGAGGAAGAACTTCCTTATTGTGAGGGTCACAGAGTCCTGGAGCAGGCTGCCCAGAGAGGTTGTGGAGTCTCCTTCTCTGGAGCCTTTCCAGCCCCATCTGGATGTGTTCCTGTATGACCTGTGCTGGATTCTATGGTCCTGCTCTGGCAGGGGGTTGGGCTGGATGATCTCCAGAGGTCCCTTCCAACCCCTCACATCCTGTGATCTTCTGATCCTGTGATCTTCTGATCCTGTGAAATGACATGATCCAAGTCTTCAGATAGTGTTGTTGTGCTTCCATGCAGGCAGAAACACCTACAAATCTCATTTCTGGATAGCAATGTGACATCTGCTGCTAATTAAGAACATATTGTTTTAAGAGCTGTAGTTTCAGAGTTAATGTTGTTGCATTTTTGGCAACCCTCAAGACACCTTCCTCTGCTGTTCCTGAGTTATTCACCAGCTTTCCATCATACCTTTCGCTTCGTTTGTGGTAGGGTTGCAGTCTCTGCAAATGGGCTCAGATTTAATTTGAGGAGAACTTCCTGTATGTACAGAGCAGTGTGGGTGTGTGTTTAGGGATGCAAGGAAAAAAATAAGTGAGTGGGTTTAAAAGCACCATGATTTGTTCTTTTGGTGCTTGAAAAAAATCAGTGTTTAATTCCTGAGCTCTTAAGGTTTTTTGCTAGGCAAGAACATGTGATTTCATATGGCTAAGAGAGGCTTCTTTTAAACTCCCATAAAGGAGAATTAGACATTAGCTGTGTTCAGAACTATAGGCAAACAGATAAGACTAGGCTGGCACTTGCTCACTGTCCCTTGTTCCTGTATTCCTCACAGAATCACAGAATCAACCAGGTTAGAAAAGACCTTTGAGATCATTGAGTCCAACCTATCACCCAACACCATCTCATCAACTAAACCATAGAATCAACAAGGCTGAAAAAGACCTCAGAGATCATCAAGTCCAACCTGTCACCCAACACCTCCTGACAACTAAACCATGGCTCCAAGTGCCACATCCAAGCCTTTTTTGAACACCTCCAGGGATGGTGACTCCACCACCTCCCCAGGAAGCACATTCCAATGGCAAATTACTCTTTCTGGGAAGAACTTTCTCCTCACCTCCAGTCTAAACTTCCTCTGGCACAAGCATGGCACTGAGTGCCTCATCCAGTCTGGTTTTAAACAGGGGCTGTTTAGTCTGGAGATGAGAAGGCTGAGAGGGGATTTCACAGCATTTCAGAATGTTAGAGATTGGAAGGGACCTCCAGAGATCATCCAGTCCAACCCCCCTGCCAGAGCAGCATCACCCAGGGCAGTCTGCACAGGAATGCAACCAGGTGGGGCTGGAAAGTCTCCAGAGAAGGAGACTCCACAACCTCTCTGGGCAGCCTGCTCCAGGGCTCTGCCACCCTCACTGCAAAGAAGTTTCTCCTCATGTTGAGCTGAAGCTTCCCATGCTCAAGCTTGTACCTGTTGTTCCTTGTCTTACTACTGTGCACCACCAGAAAGAGCTTGGCCCCCTCCACTTGACACAATTAACACATTGACAGCAGTGTTGTTTCTCTCTGGTGTCCCTCTGAAGAGGGATGATGTCGTCAGGAAATGTTTAATTTTCACCTGGCATTGGTTGTTATTTCAAAGGGGCTAAAGCAGAGCTCTTTGTCTCCTCTCCATTAGTGCAGGATGCAGCCTGCCTATTTGCTGTGGGCACTGAAATGTTTCTTTTTTGGTTGGGTTTCTTTGTTGGGTTGGTTTCTTTTTTTTGGTTGGGTTTTTTTGGTCGGCCTTGATCTCCTTCTCAGTTTTGATTACCTTTTATAGCCCAGAATCTGCTTCCTTCTGTCACAGCACTATCGTGCAGCTTTTCTTAGCCATGTGCAAATCTAGAAGTCAGAACAATTCATATCCCAATAATGCAATATTTTGTTTCATGCTCTTGGCAGGTGCTGTGTTTTCTGTTCCGCACCTATTCAGTGTTGTTCCTACTGCACTTTGGAGGCCATAGGGTGACGAATGAAGGCACCAACCCTGTTGCCATATAGCAAGGAGATTCCAGAAATGCAGAGGGCAGGGAATCTCAAAAGTCCTCCCAGAAGTCCTTTATTGCTGCATTGTAGAATCTCCAGTATGACGGAGTCTCAGAGTGTCCTTAACAGACAAAGCAGCTAACAGCAGTCCTGAGCATATCCCTATCATAGAATCATAGAATCAATAAGGTTGGAAAAAGACCTCAGAGATCCTCAAGTCCAACCTGTCACCCAAGACCTCATGACTACTAGACTATGGCACAAAGTGCCACATCCAGTCCCCTCTTGAACACCTCCAGGGATGGTGACTCCACCACCTCCCTGGGCAGCACATTCTAATGGCTAACAACTCTCTCTGTGAAGAACTTTCTCCTAAACCTCCCCTGGCACAGCTTGAGACTGTGTCCTCTTGTTCTGGTGCTGCTTGCCTGGGAGAAGAGACCAACCCCCTCCTGGCTGCAACCACCCTTCAGGTAGTTGTAGAGAGCAATGAGGTCTCCCCTGAGCCTCCTCTTCTCCAGGCTAAGAAACCCCAGCTCCCTCAGCCTTTCCTCGTAGGGCTGTGCTCGAGGCCTCTCACCAGCCTCATTGCCCTTCTCTGGTCACGTTCAAGAGTCTCAATATCCCCTGTACCAGAGCCCTGACCAGAAGCTGTTAGCTAACAGAAGAAGTCCCTAGCAGCCCTAACTCCCCCAAGCTGTTCCTAACCTAAGTCCCTAACCCAAGTATCTGTAGCTCAGAGTGGCTGTTTCTATACTCTCCGTCCCTTACCCAATAAAACCCAAACATAACCTAAACTCTTTTCCCAGTGAGAGGTGCCAGCACATCAAGGAGGTGGCTTCTGCAGTATGCTCCAATCCCAGGGTGCCAAGGTGAGGCTGCTGTTCTGGGCACCCATGGAATGTGATTTCTTTGTTCTAGGCATCCTGCTAAGGAACCAGTCAGCTCAGGAGCCCTGTGCTCTGCAGGCGGCCAGCAGCTGCCCTCAGAGCAGTGGCTGCAGGCATTCCGACCTGCTGCTGCAACGTTTTCATTAACCTATGGCATAGAGCATTTTTCCTGCTCTCAGATATCTTTTCTTATGACCCTACTGTTCTCTGTCATGCCACAATAAGATTCCCCTCCGCAGTTTATTTTTCCTGTTCATGCTGCTGGGGGCCTTGCCCAGCCTGGGTGATGTTTGTACGCTGCCATGCCATTACCTCCTGTTTCAGACGGTATGTAAGGACTCTGCTGCCTGTGTATGAGCATGTTAGTATGCTTCCAGCTTTAGTTTGGGGAGCACTGGCATTGACACACAGACACATGCACCACCTCGTGTCTCTCTCCTGAACAAACCCTTTGTCTCTGGGAAAAGGTTGACAGCAGCCACTGCTGTGCCTGTCATGCTGACTACCAATATCTTGCTATTTTCCTCCTCCCTGGCTTCCCTCCATCAGTTGTCTTGTGCCTTGTTCTTGGACTGGCAGATCTTTAGGGCAGAGACTGTTCTTTTTGTTCTGTGTTTGCACACTGACAGGGATTCAGGGAAGGCTTCCAGTTAGCACAAGTGGGTTAGCAAAAAACAATAAAAGGGCAAAAAATACAGGAATTATGTATATTGGAAACAGCCAATCTGCAGGATAGTAGTCACAGCTGCTTTGTATAGAAGAGCCATGCCTCTGAAATCTCTTCCTTTTGGTTCTTTCTAACCTTTTCACACACCAGCAGTGCTTTGAAATGCTTTTTGTGTCTACTAAAGGGATGGCTTATTTTCATGGTTCAAATACATACTTGCAGGCTAAACGTTTTCTGCAGAAAAGAATAAAAGAAGAACTAAAACCAAAGCACCTGGTTTTCATGGACACATATCTAAAATTTGAGCCCAAGGAAGTGAGCTGATGGATGAGAAGCTGGACAGGAGCAGGCAGTGTGAGCTTGCAGCACAGAAGGCAAATCACAGCCTGGGCTGCATCCAAAGCAGCATTGCCAGCAGAGCCAGAGAGGTGATTCTGACACTTTGCTCTGCTCTGCTGAGACCTCACCTGGAGTACTCTGTACAGGTCTGGAGCCCTCAGTACAGGAAGGACATGGAGCTGATGGAGGGGGTCCACAGGAGGGACACAAAAATGATCAGGGGGTTGGAGCAGCTGTGCTACAAGGCCAGGCTGAGGGAGCTGGGGGTGTTCAGCCTGGAGAAGAGAAGGCTCTGGGGAGACCTAAGAGCAGCCTGCCAGTACCTGAAGAGGGCTACAGGAAGGCTGGAGAGAGACTGTTTGCAAAGGCCTGCAGGGACAGGACGAGGGACAATGGCTTCAAACTAGAGAAGGGCAGATTTAGATTGGATGTGAGGAACAAGTTCTTTTCTATGAGGGTGGTGGAACTAATATGACCCATGGACCAAAACTAGAAATGGGTAGATTGAGATTGGATGTTAGGAAGAAGTTGTTCCCCATAAGGGTGGTGAGAGACTGGCACAGGTTGCCCAGGGAGGTGGTTGAGGCCCTTTCCCTGGAGATATTCAAGGTGATGCTGGTCGAGGCCCTGGGCAACCTGGTCTAGTTGGGGATGTCCCTGCTGACTGTGGGGAGGTCAGACTGGATGAGCTTTGGAGGTCCCTTCTGGCCTGGACCATTCTTTGATTCTGTGATTCTATGAATTCTGAAAATGAAAAAAAAAAAGAATAAAACTGCAAAGCTCAGCAATTGCTCTAAAGGAGATTCCATATCATTTTGCCTTGGATCCTGAATATCTATCAAGCTTATAGCTTCATATCAAATATAACATAGAGAATCAGGCATTGAAAACTTGATTACACACTGGGGAAATATTTGTGCAAAGCTCACTGTTCAGACTAATCTGATAAAACGTTGTACTTGGAATCATATTCACTTACAACAGAAGGCAGCAGGGTAGAATTCAAGCAAATTAAGTTGTCTTCCAAATGTAAATATCAGTGCCATTGAGCTTTTGGGCTTTTTACTATCCAACCTTTCTGAACCAGACCTCTCTTTGGCATCCCGGAGCCTTAGGGGCCAGGTCCTGATGAGGGTTCTCCCCCTTGTAGGGTTTACTGATGAGCAACATCTTTGAGCTAAATCCCAAGACTATTTTTTTACCTTGCTGACTCTTTTGCTTCTGTGGTGCCAGCTTTTTATTATCCTTCCCCATGTTCAATTTCCTATAATTTGCTGCAGCACTGATGCTTTCATTTCTTCTTGGAAAGTACTGCAGTGATATTGCCAACCTACCAACCCTCTCTTCAGGGCTCTCCACTTGCTTTTTGGTTCCTGTTATTTTCTGTGGTGGTGGTGTTCCTACTTGCATCAATGTCTAATGATAGAATCATAGAATCACAGAATTGTCAGGGTTGCAAGGGACCTCAAGGCTCATCCACTTCCAACCCCACTGCCATGGGCAGGGACACCTTACACTACAGCAGGTTGCTCACAGCCACATCCAGCCTGGCCTAAAAAACCTCCAGGGATGAGGCTGCCACCACCTCCCTGGGCAACCTGTGCCAGTCTATCACCACCCTCATGGGGAACAACTTCTTCTTAACATTCAATCTGAATCTATCCAATTCTAGGTGGTTTTTTTTCCATTCCCCCGAGTCCTATCACTCCCTGACACCCTAAAAAGTCCCCCCCCCAGCTTTCTTGGAGCCCCCTTCAGATACTAGAAGGCCACAATTAGGTCTCCTGGGAGCCTTCTCTTCCCCAGACTGCACAACCCCAACTCCCTCAGTCTGTCCTCATAGCAGAGCAGCTCCAGCCCTCTGCTCATCCTATTGGCCCTTCTCTGGACACCTTCCAGCACCTCCAGATCCTTCCTGGAACAGAGGCTCCAGAACTTGTTGAAGGTGCACTCAATGCCTCTGTCCATGGCACCAACAAAGATGTTAAACAAGCCTGGTCCCAGTACTGATCCCTGAGGGACTCCACTTGACCCTGGCCTCCACTTGGCCATGGAGCCATTGACAGCCACCCTTTGGGTGCAGCCATAAAGCCAGTTCTGTACCCACTGAATGTTCCATCCATGGAACCCATACTTAATTCTTGAAATGCCAGATGTAAACAAAGCAGGAAAAGGTACAGTGTGTCTTGCTGAAGATCTAGTGCTGTTGCTAGAGGAAGCACTCCTCTGTGTTATCTGTGGTGAAGTCCTAACACCCAAGAGTATAACATGTGCTTGTGGTGCTATTTTTGGTAATATGAAGCAGCATTTCTATTTCAGGCCTGATTGTAGTGGATCATATGAAAATGCAGCTGTTCTATTTGTCATCACTGTAGTAAACAGGTATGGATTTGTAATGATACACATATGTAGTACTTAAGGTTCTCTTCCACACAGACAGCAAAGAGCATTCCAATCTCGAATGTTTCCATTGGAAATATAGCTAGGAGTATAGCTAGGATGTCAGGGAGTGATAGGACTGGGGAGCATGGAGCAAAACTACAAGTGGATAGATTCAGATTGGATGTCAGGAAGTTGTTCCCCATGAGGGTGGTGAGGGACTGGCACAGGTTGCCCAGGGAGGTGGTGGAAGCCTCATTTTTGCAGCTAGGCTGGATGTGCCTCTGAGCACCCCCACTTCTAGTTTTGCTCCATTCCCTCCTGTTTTATCACTCCTAGACACCCTAAAAAGTCCCTCCCCATCTTTCTTGTAGTCCTCTACAGACACTGAAACGCCATACTAAGGTCTTCTTAGAGCCTTCTCTTCTCCAGACTGAACAACCCCAACTCTTTCAGTTGTGTCTTTTGCAGTTTTTCCAATCAGAAAGCAGGAGGAGGATTATTATCTTTATAAGGGGTTCTGGGCACAACAGCTGCATCTTTCATTTGTTACCTGTTGAAGCTGGGTTTATGCACTTCTAACCTTCAGCAGCTGGCAGGTTATCCTAAACAACCAACCAGGGGTTTCCTCAACAACCATGCTGGATCCAGCAGCTTCAGGCAGAATGGGACTTGAGCATCTCCCCTATGAAGAGAGACTGAGAGCCCTGGGGCTGTTCAGTCTGGAGAATAGAAGGCTGAGTGGGGATCTGATCAATGTCTATCAATAGCTGAGGGCTGGGGAGCAAGTGGAGGGGGCCAAGCTCTTTTGGGTGCTGTACAGTAATAAGCCAAGGAACAATGGAGACAAACTTCAGCAGAGAAGGTTTCAGCTCAACGTGAGGAGAAACTTCTTTAGAGTGAGGGTGCCAGAGCCCTGGAGCAGGCTCCTTCTCCTTCTCCGGAGCCTTTCCAACCCCACCTGGATGCATTCTTGTGCAGACTGCCCTGGGTGATGCTGCTCTGGCAGAGGGATTGGACTGGATGGTCTCTGGAGGTCCCTTCCAACCTCTAACATTCTGTGATTCTGTGCTTCTATGATTCATTGTTTTGCAAATCTAGGCCCTGCACGACGTTCAAGGCTGGAGCTGTGGGCAGGCATCAGCCCCAGCCTGAACCACCTGTCTGTGTTCACATAACCAGCAGACATGCTAGGAGGATTATCAGATTAATGTTCCTACCATGTGCTCTTTAATTCTTTAGTATGTATTTAAAACGTGCTAAACAGTGTGTGTTTTATGGTTGAGTGGTTCTAGCAGTCCATTGGAAGTTGCATCTATTGTTGGCTGTTTAACCCCGGCTATGATGGGAAGCAGAGTGTGTCATGCCTGTCACAAAAGCACAACAGCAGACATGGGACTAAGCCCTGAGTCTTTCTTGTTATTATTATCAGTAGGCTCTGCAAAGTCAGTGTCAGAGGCCTTGATTAACACAGTGTGAGAGATAAGCTCTTGTGAACTGCTGCTGCCAGAGCACTGGGGGGGTTGGAGCAGCAGCACATTCTCTGGGTGTTGCTTCTTCCATTCCCCTGCACTGTTTGCCTATCGTGTTCTTGCATTGCCCATTTCCCAAGGATTGATATTTTCAAGGGAAAGAATATATTCCTTTAATATCACAGAATCACAGAATCAACCAGGTTGGAAAAGACCTCAGAGACCATCAGGTCCCGTCTATTACCTAATACCTATCACCTCCTGACAACTAAACCATGGCTCCAAGTGCCACATCCAAGCCTTTGTTGAACACCTCCAGGGACAGTGACACCTCCCTGGGCAGCACATTCCAATGGCCAATCTCTCTGTCTGGGAAGAATTTCTTCCTCACCTCCAGCCTAAACCTCCCCTGGCACAGCTTGAGACTGTGTCCTCTTGTTCTGGTGCTGGTTGCCTGGGAGAAGAGACCAACCCCCACCTGGCTACAAGCTCCCTGCAAGGAGTTGTAGAGAGCAAGAAGGTCTCCCCTGAGCCTCCTCTTCTCCAGCCTAAGCAACCCCAGCTCCCTCAGCCTCTCCTCACAGGGCTGAGCTCCAGACCCCTCCCCAGCTTTGTTGCCCTTCTCTGGACACCTTCCAGCAACTCAACATCTTTCCTAAACTGAGGGGCCCAGAAATGGACACAGGACTCAAGGTGTGGCCTAACCAGTGCTGAGCACAGGGCACAATGAATTCCCTGCTCCTGCTGGCCACACTGTTCCTGATACAGGCCAGTATGCAATTGGCCTTCTTGGCCACCTGGGCACCCTGCAGGCTCATGTTCAGCTGCTGTCAACCAGTTCCCTCAGGTCCCTTTCTGCCTGGCTGCTCTGCAGGCACTCTGACCCCAGCCTGTATGTATCATGCAGAAGGGCAAGTCATGTTTTGTAACATGAGTGATTATCAGCAAAAGCTCTAGTTGTGGATTCTTTTTCTTCCCAGTTGTTATTGAAACACTGCCTTGTATCACTTTTAATGATGAATGGGTAGCAAAGCAGGGAAGAGAAGAACCAGGCTGTATTTATTCTATGGGAATGTGCTATCTCAACCTGGTCTTCTGGGAAAAAAAATATATAAAGAACAGAAAACACATATATAAAGAACAGAAACATCCTGTCTTGTACCATCATCACAAATGCCAGACCAATGGCCTTCTGCACACTAGGCTCAAAGTGGTTTGCAAAGTCTTACACTGGCACCATATATATGTACTTTAGCCTTTGTATTTTACTTGCCATTAGATACCAGGTTGCTCACAGTGAGATCTAGTTGGCAACTGATGACCATGCTGCTGTTTCATAGAATCACAGAATGGTCAGGAACAAAAAGGATCTCCACAAAGCTCATCCAGTCCAAGCTCCCTGCAGTCAGCAGGGACATCCCCAACTAGATCAGGTTGCCCAGGACCTTGCCCAGACTCACCTTGAATAGCTCCAGGGATAGGTCCTCAGTCATGTCCCTGGGCAACCTGTTCCAGTGCTCCACCACCCTCATAGTAAAGAACTTCTTCCTGACATCCAATCTAAATCTGCTCTGCTCTAGTTTGAAGCCATTGCCCCTATCCTGTCCCTGTAGGCCTTTGCAAACAGTCTCTGCAGCCTTCCTGTAGCCCCCTTCAGGTACTGGCAGGCTGCTCTTAGGTCTCCCTAGAGCCTTCTCTTCTCCAGGCTGAACACCCCCAGCTCCCTCAGCCTGGCCTTGTAGCACAGCTGCTCCAACCCCCTGATCATTTTTGTGTCCCTCCTGTGGACCCTCTCCATCAGCTCTATGTCCTTCCTGTACTGAGGGCTCCAGACCTGCACACAGTACTCCAGGTGAGGTCTCAGCAGAGCAGAGCAAAGTGTCAGAATTACCTCTCTGGATCTGCTGGCAGTGCTGCTTTTGGTGCAGTCAAGGCTGTGATTTGCTTCCTGTGCTGCAAGCTCACACTGCCTGCTCCTGTCCAGTTCCTCATTCATCAGCACCCCAAAGTCCTTTTCCTCAGGGCTGCTTTCTACCACCTCCTCCCCCATTCTGTATTACAATGAGGATTCTGGCCCTTACTCTTGCTCTTGTTGAACCTCATGAGGCTCACCTGGGCACCACCTCTCCAGCCTGTTTCTGTCATTCCTGAGCAACCCCTTCTCTTGCTTAAGTCCTTCTCAAATATCCTTTATTCTTCACAAAGATGCCATTTGTCTGGTCTCCAGGCTAGACCTTCCTTACTGCTTTTGTGATCTAGGCATGAGATTTGCCTTGCGTTCATATGGGGTTAGAGATCCTTCCTGGTTCAACTTGTTTTCTCTTTAAACAATTAAGGCATGGTAGTAGTTGTATGTGTTAATCTGAAGTGTGTTTTTGTCAGACAGCCCAGAAAGTATCTTATTCTTGGTCATGATAGCAACTAAGGCCCATGCAGCTACTCACTCAGTGAGTACAGTGCGGAGGACTGGAAGGGTGAAAGTGAGAAAACCTACTTATTGAGGTGAAGTCAGTTCAATAGGTAAAGCAAAGCTGAACACACAAGAAAAACAAAACTGAACACACAAGAAAAGCAAAGCAAAGACTTTGTCCACCACTTCTCATCTCAGGACAGTGAAGTGCTGTCATGTGTAGTGCTGACTTGGGATGACAAATGTCATAGCTCAAAGGCTCCTCCCCTTCCTTCTCCCCCCAGTTTTATATGCTGAATGTGATGTCATAGAATCATGGAATTGTCAGGGTTGGAAGGGACCTCAAGGATCAGCCAGTTCCACCCCCCCTGCCATGGGCAGGGACACCTCACACTATAGCAGGTTGCTCACAGCCACATCCAGCCTGGCTGCAAAAACCTCCAGGTATGAGGCTTCCCCCTCCTCCCTGGGCCACCTGTGCCAGTCTCTCACCACCCTCATGGGGAACAACTTCTTCCTCACATCCAATCTCAATCTCCCCATTTCTAGTTTTGCTCCACCCCCCTCAGTCCTATCACTCCCTGACACCCTCAAAAGTCCCTTCCCAGCTTTCTTGTAGCCCCCTTCTGATACTGGAAGGCCACAATATATTCTCCTCAGAGCCTTATCTTCTCCAGACTGAACAGCCCAAACTCCCTCAGTCTGTCCCCATAGCAGAGGAGCTCCAGTCCTCTGCTCACCCTTCTGTCCCTTGTCTGGACACCTTCCATCACCTCCAGATCCTTCTTGTAATAGGTCATATAGTATGGAAAGTCCTTTTGGTCTGCTAGGGTCAGGTGTCAGATTTGCATCTCCTCCCAGCTGGTTGTGCACCCCCAGACTCCTTGCTGGTGGGATGGTGTGAGAAGTAGAGAAGGCCTCAACACTGTATAAGCACTGCTCAGCAGGAACTGAAACACCTCTGTGTTATCACCAGTGTTTTCAGCACACATGCAAAACACAGCCCTATGCTAGGCACTATGAATAGAATTAACTCTACCCCAGCCCAAACCTACATGTTCTAGCAGTTCAAATTCCCAACAATCTTCAGAATAAGTTGAAGAAAAGAAAGTTGTCCTTTCTCTTCCTCAGATCAGATAGGATTGTCAGCTTAAAGTCTTCTTGGAAGGAATACTTTCTTGGCAGTGTTAAGATTTCTCATTGAATATGAGGGCTGAAAACCATGGATATGGAAAGGCAGGGTGGAAATTCCCATCCTGCCTGCTTCAAGCTGTGTTCTCAGATATGCCTCATTCTTGTTTTGTGTTCTGTGAAATCCTCTCATTGTGAAGCATGCCAATTGTATTAGGGAACAAACTGCTCATTAGATCTGCAGTTTCAGCCTTGCTGCCCTGTGCTGTAGGTGAGTGACATGAAATAATGTATAATTGCTTGTAGTGATGCCAGCCAGGGGAAGAAGTCCATCCCTACAGCTAGGACACTGTCCTCTGTCAAATGGGATGCAGGTTCAAGTGCAGCCTAAATTGATCTGCTCAGGACCTTGGCTTGGGGTCTCCCAGGTGAGCGTGGGATGAGTGGCAGTTCTTAGCAGGATGGCTTTGCTCTTTTAGCTTTATTCAACAAAAAACCTTGTGTGTATGAATGGGAACTTCCATAGCCTTTCAGCCTTTGTGCTGAGCACTGGAGATTCTCTCAGCACAGGAGCAGTGGGGCAGAGCTCATCAGCCCAAACCATTAAACTTCATTTATCAGCAAAGAGGCTTTACACTGCAAAACTGCTCTTGCCAAAATAACCCCATACAAAGAGGAATAGCCTCAAAGACTGAGATTTTGCCATTAAATAATTACAGGGAACAAAAAGCCTAGGTGATATATATATATATATTACATATATAAATTGATTTGCAGATCTATCACAGAATCACAGAAACATTCAGGTTGGAACAGACCCTCAGGATCACCAAGTTCAACCCAGAACCCTACTCTACAAGGGTCACCCCTAAACCATAGCCCCAAGCACCACACCCAAAACACCTTGAAACACAGCCAGGCCTGGGGACTCCACCACCTCCCTGGGCAGCACATTCCAATGCCTGACCACTCCTGATGGGAAAAAAATCTTCCTAGTGTCCAGTCTAAGCCTACCCAGTCACAGCTTGAGGCCATTCCCTCTTGTTCTATCACTAATTACCTGTGAGAAGAGACCAGCAGCAGCCTCTCCACAAGGTCCTTTCAGGCAGTTGCAGAGAGCCATGTCTCCCCTCAGCCTCCTCTTTTCCAAACTAACCATCCCCAGCTCCTTCAGTTGCTCTTCATCAGATTTATTCTCCAGGCCCTTCACAGCTTCCTTGCCCTCCTCTGCCCTGGCTCCAGCACCTCCACATCTCTCTTGTGTTGAGGTGCCCAAAACCGGACACAATACTCCAGGTGTGGCCTGAGCAGAGCTGAGTGCCAGGGGACAATCCCCTCCCTGCTGCTGCTGGACACAGCATTGCTGATCCCAGCCAGGATGCCTTTGGCTTTCTTGGCCACCTGGGCACACTGCTGGTTCCTCTTCAGCTGCTTGTCCATGAGCACCCCCATGTCCCTTTCTGCCAGACAGCCACAATGGAAGACAAGTCTAAAGAAACAATGCAGAATCCCTCTGAAGCTGAACAGAGAGTAACATCTTCTGAAGAATCTTGCTTGGACTTTCCCACAGTGCTCAGTGAAAGGGTGTAATAAAATATGTATTTATATATACTTTATATTTAATATTTTGGGTGGTGGTGTCTTCAGACTGCTTATTTACAAAGTGTGTTTTCAGGCTCTGTTACTCAGGTGTGAGTGATACATTCCACATGTGAAGACAGTTAAGTGATTTGAGCACAATTTCCAATGCAGTGATTTAAACTGGGAATTCTGGTGCTGTGGTCTGTGGTTTCCCACCAGAGGGATTCTGTAGCAGATTAGCCGGGGGCTCACAGCTTGTTCCTCTGTCTGGGATCTTCCCAGACACTGTGACTATCATTCAAGCAGCTCTTGGCTCAGAGAGGGCTGAGGCCTCCCTCCCCTGTGCCCAGTTCACGTTCTGGAGCTTTTCCTTGGCTCAGAGTGCGCTAAGGGCCTCTCTCTCTCGTGTGGTCTCTCAAGGGACTGTAGCCTTTCCAATGTTCTTCTGAGATTCAGTACTTTCTGCCTCCAGCACAGGGCTCTCAGAGTGCTGGTTGCCTTGGTCCAGGTGCAAGCCCAGGTGTAGCTGTTGCCTGCTAGGACAAGCTCCTCAGCTGCAACTCTGGCAGCATTTGGCTCCTGTGTCCAGGTTTGCACATTCAGTGGTGCTTAGCCCATTGTGTGAATTAGGGCACGTTTGTCCTTTCAGGACAAAGGGATATAACTCACTTCCAGCTTTTGCAGGAGAGTTCAGCTTCACAGCAAGCTGAAGGGTTATTTATGAAATCTTTAATTCTGTGAAAGAGTTTCTTTATCTCTCTCTAGCTTTATTAGCAGCAGAAATTGCCAAACATAATTCTCTATGTTTAAAGGAAATAGACTTGAAACACTATGTACAATTTCTAGGAAGACAATCCTTGGAATCCTTCCTTGTGTAGAGACCAGATTTGCTAATGAATTTGTGCTCCTTTGCCACTTGCACAGCCTACATACCTTGTTAGCAATACTCTTCAAAAAACCAACCTTCACTTGGACCTAGCTGAACACTGCTGAGAACCCTGGAGTGCCTGGAGTGTCTAAGTGGCCATAGACAGAGGTATCCTGAATGGCATGTCACTGCACAGGAGCAGGACAGCTACTGAAAATACATCTCAGAATACTTACTACTCACTGGAGTAATAGCAGCAATTGTATGGGTTTTTACACTTCACAGTATCACAGAACATTAGAGGTTGGGAGGGACCTCCAGAGATCACCCAGTCCAACCCCCCTGCCACAGCAGCATCACCCAGGGCAGCCTGCACAGGAATGCATCCAGGAGGGTGTGGAAAGTCTCCAGAGAAGGAGACTCCACAACCCCCCGGGGCAGCCTGCTCCAGGGCTCTGGCACCCTCACTGTAAAGAAGTTTCTCCTCATATTGAGCTGAAACCTTCTCTGTTCAAGTTTGTCTTCATTGTTCCTTGTCTTATTCCTGTGCACCAGTGAAAAGAGCTTGGCCCCCTCTACTTGACACCCAGCCCTCAGCTCTTGGTAGACATTGATCAGATCCCCTCTCAGCCTTTTGCTGAGTGTAGGCTGGGTGAAGAGCCTGGATGATGCACTTGGTGCCATGGTTTAGTTGATTAGATGGTGTTGGGTGAGAGGTTGGACTCAATGATCTCAAAGGTCTTTTCCAACCTGGTTAATTCTATTCTATTCTATTCTATTCTATTCTATTCTATTCTATTCTATTCTATTCCCCATCACAGAAATTACCCAGGAGAACTTCTCACATAAGGAAGTGCCTGTGAAATGAAATGTAGAAATAAAATCAGCTGCTGGATTTGTTTTCTCTGGGATGTCAGAGATCTACCCAGCTCTCATTAAGCAGTTTTGTATTCTGACCTTTGCATACTGAAACAAAATATCTTTGGAAGAATCACTCTTTGATTGCTTCACTCTTTGATTGCTTCACTGAAGTACAAGTCTTTAGTTCAAACTGATTAGTCAGGTTTGGAGATCAAATAACCAAGAGAGATGTAGACCTATTGCAACAAATCCAGTTCTGGTGTCCCCTCTGTAAGAGGGGACACAAGTCCAGAGGAGGGGCACAAAGATGATCCAGGGGCTGGAACACCTCCTCTATGAGGATAGGCTGAGGGAACTGGGATTGTTTAGCCTGGAGAAGAGAAGGCTCTGGGGGGACCTCATTGCTGCCTTCCAATACCTGAAGGGATCTTACAGGGAGGATGCAGAGGGACTTTTTACAAGAGTGTCCACTGATAGGACAAGGGGAAATGGATTGAAATGGAAGGAGAATAGGCTTAGATTGGATCTTAGGAAGAAATTCTCCATTAGCAGGGTGGCAAGACTCTGGAATGGATTGTCCAGAGAGGCTGTGGATGCCTCTTTCTGGAGGCATCATGGTATAGTCAGGGTTGGAAGGGACCTCAAGGATCAGCCAGTTCCAACCCCCCTGCCATGGGCATGGACACCTCACACTACAGCAGGTTGCTCACAGCCACATCCAGCCTGGACTTTAAAACCTCCAGGCATGAGGCTTCTACCACCTCCTGGGGTCCAGATGTTAAAGGTCAGGTTGGATGTGGCCTTGAGTAAGCTGGGCTAGTTGAGAGGTGTCCTTGCCCATGGCAGGGAGGTAGGATTGGATGATCTGTAAGGTCTCTTCCAACCTAGGCCCTTCTATGATTCTGTGAAGTATATGTCACAGCATACATCAGCAGAGAAAACACACAAAACCAAGGGGAAAATAGGTAATGAAAAGGAAGTGGAAATGAATGTGTTTCTACTACGCCACCGGACTTTGTATTCATGCCAGGTTTCCTCTGGCATTTTTAGTTTCATAACTTGTGTTGCTATATATTGCTCTATTTTAATGTTATTTAAATGTTCTGCATTAAAAGCCTTGCACATTCCAAAAGGTGTCATAATCAGTTGCCGTGCTGAGAATGAGGACTCTCAAAGTGGGACAGCACAAGACGCTCACACTGCTACGTAAGGCAGGAATGGAGGGTTGGTGTGGTTGGGTTTACTTGGCACAAAGGCACGTTTGATCCCCAGAGCTGAAGGGTCAAGTTTTTCATTTTTCAGGAGGGAGTTTTTCATCTTGCAGGAGGGAGTAAATAAGCCACAGCCTGAGCCCCGCAGTTCATAAGCAGCTATTGGAAAGGAAGTCAAGTTTGGAGGTCAGTTTATTCAAACAGAAAGAAGAAAAGAGTGAAATTCAGAAGATGCCTGGCATCTGAATCAATAAACTTCCACATTTTGAGGATTATTCTTTATGCCCTGTGTTAAGCCCTTAAATCACCTGCATTTGACTGGCTTAGCTTTATTCAAAGATGCACAAGCTCCAGCAAAGGATAACCTGCCTGTTATTAATGTGTGTAATCTATTTCTGCCATATTAAAAACTCTTCAAACATGTGATTCCTCAGAATTAAAAGAAGCAACTTCAGTATTGGAATCACTGATAATCCCAGTACCACAGTACCACAGTATCACAGTACATTAGAGGTTGGAAGGGACCTCCAGAGATCATCCAGTCCAACCCCCCTGCCAGAGCAGCATCACCCAGGGCAGTCTGCGCAGGAATGCATCCAGGGGGGTTGGAAAGGCTCCAGAGAAGGAGACTCCAGAACCTCTCTGGGCAGCCTGCTCCAGGGCTCTGGCACCCTCACTGTAAAGAAGTTTCTCCTCATCTTGAGGTGGTTAATTAAATGAAAGAGGATAAGTGGAACAACTTAAACTGAAAGTGTTTTCTAGGTTTACTATTTAAGTCTTTGTGGCTGTGGAATTTGCGTACTAAAAGTGCCACATAATATTTTTACATATAAAATATTTATAGCCAAGAACAAACTTTAATATTTAATGGGGAAGTCTTCATTGTGGCAATGTCCTTGCAGTTTCTAAAAACAGAGATAATGATGTCTAAGTGTAGCATGTTCAAAAGCAAGGCATATCCTAAGGTTGCAGTCTGTTGAATTTAGAAGCTCATGGTAGAAAAGCAAAGGTTGTACATAATGGTTTGCTAATGGAGGCCTAGGTAATGTCATGAACCAGCAGTGTGCCCAGGGGGCACAGAGGGCCAAGGGCATCCTGGCCTGTATCAGGAGTGGTGTGGCCAGCAGGAGCAGGGATGGAATCCTGCCCTGTGCTCAGCACTGCTGAGGCCTCACTTCAAGCGCTGTGTGCAGCTCTGGGCCCTCACTGCAAGAGAGAGCTTGAGGTGCTGGAGCAGGTCCAGAGGAGAGCAACCAGACTGGGGAAGGGACTGGATGGGAAGGCTGATGAGGAGAGGCTGAGGCAGCTGGGGGTGTTCAGCCTGAAGGAGAGGAGACTCAGAGGGGACCTTATCACTCTCTACAACTACCTGAAGGAAGGTTGTAGTCAGAGGGGGTCAGGCTCCGCTCCCAGGCAGCTTGTGACAGGACAAGAGGGCATGGCCTGAAGCTGTGCCAGGGGAGGTTTAGGTTGGATGTTAGGAAGCACTTCCTCACAGGGAGGCTGATTAGGCACTGGGATGTACTGCCCAGGGAGGTGGTGGAGTCCCTGTACCTGGAGGTGTTTAAGGCAAGATTGGATGTGGCACTTGGTGCCATGGTCTTATCGAGGTGGTGGTGTTAGGTCTTAGGCTGGACCTGATAATATCAGAGGTCTTTTCGAGCCTCAATAATTCTGTGACTCTGTAATCAGTTGTTTTCCTCTTAGCCTTCCTCCTTTCCTCCTCTGGCCTGTGCATTGCTCCTTGCTTTTGCTCAGCTCCTCCTCTGACACCTCTTTATGTATCTGTGTGGGTGCCAGCACAGCTTTGTGCAGAGAGAAGCAAATTCCCTGAGCCTGTGCTCTGAGCCACCCCCAGGCTGTGTGAATGTGGTAATGGCAGTCCTGAGCCCAGGCTACTACAGCCTGTCTCTCTGGACAGATTATTTCCTCTTGCTCATGCTTTGCTAAGGGCAGTCTTGTTTTGTCAGCTGTGAGTGCACACAGAGTAGGCATGTGCCTGTCTGCAAAGCAGAAATGTTTGGTGTGGCTGTGTCACACACTGGGGCACTCTGAATTTTCTCCTGTGTCTCTAGTTTTATACCAAGTGATTCTGAGTTCAATGACACATCATAAATTCTTGCTTGTATTGTTTACAACTGGCACTGAGTTGGTAGGATACATCTTTGCACCTAAAGGCCTTTGCTATTCAAACTCTTGCTAGCTATTAATGTTTAATTTATTATTTTTTTTTTCAACCAACCATGCTGTTGAAAAAATCAGCTTAGTTCTCCTGCTAGAACTTAAATGTTCATACTGGCAAAATCCCATAACAGTATGGGTGGTGAGACACTGGCAGAGGTTGCCCAGGGAGGTGGTGGAAGCCTCATCCCTGGAGTTTTTGAAGGCCAGGCTGGATGTGGCTGTGAGCAACCTGCTGTAGTGTGAGGTGTCCCTGCCCATGGCAGGGGGGTTGGAACTGGCTGATCCTTGAGGTCCCTTCCAACCCTGACAATTCTATGATTCTGTGGTTCTACTATGAAATATCTTAGCTCTAGCCTGAGAGATACACTTAAAAGATCCCATTTTTAACTGGGATCTCTGTGCAACCCTCTTTCTTCCTCTGTGGTGTTCCTGTGTCCAAGATTTGTTGTGCCTAATTTCAACAATCTAAGAGATTATGACTGAGAAATGCATTCTCTGCTGGCAGAAAAGATTCCTTGTCTTTTTTAGAGTTATTTTTTAATCACTCCAATAAACATCTCACCTTGCAACCAGAAGTACATATCGGCCACAGTAACCCCATGCAGTGCTACAGGTTGGGGTCAGAGTGGCTGGAGAGCAGCCAGGCAGAAAGGGACCTGGGGGTGCTGGTTGATTGTAGGCTGAACATGAGCCATCAGTGTGCCCAGGGGGCCAAGAAGGCCAATGGCATCCTGGCCTGCATCAGGAACAGTGTGGCCAGCAGGAGCAGGGAGGTCATTCTGCCCCTGTACACTGCACTGGTTTGGCCACACTTTGAGTCCTGTGTCCAGTTCTGGGCCAGTTCTGAGAAGGACATTGAGACACTTAAACATGTCCAGAGAAGGGCAACAAAGCTGGGGAGGGGTCTGGAGCACAGCCCTGTGAGGAGAGGCTGAGGGAGCTGGGGTTGCTTAGCCTGGAGAAGAGGAGGTTCAGGGTAGACCTTCTTGCTGTCTACAGCTACCTGAAGGGAGGTTGTAGCCAGGTGGGGGTTGGTCTCTTCCCCCAGGCACCCAGCACCAGAACAAGAGGACACAGTCTCAAGCTGTGCCAGGGGAAGTTTAGGCTGGAGGTTAGGAAGAAATTCTTCTCAGAAAGAGAGATTGGCCATTAGAATGTGCTGCCCAGGGAGGTGGTGGAGTCACTATCCCTGCAGGTATTTAAAAGGGGACTGGATGAGGCACTTGGTGCCATGGTTTAGTTGATTAAATGGTGTTAGATGATAGATTGGACTTGATGATCTTGATGGTCTTTTCCAACTTGGTTAATTCTATGCTATGCTATGCTATGCTATGCTATGCTATGCTATGCTATGCTATTCCTGTCTGGGTGTTCATCTGAATCTTAGTGATGGAAATATTGGTTCAATTTTAAAATGCAAAGCAAGAGTCATTATGGTGACTTACAGCAGTGGAATGGTGTAAAGGTTAAAATCATAAAATCACAGAAACATCAGTTTGGAAAAGATCCTTGGGATCACCAAGTCCAACCATTAATCCTGCTCTGCAAAGTTCACCCCTAAACCATATCCCCTAGCACCACATCCAAACCACCTTTAAACACAGCCAGGCTTGGGGAATCTACCACCTCCCCTGGGCAGCCAATCCCTGACTCTAGCTGGGAAGTTATTTTTCCTGTGGTCTACCCTAAACCTACCCACTCACAGATTGAGGCCATTCCCTCTCTCTCTATCACTAATTACCTGAGAGAAGAGACCAGCACCAGTTCGACCAGATGGATCACAGTATTAAGTTTTTGTACAAGGTAGTAGAGAGTTTGCCTAAATGAACAACAAAAGACATATTAACAATAGAATTTTGTCATAAAATAGCACCTGGGGGCATCACTGGTCCAACCCCATGCCAAAACAGGATCACCCAGGGGAGTATGCACAGGAATGCATCCAGGTGGGGTTGGAAAGGCTCCAGAGAAGGAGCCTCTCTGGACAGCCTGCTCCAGGGCTCTGCCACCCTCACTCTAAAGAAGTTTCTCCTCATGCTAAGCTGAAACTTTCTCTGGTCAAGTTTGTCTCCATTGGTCCTTGGCTTATTGCTGAGCACCACCCAAAAGAGCTTGGCCCCCTCCACATGACTCCCAGCCTTCAGCTCTTGATGGACATTGATCAGATCCCCTCTCAGCCTTCTCTTCTCCTGACTAAATAGCCCCAGAGCTCTCAGTCTCTCTTCACAGGGGAGATTCTGAAGTCCCCTGGCTCTCCCTTGGACTCTCTCCAGCAGGTCTCTGTCTCTCTTGAACTGGGGAGCCCAGAACTGGACACATTGAGCCAGTGAAGATTTATTGGTTTGTAACCTGATGGCATTTTTAAAACACCCCTGAGCCTGTGAAGTCCTGGCTCACTGCTTGTGACTAACTGCTCTTTTCCCGTGGGTTTTAAAAGCAGATGGCAGTAAGAAATTTTCTGTTCCAGATATTCCATTTCACCTGTTCTTCCTGAGAGATAGAGATGGCTTAGGAGAGGATCTTAAAGAAAAATAATATGGTCTTCTGAGTTAATAGTTCGATGCCAAATTCAGTGCTCTGTGTTGCTGGTCCTGAGGGGGCTGGAAAGGCAGGGAAGGTGTCTGTCACAGGAAACCTGAGGGGGTAATTTTTGTGAAGTATTTTTTTAAACAATATTATCTTTTTAATATGTTTTTCTAAGATTCAGGTTATTGTTTTGAAACTTCTGTTAAATGTTATTGAGCACTGCTACATTCCAAAATCTACCAAAGACAGTAGAGAACAGATCTGTGACCTGCCTGAAGAGAAAATGTGTGACAAGGCTGGGTATTGAACACTCAACATTGGGGTTCTAGGGAGGCCTTTTCCTCCACCTTCCTTGCTAAGTTTTGCAAATAATCTCACTGCATCATAGAAAACATCTGGTTGGAAGAGACCTCCAAGCTCATCCAGTCCAACCCTCAACCCAGCTTTGCACGCTCAACACTGAACCATGTCCCTAAGCACTAGCTCCACACACTGCTTCAACACCTCCAGGGATGGTGACTCCAGCACTGCCCTGGGCAGAACATTCCAATGGCTGAGAGCCCTCTCTGGGAAGAAATATTTCCTAGCATCCAGCCTGAACCTCCCCTGCTGCAGCTTGAAACCATTTCCTCTGCTCCTGTCCCTTGCCACCAAGGAGCAGAGGCTGCTCCCTCCTTGCTCCAGCCTCCCTTTAGGGAACTGTAGAGAGCAATGAGGTCTCCCCTCAGCCTTCTCTTCTCCAGCCTGAACACCCCCAGCTCCCTCAGCCCCTCCTCATAGCCCAGGGGCTCCAGGCCCTTCTCTAGCCTCTCTATCTTTTCCTGAACATGCTTCAGAATCTCAATGTCCCTCTGGTAGTGAGTTGCCAGAACTGAACACAGCACTTGAGGTGTGGCCTCCCCAGCGCTGAGCACAGGGGGATGGTCACCTCCTGTCCCTGCTGCCCACCCTGTTTCTGACCCAAGCCAGGATGCCATTGGCTTTTTTGGCCACCTGGGCACTGCTCGCTCATGTTTAGTCCACTGCGAACCAGCACCCCCAGGTCCCTCTCTGAGTCACAGCTTTCCAACTACACATCCCCAGGTCTGTAGCTCCCCATGGGGTTGTTGTGCCCCAGGTGCAGTACCAAAACCAAAGCATCCTGTCATCCCACAGAAGATTCAACGTTTTTCTTTTCAACTGGAGGTATCAGAGGATACTTAACATTCCTAATGTAAATTCTAATTCATGTAAATTGCTTCAGAAGTGTGGCAGATTCCTACCCAAACAGTTTTTATTTCACTGAGTGTTTAGCATTTCGTTTGGTTGGGGAGGATGATTCATGCCAAAAAACAACCCCAAAAAACACCCTGACATAATAAAGTGATACAGGAATAATATGTAGATAAGAGTGTTCTGATGACAGAGATACATAACAGCCACTTGGTTTTCTTCTACTGAAGTGAGTACAAGGTAAACACATTCATTTTATGCTGCTAAAACCTCAGAAGACCCCAGGATTATTTTAGTCCTTCCTTCTTCTTTTTTTTTTTTCCTCTCCCCATACACTTTTAGCTGGCAAATGCTATGTTAACCTCGTTCAGAGGATTCCCTAGTTCCTATCCAAAAGAGGAAGCAAGGATTTAATCAGCCCTGTCCTCATTAAAATCTTTCTAATGTAATCTGTTGTTCTCAAAAAGCTTAGCCTCAAATCTACCAAATGTATTTTAATTATGTTTTAGATGGATTGTGTCTGGAGCCATGCAGTTGCTGAAGCAAATTAATCCATTACATCAGCCAGTCCAAAGTCTTTGTCTGTATGAGAATATTTGCAACAGATTCACAGACTACATAGAGAAACTTAGTACAGCTGGTTGAACAGCAGTTTCTTACACCTCGTAGAATCACAGGACTGTCAGGGTTGGAAGGGGCGTCAAGGATCAGCCAGTTCCAACCCCCCTGCCATGGGCAGGGACACCTCAAACTACATCAGGTTGCTCACAGCCACATCCAGCCTGGCCTTCAAAATCTCCAGGGATGAGGCTTCCACCACCTCCCTGGGCAACCTGTGCCAGTCTCTCACCACCCTCACAGGGAATGATTCTTCCAAACATCCAATCTGAACCTACCCACTTGTAGTTTTGCTCCATTCCCCCCAATCCTATGACTCCCTGACACCCTAAAAAGTCCCTCCCCAGCTTTCTTGGAGCCCCCTTCAGATACTGGAAGGTCTCCTCAGAGCCTTCTCTTCTCCAGACTGAACAACCCCAACTCCCTCAGTCTGGCCTTATAGCAGAGCAGCTCCAGCCCTCTGCTCATCCTCATGGCCCTTCTCTGGACACCTTCCAGCACCTCCAGATCCTTCCTGTAATAGAGGCTCCAGAACTGGACACAGTTCTCCAGGTGAGGTCTCACCAAAATGGAGCAGAGGGGGAGAATCCCCTCCCTTGCCCTGCTGGCCACACTTCTCTTGCTGCAGCCCAGGCTCTGCTTGGCTCTCTGAGCTGCAAGTGCTCACTGCTGGCTCCTGTTGAGCTTCTCATCCGCCAGCACCCCCAAGGCCTTTTCTTTAGGGCTGCTCTCAAATCTGTCCCCACACAGCCTACATTGGGCTAGGGATTGCCCTGAGCCAGATGCAGGACCTTGTTTTTTCCCCAACACCTAGTAGATGTTTTTTTAAAAAAGGAAAAAAAAAAGCCAAAATATGCTTCAATAATATATATTTCAAGCTTGTGGAAGTGGATGTTAGGAATGATACTTAGCCCAGGTATACTCAGCAGTGAGGTTATATTCATTTAGCTAACTCTATCTGAAATCTGTATAACCTCACAGCTTACTACAAGTAGGAATTTACTACTGAAAGCATGAAGTAAACAGTAGATGCTGTAGAGCAAAGCAACTCCCAGCAAAAGTGTGCTACCTTGGGAAAGGTAATTTTCCAGGGTAAATGGTAATTTCCTCTTCACTGAACAAACTCTAAGCAACCTGGGAAGTCACTGTGGTGGCCAATTCATTAATAATGTTTAAAAGATTGTTAAATAGAATGAATCACAGAAGTACAGAATGGTCTGGCTTGGAAGGGACCGCCAAAGCTCATCCAGTCCCCCCCCCCTCTGCAGTCAGCAGGGACATCCCCAACTGGATCAGCTTGCCCAGGGCCTCATCCAGCCTCACCTTCAATATCTCAAGCTGTGCCAGGGGAGGTTTAGACTCGAGGTGAGGAAAAATTTCTTCACTGAGCAAGTCATTCGTCATTGGAATGGCCTGCCCGGGGAGGTGGTGGAGTCGCCGTCCCTGGAGGTGTTCAAGGGGAGATTGGACGTGGCACTTGGTGCCATGGTCTAGTTGTGAGGTCTGTTGGAACAGGTTGGACTTGATGATCCTTGGGGTCTCTTCCAACCTTAGTTATACTGTGATACTGTGATCTCCAGGGAAGGAGCCTCAACCACCTCCCTGGGAAACCTGTTCCACCACCCTCATGGTAAAGAACCTGTTCCAAACATCCAATCTAAATCTACTCTGCTCTAGTTTGAATTCATTGCCCCTCGTCCTGTCCTTGCAGGCCTTTGCAAACAATCTCTCCAGCTTTCCTGTATCCCCCTTCAGGTACTGGCAGGTTGCTATTAGGTCTCCCCAGAGCCTTCTCTTCTCCAGGCTGAACACCCCCAGCTCCCTCAGCCTGGCCTTGTAGTAGAGCTGCTCCAACCCCCTGATCATTTTTGTGTCCCTTCTCTGGACCCTCTCCATCAGGTCCATGTCCTTTCTATATGGAGGGCTTCAGACCTGTACACAGTACTCCAGGTGAGATCTCACCAGAGCAGAGTTCTTCAAAGCTGTGCTAATGACTTCAGTTAACTTTGAGGTGTATCCTTTCATTCTCTATCTGTGCCTGGAATTTTGAAATTATGGACACAGGAGGGCTTTTTAGTCTTCAGATATGTTGGTTCCCTATTTCAAGGTAAAATCCAGCCCCAAGGCTCCTTTCACTGCCCATATTCATGAAAGAAATCTGGGACATGGTCCTTGTAACCCTCCAGAACTGGATGCAGTGCTCCAGCTGTGGTCTCACCAGAGTGGAGCAGAGGGGGAGAATCCCCTCTCTGGCCCTGCTGTCCACACTTCTCTTGCTGCAGCCCAGGCTCTGCTTGGCTCTCTGGGCCACTGGTGGCTCATGTTGAACTTCTCATACACCAGCAGATGGGAAAAGGAGTGAATGCATAATGTACCAGTTGGTATGATTGTGTACACTCTTAAAAATGTTGCTCAAACTGGGTCCTTAAGGTTAATGTTTAAGTTGAATTGATTCTTTCAAAGCAATTCAGCTTTGCTTTGACATTCATGTTTGAAAAATAAACCCCATTTCAAACTGAAGATCTGACAAGATTTGACATTAAAGGCAAATGTTATTTCTTGTCAGTTACGTTGTAAACAACCTCTAGATTGAAAAAAAATTGATGGTATTGAAGTTGTTCTTTCTTAGCTGCACTTTTCTCCACACTCAAAGACTTGAGCTTGTTGTAGAGTGAGGTGCCCCTGATCATGGCAGGTTGGGTGGAACTGGATGATCCTTGAGGTCCCTTTCAACCCTGACCATTCTGTGGTTATCAAACTTTATTTTTGTTTCATTCAAAGTATTTTGCCCACAGGCTGCTGAGTGTGTTTGCTGACCTGCCTTCTCAGCTGATGCTTGCACTCTCAATGAGGAGAATTGTTCTAATATCTTCTCAGCAGCAAAGAACCTAGGTTAAATATTTTCAAACTCGGAAAATACCTTTCAGTGCAGGCACCCGATAAAGCTTTATCTGGCTGCTGTGAAGACATATTTCTAATGTCTTCAGACCAAACTGACATCTACAAATTCAACAGATATTTTTAGCTATAATCAAATCTTGAGAAATGCTTTTTTTGGTGGGTATTTTATTTGTCTCTTTGGGTTTTATACCTTGGCTTTTCATTGTTCTTATTGTTAGTTTGGGGTTTGGAGTATTTCTATTGGGCTTTCTGATGGGTTTTCTGTTTGGTTTTGTTTGGGTTTTTTTTGTTTGGTATGATTAGGTTTTGTTTGATTTGGTCTGGTTCAGTTCGGTTTGGTTCGGGTTGGTTTGATTTGGTTTGGTTTGGTTTGGTTGGGTTCAGTTCAGTGTGGTTTGGTTCAGTTCAGTATGGTTTGGTTTTCCTTGGTTTGGTTTGGTTCAGTTCAGTTCAGTTCGTTTTGGTTCAGTTTGATTAGGTTCAGTATGGTTTGGTTTGATTTCATTTGGTTTGGTTCAGTTTGGTTCAGTTTGATTTTATTTGGTTTGGTTCGGTTGATTTGATTCAGTTTGATTTGGTTTGGTTCAGTTCAGTTTGGTTCAGTATGGTTTGGTAATTTGTATTGTTTGAGAGATACCAACAAACTGCAATGCACTTCACGCACTTGTGCTGTGACCTTGTCTGTCTTCCATGCTGCATCTCTGGGTTTCAGAGGGCATTGACGGAGCACCAATTAGGTGTTCAAGAGGGAACTGGACATGGCACTTGGTGCCATGGTCTAGTCATGGTCTAGTCATGGTGACAGGTTGGACTGGATGATCTTTGAGGTCTCTTCCAACCTTGGTGATACTGTGATACTGTGAATATCACAGGATCAGCAGCTCACAGGATGTTGGGGGTTGGAAGGGACCTCTGGAGATCATCAAGTCCAACCCCCTGCCAGAGCAGGACCATAGACAGCTCACACAGGAACACATCCAGACAGGGATGGGAAGTTTACAAAGAAGGAGATTCTGCAACCACCCTGGGCAGCCTGCTCCAGCACTCTCTGACCCTCACAGTGAAAAAGTTCCTGAGGTGGAACTTCTCGTGCTGTAGTTTATATCCATTGCCCCTTGTCTTGTCACAGGGTGCAACTGAAGAGAGTCTATCCCTTCCTTCCTGAGCCCCAACCCTCATATATTTATAAGCATTTATTAAATCCCCTCTCAGTCTTCTCCTCTCCAGACTAAGCAGCTCCAGGGCTCTCAGCCTCTCCTCATAGGGCACTGCTCCAGTTCCTTCAGCATCCCTGTAGCCCTCCATTGGACTCTCTCCAGCAGATCCTTGTCCCTCCTGAACTTGGGAGCCCAGAACTGGATGCAATATTCCAGGTGAATTCTCACCTGTAAATGTAAGAAAAGATATTAAAACACTGTGGGTGGCTCCCTTTATTTTGGGAAACTGTTGGCATGAAAAGCGCTATTGGATGATGTTTTAATGCCAGTGGTTTCTCTTTTGATCTTTCTAGATGCAATGGTGATTGCAGAACTTCTGGTTTGTTTTGGTTTGGTTTTTTTGTTGTTTTAAGTTTATGGAGCAAGACTTAAGCATTGAAAGTTCTCAACAGAATTAAATATTAAAGCACCCTGAAGCTACTTTTAGTGCTGCAAAATGAGAAAATGGAGATAAGAAAGAAAAAAACATGCTCAGCATGTAAATTTACATTTCCCAGTAATAGGATTTGGCACAGAAGCAGTTTGCTGTTTGTTTTCCTTTCTTCTTTCTTTCTTTTCTTTTTTCCTTTTTTTTTTTTCCCCTTTTTTTTACACCTCACCTCTATTGCTTAAAGCAGCAAGAATTTGCCAGGGAATAGGAGGTGTTTTCAGTGGTGATATGCCACTGGAAACAGGAAGATGTTTAACTCAGCAGCCTGTCGTTGACTTTCGTGTGCTGGATTTCTGGTGGTTCCCTGAGCAGAAATTGTGTGGCTAACAGCATTCCGTTAAATTGCAATTGTAAGTAGGAATCACAGAATTGTCAGGGTTGGAAGGGACATCAAGGCTCAGCCAGTTCCAATCCCCCTGCCATGGGCAGGGATACCTCAAACTACATCAGGTTGCTCACAGCCGCATCCAGCCTGGCTGCAAAAACCTCCAGGCATGAGGCTTCCACCACCTCCCTGGGCAACCTGTGCCAGTCTCTCACCACCCTCATGGGGAGCAACTTCTTCCTAACATCTAATCTGAACCTCCATTGCTGTAGTTTATGTCCATCACCCCTTGTCCTATCCCAGGGTGCAACTGAGCAGAGCCTGTCCCCTCCCTCTTGATCCCAGGCACTCAGATATTTATAGACATTGATCAGATCCCCTCTCAGTCTTCTCTTCTCCAGACTAAACATCCCCAGGGCTCTCAGCCTCTCCTCCCCAGGCAGTGCTGCAGTCCCTTCAGCATCCTTGTAGCCCTCCCTTGGACTCTCTCCAGCAGATCCCTGTCCCTCCTGAACTGGGGAGCCCAGAACTGGATGCAGTATTCCAGGTGAGGTCTCAGCAGGGCAGAGGGGAAGGAGAACCTCCCTGGATCTGCTGGACACACTCCTCTGAGTGCACTCCAGGATCCCATTGGCCCCCAGGGCACATTGCTGTCCCATGCAAAACTTCTTGTCTACCAGCACTCCCAGCTCCTTCTCCACAGGGCTGTTCTCCAGGAGGTGATCTCCTACCATGCACTGCTACAGTTTATTCTTCCTTCCCAGGTGCAGGACTCTGCACTTCCTGCTGAACCTCATTAGGTTCCTCTTTGCCCAGCTCTCCATTCTGGTGCTTTAGATATTCCACACAGTAATTTCTGAGATTGTTATCTGAGATAATAGTTTCGATATAAAATTTTCTCTGCACACATCTAGATCTTGTCACTCACCATGGTTTGTGCATTAGTTATTGCCCTTGTTAATGTTCTTAGAGATTTATATAGAATCAGGGTAAATAAACTAAAAGACAAATATCCAACTGGATACATCTGCTGTACATTTTAGTTGCTGCTTTTCTTTCGTATTCATCTTCAAAATCAGACAGAAATAGGACCTGGCACTGGTTTCTGTTGAGGCTGAGTTAATTTTAGCAGTGAAACTGCTCTTTTTCTATCCCCAAGAAGACAGTCTTGTTTTCCTTCTGGATATGCATCATTTCCATTTAGACAGAATCTGAGCAAAGATCATCAATTTCTCTTGTTCCCCTGAGAGCAAGAATTGGATGCTGAAATTCTGAGGTGATGGATGCAATGCCCATCCTAAAAGTATGTCTGGGGTTCTCTTTCAGACTACCCAGGCAAAACCACTTACCTGCTTTACCCTGCTTCTTTTTGATCTTTGAAGAAGATGTCTGTGTGTGTTTGGTGAGAGTCTTATCTACAGTGTAGTGAGGAGCACAAAATAGAGAGAATTCTGATTTCAGGCATATTCAGCGTACCTGAACCTCCAAATGCTGTTCTCTCTGCATGAGTGTAAGCTTCAAACTTGGCTGGCTGAGCGATAATTGGATTCAGTCTCCTGTAAGGGGTTTCAGGAAGGCAATTTTATCTTTAATTTCTAGCAGCAGCAAAGAGAGCAAATGGCAGATTATAAGGAAACAGCTTTTATGGCAGTGCCATGTCACAATTAGGTTAGGGCTGGAGCACCTCTCCTATGAGGACAGACTGAGGCAGCTGGGGCTGTTCAGTCTGGAGAATAGGTGGCTCCAAGGAGACCTGATTGTGTCCTTCCAGTATCTGAAGGGGGCTACAAGAAAGCTGGGGAGGGACTTTTTAGGGTGTCAGGGAGTGATAGGACTGGGGGGGGAATGGGTAGAATGGGAGGGGTGGGGGTGGGGAGGTGTAGATAGAAGTGGGTAGATTGAGATTGGATGTTAGGAAGAAGTTGTTCCCCAGGAGGGTGGTGAGAGACTGGCACAGGTTGCCCAGGATGGTGGTGGCAGCCTCATGCCTGGAGGTTTTTGCAGCCAGGCTGGATGTGGCTGTGAGCAAGCTGCTGTAGTGTGAGGTGTCCCTGGCCATGGCAGCGGGGTTGGAACTGGATGATCCTTGAGGTCCCTTCCAACCCTGACAATTCTATGATTCTCTGATGAAAGAGCTGATCTGCATTTGTGCTTAGTATTCCAAAGCCCAATGAATGTTATGCTTTCATTTTAACATTGATAAAAAATAAAGGGATAATACCAAATCTGCTCTTCCTAGTGACTTGCTTTACAGGCATTGTAAATCTGGTTTGACATTATCACTTTTTAGTAAGATGCAGCCCTGAAAATATGGCCCCATATAATAGATTGTGGTGGTTTGAAAATGCCCCCCAGCCAACTACCCCCCAAAAATAAATCTCCAGACCAGCTCAGTGTGGGATGGAAGCCAATGAAGCTCTAGTTACAAGCAAACTAAACTCTAGGAATATGAAATGCAATGAACATGTACAAAATATACAATGGATGGACAATAGAATGACATTTACCATTGATAAACAACACAGAAACTCCTCAGACCATTCACCTTCTCCCCCACTCCCTCCTTGCTTCTTGTTACCTGACACAGGAGTCAAAACAGAGATGCCCTGGCAAGGTCACAGGAGAGAGAGAGAGAAGTTGCAAGAAGCAACAGGAGAAGAAAAGAGAGCAAGAACGGTTTCTGCCTCTGCTCTACATCCCATTAGCAACCCAATGAATTCTATAGACCTTATCATCGTTTTCCTTTTGTATCCAATGGTCATTTTGTCATTTTATTTTACTTTCAGTCAGGGACTAAGCTGAAGTTCCCCCTTCCAACTGTAACATAGATGTAGCCTTCTATTGCCCTTAAAAAGCTTATGGCTCTTTTCCCAAATGCTGTCTTAAACAGCTAAAGAACAACCCAGGTTAGAATTACACGTTGGGCCTGGTTTATGCTTTTCCACTTGTGCTCTGGGCTGGCAGACACTGAATCACCTGAAGGAAATCAATGTCATCCTGAGAGAGAAAAAATATGGAGGTTTCCTGTCGGGACTCTCAGAACCATTTGCAGCAGTGCAGGTAAAGCATAGACCTGCAAGCCTGACTTGACATGGCCCTACCCACGCACAAATTACCATCACCCCAGCCTTGAGCACCAGCCAGATGGTGCCTTCTGGCATTCAGAGTCACTTCAGCTTCCAGGTAACCTGGATAGTGGTAGACATTAAAAATGTAGGCATCTTTTCTCTCATCATATTTCATTTCCCTGTGATGGGCAATTTTAGGATAATGTGTTGATGCACCTCTGAAATATTTCCTTGCTGACTGCACTTTTCTTGTCCCTATTCCTACAGCTGCTCTAACTGTGGTGGGAAGACCTTTGCCAGTTATCAGCCACCCACCTAGC
Organism: Dryobates pubescens; assembly: GCF_014839835.1. Taxonomy (NCBI): domain Eukaryota; kingdom Metazoa; phylum Chordata; class Aves; order Piciformes; family Picidae; genus Dryobates; species Dryobates pubescens. The sequence continues at coordinate 29,762,549 of NC_071612.1, forward strand.
TATGCTTTTATTGACCTCTTTTCTGCTTGCACTGACCCCTCTTCGGCTTGCACTGACCTCTCTTTTGAACATGTCCAGAGAAGGGCAATGAGGCTGGGGAGAGGCCTCGAGCACAGCCCTGTGAGGAGAAGCTGAGCGAGCCAGGGCTGCTTAGCCTGGAGAAGAGAAGGCTCAGGGCAGACCTTCTTGCTCTCTACAACTCCCTGAAGGGATGTTGTAGCCAGGTGGGGGTTGGTCTCTTCTCCCAGGCAACCAGCACCAGAACAAGAGGACACAGTCCCAGGCTGTGCCAGGGGAAGTTTAGGCTGGAGGTGAGGAGAAAGTTCTTCCCAGAAAGAGTAATTGGCCATTGGGATGTGCTGCCCAGGGAGGTGGTGGAGTCACCATCCCTGGAGGTGTTCCAAAAAGGGATTGGATGTGGCACTTGGAGCCATGGTTTAGTTGTCAGGAGGTGTTGGGTGACAGATTGGACTTGCTGATTTCTGAGGTCTTTTCCAACCTTATTGATTCTATGGTTCTGTGACCTGTCTTGGTGAGTGTGGTGGATTGAGATCGCCCCCAAACCAAACTTGCCAGACCAGCTCAGTTGAAAGTCAATGAAACTCTGTTTACAAGCAAAACTGCAATCTAGAAATACAGAATGCAATGAATATGTACAAAATGTCCAATAGTTACATATATTTACCATTTATAAACAGCACAAGACCCCCCCTGGATAAAACCAGGTAGTTACCAACATATTCCTCCTTTTACCCCCCTTCCCCCCTGTGCATGGGACAAGAGAAAGAGAAGAGCAGATGGTAGCTTGTTAGTACTTAGCCACAACAAGAAGGTCAGCAACAGCCAATCAAAAGCTGCCCACTGGTATCTGCTAGAGGGAGGAAGCCCAAAAGATCAAGAGTTAGTTCACATAACTAACTTTTTGTCAGTTATCAGATCACTGGGATTATTTAGACCTTATCATTATTTTCCCTTTTCCATCCAAGGGTAATTTATTTCCATTCTACCACTTTTCTACTCAATCTGTGGGAAATTTTCCAAGGCATCAGCCTGAAACTACCACAACGAGACAGGGAGGAAATAAGAGGGAATAACCTGTGAGGGGGATTGCTCACCACTTACTGTTGGGGGAAAGAGGCTCAACCTGGCAAAAATTTGTTTAATTTCTTGCCAATTTAAATAGGACTTGTGAGTGGTAAACAAGTGAAAAAACTTAAACAGCACTTCCCCCTGACTGTCCAGGTTCAAATTCAGGCCTTCATCCTCAGATTCTGTGTCCCTATGTTGAGTAGTGCAGGGCAAAGAGGTTTGGGGGAGTATCACACAGTAATGGCCTCTTTATATACTATGAGAAGCTATTTCCTTGTGAAAAAAAAAACACTTTGCTTCTGAAATGTCTTCTGCAGCCAAGTAAGTCTTGGAAATTCCCTTCAAAATTTGTCAGGATTGAGTGTGGAAGCTGTGATGAACTGCAGTAGTTTGGTATTTGAAATTGAAATAGATGAGTATGAGCATCATGTGGTATAATAAAGCAAATCCTGCCCCAGTGTAGGTTGGGAGGTGATCTGCTGCAGAGCAGCCCTGTGGAAAGGGACCTGGGAGTGCTGGTGGACAACAAGTTCTTCATGGGACAGCAATGTGCCCTGGGGGCCAAGAAGGCCAATGGGATCCTGGGGTGCATTCAGAGGAGTGTGTCCAGCAGAACCAGGGAGGTCAGGGAGGTTCTCCTCCCCTCTACTCTGCCCTGGTGAGGCCACACCTGGAATATTGCATCCAGTTACGGGCTCCCCAGTTCAAGAGGGACAGGGATCTGCTGGAGAGAGTCCAAGGGAGGGCTACAAGAATGCTGAAGGGACTGGAGCACTATGTGGTGAGGAGAGGCTGAAAGCCCTGGGGCTGTTTAGTCTGGAGAGGAGAAGACTGAGAGGGGATCTGATCAATGTTTATCAGTATCTGAGGGCTGGGGGTCAAAAGAGAAGGGACAGGCTCTGCTCAGTTGCACCCTGGGATAGGAAAAGGGGTGATGGATATAAACTGCAGCACAGGAAGTTCCACCTCAAGATGAGGAGAAACTTCATTGTGAGGGTCCCAGAGCCCTGGAGCAGGCTGCCCAGGGAGGTTGTGGAGTCTCCTTCTCTGGAGGCTTTCCAGCCCTGTCTGGATGCGTTCCTGTGTGACCTGTGCTGGATTCTATGGTCCTGCTCTGGCAGGGGAGGTGGACTGGATGATCTCCAGAGGTCCCTTCCAACCCTAACATCCTGTGAGCCTGTGATCTTGCCTTACCTGTTATTTCTGCCTTTGTCTTCTGAGTTCTCTCTTGAAAGAAATGCTTGTGGATTGATCAGATTTTCACCCTTTCTTTGTCAGCTGTCCTTTTCTTTTTTATACTTGATCTTTATCTGTCCATCAGAATGGCACGAAGTAGTTCATATAAAGTTAACTTTGGGGCTATTATGTTTTAAATAAGTAAAAGAGTGTCTGACATAAATAGTATTTTCTGTTAACATTCACTCCTATTTCCCCTCTCCCTCCCCCATTCATCTATTCCTCGTGTTAAACTAGATGAGTACTTCAACAAGTACTAATTTGAAAGAATTAATCCACTGTTCTGGATCTAAATTCAGAATTCCATGATAGTTTAATTTCCAAGAGATAATGAGGTAGGCCTTATCTCACATGTCTTTAGTCTATCAGTTTTTCTGCAAGTCAGTGTATGAAGAAAGTAAATGGCCGCTTTGGCTTGAGCAGAAAGATACAAATGCACACAATTTTCACGACTCCTCTACCTCTTGTCAGGTTCTCAGGGGGAAAAGATTCCATATTTTTCCTTTGAGTTCCTTCCACAGACTTCAGAATGGTCATCCTTACCCTCTCTGTCTTAAGTGAGCAAGCTTTCAGTTTTCCCATCCATCAAATGCATTCTACACTGTCAGCTGCAGACACAGTGTCAACAGCCTTAGTTTCCTTTATTCACAGGTTGCCCACTGATTTGTTGCCTCATAGACTGGAAATGGACTTTATCATCTTATGTACCATTTAAGCTTGCTCGACTTCAAATCCACCCTGCAAACTTGTTATTTTTGATTGGTGTTCCAGCTCAGCTCTGTTCTTCTACTCCAAGAAGCCTTTAGCTTCTTACCATTTAGGCTTACTTGACTTGAAATCCATCCTGCAAACTTGTTATTTTTGACTGATGCTCTAGCTTTGGTCTCTTCTCCTACCCCACTAACAGCCTTCAGCTTCTCAACCCATTGAAGTTTCAGCATTAATGTCTGATAGCTGTGACCTGACAATTGACTGAATTCAGATGATTTCAGTGTGTTTTCTATGGGAACACATATTGTGCCAAAGAGCAGGACCTGAGTTTTATTTCCTGTAGCATTATTGTCATAAAAAATTATTGTCATTATTGTCCACAAAATGGAGAAAGAATCTAGATCTATTAAGGAAGAGACACATGTAGCTATTCTTTATTCAATATGACATTATGGCTAACAGTTCATGTTGAAACAAAGCACAAAGAGGGAAACCAGCCTCTTTGTTTTCCTATGGAAGCAGTAGATGGCATGGGAGGTTGCACAGGCCAATTGCTCCCTTGTCCTCCCTCCCCACTGCACAGCTGCTGTGACCTCCTGCCACAGAATCACAGAAACAAATGTCGTCTCCAAGAAAAAAAACGCAACAAGAAAAAAAAAAACCAAGAAAAAAAAAAAAAACAAGAAAAAAAAATCCAACAACAACAAAATCCACAACCACCAACAAATAAAACAACAACAAACACCACCACACACAAAAACCCCACCAACCCACCCCTCCAAAAAAAACTAAACCAAATCAACCAAAAAAACAAACAAACCACCAAACCCCCAACCCCCAACCAAACAGATTATAAAATATGAAAACCCAGTGTTGATTTATTCTATATTTGAGGTAATTACTTCTAGGGTTCATTTCAGTTGTTGAGAGGGGTCAGTTGTTGACAACGTTCTGAGAATCAGAGATTCGACATCGTGATGCTAATTGGCATTTCCCTTCTTTCAGCTGCACCACTTCAAGACCAGAAGCCTTGTGTCAGTATGGTAGAAAATTGGGTTTCTTTAACTTTTTTCTTTCTTTTTTCACCCCCTTGTGTCCATGCAATACAAGAGACCAAGGGAGGGCCACAAGGATGCTTAGGGGACTTGAGCATCTCCCCTATGAAGAGAGACTGAGAGCCCAGGGGCTGTTCAGTCTGGAGAAGAGAAGGCTGAGAGGGGATCTGATCAATGTCTATCAAGAGCTGAGGGCTGGGGTTCAAGCAGAGGTGGCCAAGCTCTTTTGGGTGGTGCTCAGCAATAAGCCAAGGACCAATGGAGACAAACTTGAACAGAGAAGGTTTGAGCTCAACATGAGGAGAAACTTCTTTAGAGTGAGGGTGCCAGAGCCCTGGAACAGGCTGCCCAGAGAGGTTGTGGAGTCTCCTTCTCTGGAGCCTTTCCAACCCCCCCTGGACGCATTCCTGTGCAGACTGCCCTGGGTGATGCTGCTCTGGCAGGGGGGTTGGACTGGATGGTCTCTGGAGGTCCCTTCCAACCTCTAATGCACTGTGGTACTGTGATACATGCACCTTTAGAGCTGTCAGTATATAAGATTAAAAAAATCAATATTAAGCTAACGTACTCACTCTCTGCTGACATGTGCTGGTCTGATTTTAACCTGAAATTTTCACCAGTTTAAATATGGGGAAGTTAATTTCGATTGTGCTGAATTCTGGGAAGGATAAACTCTTAGTAGAAACCTCTGGAAATAAATGGAGTTAAAAGGGCACTGAAATTATTTTGTGACAAATACACAAAGTTTTCTAATGATACTTTTACAAATAGCAACATTCAAGTGCTGTCAAAATGCATATTATCTTTTTCCCAGCACCTGTTTTGTGTGTTGTGGATAAACACCCACTTCTAGCCCTACCTCCATTTGCCTTTTGGCTTGGAAAGAAAGAAATAAGAAATGAGAAAAAGAAGTAAGAAAAAGAAATATTTAAAGAAAAAGAAGAAAAAGGAAAAGAAAAAGAAGAAAAAGGAGAAGAAAAAGAAGAAAAAAAAATGAAAAGGAAAAGAGTAAGAAAAAAAGAAAAAAGAAAAAAATGAAAAAGAGAAAAGGAAAAGGAAAAGGAAAAGGAAAAGGAAAAGGAAAAGGAAAAGGAAAAGGAAAAGGAAAAGGGAAACAAAAAGGGAAACAAAAAGGAAAATAAAAAAAATATAAGAAAAAGAAAAAAGGAAAAGAGAAATAAAAAAGAAAAAGAAAGACAAAGAGAAAAGGAAAAGGGAAAGGGAAAAGGAAAAGGGGAAAAAAGGAAAAGAGAAAGAAAAAAAAGATAAAGAGAAAGACAGAAAGGAAAAAGAAAAAGAAAAAAAAAAGAAAAAGGAAAAGGAAAAAAAAAGAAAAAGAAAAAGAAAAAGAAAAAGAAATAAAAAGAGAAAGAAAAAGGAAAGAAGAAAAATAAAAATGGAAAAGAGAAAAAAGAAAAAGATAAAGACAAAGAAAAAGGAAAGAGAAAAAGAAAAAAGGAAAAGGAAAAGGAGATAAAGAAAAAAGGAAAAGAGAAAGAAAAAAGGAAAAGAGAAAAACAAAGAGAAAGGGAAAGGGAAAAGAAAAAGAAAAGGAAAAAAAGAAAAAAGAAAAAGAAGTAAAGAAAAGGATAATTGCTGTAAACCTTCATATGATATTAAAGCCCTACTTGGTTCACACTGATTAGTGTAAGTCCAATATAACGGTAATGAACCTCAGGGTTCAGCATGTGGTATGGAAATCTGTGGTTTTCATTGATTGCAGTGAAATTATACCTGTGCCATTTATGCAATACACAAAATAATGCAAAAATGCTTTTTTTTTACCTCTGTTATTCATATAGTTTGCAATTAGACTGAGTCTTTAATTCCAGGAGGGTACAGAACAGCTGACAATTTGCAACTCTAGTACAGCAACGATTAAATGCATGTTTATCTTGAAACATTGAAGTAGTTTCAGTGAACTCACAGTATCACAGCATCACAGCACATTAGAGATTGGAAGGGACCTCCAGAGATCATCCAGTCCAACCCCCCTGTCAGAGCAGCATCACCCAGGGCAGTCTGCACAGGAATGCATCCAGGTGGGGCTGGAAAGGCTCCAGAGAAGGATACTCCACAACCTCTCTGGGCAGCCTGCTCCAGGGTTCTGGCACCCTCACTCTAAAGAAGTTTCTCCTCACATTGAGCTCAAACCTCCTCTGTTCAAGTTTGTCTTCATTGTTCCTTGGCTTATTGCTGTGCACCACCCAAAAGAGCTTGGCCCCCTCAACTTGACCCCCAGCCCTCAGCTCTTGATAGGCATTGATCAGCCTTCTCTTCTCCAGAGTAAACAGCCCCAGGGCTCTCAGTCTCTGTTCCCAGGGGAGATGCTCAAGTCCCCTAAGCATCCTTGTGGCCCTTCCTTGGACACTCTCCAGCAGGTCTCTGTCTCTTTTCAACTGGGGAGCCCAGAACTGGACACAGGATTGCAGCTGTGGTCTGAGTAGGGAAGATTAGAGGGGGAGCAGAACCTCCCTAGCCCTGCTGGCCACACTTTTCTTGCTGCACCCCAGGATCTCATTGTCTCTCTTGGCCACAAGGGCACATTGCTGTCCCATGCAGAATTTGCTGTCCACTAGGACTGCAAGGTCCCCTCCCAACTTGTTGTGCACTTGTTGGGGTGAGAAGCTGGAAAGGCCTTGGCACTGTGTAAGCACTGCTCAGCAGTAACTAAAACATCTCTACCTTTTGTCAAAAGAATAGGAAAAGGTGAGGGGAAAATGTGTCTTTTTAGCTCTACTAAAATAATGAGTTGTGTGTGGATTCTATGTTGCTATGGTGTTGTGCATTCTTAGAGGAGCTACCTTCCTTTACAGCAAGTTAAGCAACTGTGTCACGTTGATGGCCTCACAAGTGTCATTTTTTTCAGTGTTTCAGTGTAGTTGCCAATCTGTCACTGTGATTCAGCTAACTTCTTTAATTGTTTATATAAATCCTCTCCACTAATGCATGTTTTCCAGTTCTTTCAAAATACACTTTCCCCTTACAGGTAATAATGACTGTTACCTCAGCAGGTGGACCACTCCAAGGTCTAAACCAAGTGTATCTTTAAATATGGCTAACAAAATAAGAGCAATGGAGCGAATGAGGCTGAGCATTAGCAGTAGGGAAACGTAAGGAGAATGTCACAATCCCCAGTTGCTGCAACCACTTAGAAATCCTCTAGACAGCTGGAGAATTAGGGAAGCAAGTAGAAATTGGGGGAAAGCAGAAACCAGAAAGTATTGAAACCACAAAAGAGCCTGAGTCAAGAAAAAATTCTACAGAGTGTGATAATAAATGCACACAGTGGCCCCCAGCCCCACAGTTCTGAAGTGCTTTACAAACTAATGACAAGGCTGCTAAAAAGACATCTGCAGTGCAGAAGTGACAGCTTTGTAACACTTTGTGGTTAGAGGGAGAGGCAAAGAGCTGTTGAGTAAGACTGGAAATTGAGCACGATCACAGAATTGCCAGAGTGGGAAGGGACCTCAAGGATCATCCAGCTCCAAGCCCCCTGCCATGGGCAGGGACACCTCACACTACATCAGGTCACTCAGAGCCAAATGCAGCCTGGCCTTCAAAACTGTTCCAGTGTTCCACCACCCTCATGGTACAGAACTTGTTCCTAACATCCAATCTAAACCTGCTCTGCTCTAGTTTGAAGGCATTGCCCCTTGTCTTGTCCCTGCAGGCCTCTGCAAACAGTCTCTCTCCATCCTTCTTGTGAGCCCCCTTCAGGTCCTGGCAGGCTGCTATTAGGTCTCCCTGGAGCCTTCTCTTCTCCAGGCTGAACACCCCCAGCTCCCTCAGCCTGGCCTTGTAGCAGAACTGCGCTAACCCCCTGATCATTTTTGTGGCCCTCCTCTGGAGACACTCCATCAGGTCCATGTCCTTCCTTTTAGGCCAGTACACTTGGAAGAAGACCTCACTATATGAGTTTATTCTTTGCGATGTAATAAAATATGCCACCTGCTTCATGTTTATCTGGAGCCCAGGAGGAGTCCATGCTTGCACACTCAGGGGTGCTTACAAGGTTAATCACACGCGCTTGACATTTGCCTCGACCCTCTGGACCCCAGGGAGCGTCCAGGTTAGCACATTCACAGGTGCCTAGCCCTTGTCTGGGCCAGGGCATGTCTGGGGGTTTGACCCCTCAGGACATGTGGTTCCTGAGCAGCAAAGTCTGTGGGACTTTTTTTTTGTCTTTCATTCACAAGTGAAATATGTTGCTGCAATTGCCAGACCTTTGATCACTGTGATCATTTCTGGGCTGGTGGAGATTTGTACACAGATGGTGAAACAGGCTGATGTAGTACCTCTCTGAAATGACATTGCTCATGCTAGACAGAAGCACGACGTGCCTCTGCCAGGGCTGTCTGTGTTCCTGGTGCTAGTGTTAGCTTACAGGTAATCCTTTGGAGCTCTTATTTTCTTCTTTGGGAGCTGGTGTGCTCATAGGTAGGGAAAACAAATGCCAGCAGCATATGAAGGGGTGTGATTTAAGTAGAGACATTGTAAGTTATAGGCATGACATCTGCCTTTCTTGGCAGGAGAACTGAGAACCTGGAATGAGAATGTTTGGAAACTATGGGGATTCACTTCAGAACAAGGTCAGAAACATAAAAGCAAGCTACGTGGGCCAGCCTGAGCATTAGTTTTCATTACAAGTCAGTGCTCAGGCTTACCGTTAGATGCAATATTATGACCATATGTTAGGACTACAGGAAAAAAAACAAAATGCACTTGGAAGATGCCATTGATCTTTAATGAGTGTGCTGTCTGTGACTTAATGAAGCATGCAGCTTGTCCAGTTCATGAAGTGGAAGGGATTTTCACTGGGGACACGCTGACGTGGAGATCGCTTGCCACATTTTCAACATCACATTGCCATCTCTGCCATATGGTTTGCTGCAGCCTTGAACACGCTTTGACCTTCGTAGTGCAGCAGAATCACAACTGGAAGTTGAGCAGAATTTCCAGTGGAAGGAAAATTGGACTCCCTGCAGCACCATTACTGCCTTTTGATAATTAACGTTAAACTGACTTTAATTCTTGGAGCGTGAGAGTGAGGAGTGAGAAGGAGCTATCACTGCTAAACTCCTGTGTAACAAAATTGTATCAGCTCCTCATGGGAGAAGCTTGTTTGGTGTTTTTAAATAAGTGTGGGGTTTTTTGTTTGCTTGTTTGTTTGTTTTTTCTAGAATCATAGAATGGTCTGGGCTGGAAGGGACCTCCAAAGCTCATCCAGCCCAACCTCCTCTGCAGTCAGCAGGGACATCCCCAACCAGATCAAGTTGCCCAGGGCCTCATCCAGCCTCACCTTCAATATCTCCAGGGAAGGAGCCTCAACCACCTCTCTGGGCAGCCTGTTCCAGTGTTCCACCACCCTCATAGTGGAGAACTTGTTCCTCACATCCAATCTCAATCTGCTCTGCTCTAGTTTGAAGCCATTGCCCCTTGTCCTGTCCCTGCAGGCCTCTGCAAACAGTCTCTCTCCATCCTTTTTGTGAGCCCCCTTCAGGTACTGGCAGGCTGCTATTAGGTCTCCCTGGAGCCTTCTCTTCTCCAGGCTGAACACCTGCAGCTCCTTCAGCCTGTCCTCATAGCAGAGCTACTCCAATCCCCTGATCATTCTTGTAGCCTTCCTCTGGACCTTTTCCATCAGGTCCATGTCCTTCTGTGTTGAGGGCTCCAGACCTGTACACAGTACAGGTGAGGTCTCAGCAGAGCAAAGTGGCTGAAGCCACTATGAGTGTTCCTAAATGTTTGCATTCTCATATATATTTCATCTGGAATATATATAATCCACAGCAAAAGTGCCATAGAGAACTGAAATTGCTTTCAAGTACATATAATTGTTAAGCTTTTCTTTACTGGGCACCAAAGTGCCTGAGATATGTCAGCTCTTTGCCAATGTGAGGTTTTCATGAGCTTTAGGTTTTACATATGTATGTGCATGTGCATGGCTATTTCCCTGACACCTAATTTAACTCACCTAGATGTGAGGAAGAAGCTCTTCCCAGCAAGAGAGACTGGCCACTGGAATGTGCTGCCCAGGGAGGTGGTAGAGTCACCATCACTGGAGGTGTTTAAGAGGGGACTAGATGAGGCACTTGGTGCCATGGTTTAGTTGATTAGGTGGTGTTGGGTGATAGGTTGGACTCAATGATCTCAAAGCTCTTTTCCAGCCTGGTTAATTCTATCCTATCCTATCCTATCCTATCCTATCCTATCCTATCCTATCCTATCCTATCCTATCCTATCCTATCCTATCCTATTCCTGTATTAACTTCTGGCACTTGCACAGTGTGTTTGCTTTAATTGTCATATGAATCATGGAACTGAGACTACCACCTCATCTGTCAAATAAATCCTAAAGTTTTCCTAACCAAATGTCCAAAGCCTTAAAATGATGAACAGAAATGGCAAAAAAAAGGCAGAACTAATGCTTAAGCAACATAGAACTGCCATTGATTTTAGGTTTTATTTATTGCAGCAGGCAGTCCTTTTCCAAAGAGCTGCTGTGTTATGAATTCTCTCCTTTACACTGGTAGGTAAGAAAAATGACCAGAAGGTGCTGTACAATATATATTTAGCTAGAATAAAAAATTAAGCAGGGAAATGACAGCCAAGGCTGACTTCTGTGTTCAAAACCATGAAGTCTTGCAGGGACATAAGACAAACTTGAAAATGAAATATGAACCCCTAAGCCATTGAAAACTGTTCTTAGCCTTACAGCAATCTCAAGCAAAGGGACCATTCATGTGTGTCAAGTTAGGCACATGCATAATTCTTTTGCAGAATCAAGGCCTAAATTTGTCACTTTAAATAGAAGTGGCCTATTTTACATGCACAGATTAAACTGACTCTTCCTTTGAATCTCCTCACAGCAGGAGCTCTGAGCAGCTCCTTGCAGTCCAGGTGCATAACTGGCCTTGAAGTAGTCTCCCTTGCAAAGTAGGAAACTGTAAGAAAATAGAGTTGGTGAGAGAGAGAAGAGAACTGGGAGAGGGAGTTAAAAAATTAAGTGAGATGACTTGAAAGAAGCTTCTTGGAGTTTAAAGCTTTTTTGAGTCTTTCGCTAACAAACACCAAGAATTTCAACATTAGAGCCTTGGCTTTCAGCTCCAGGGAATCTCCAGCTCCCCTTGGCATTGGCATCCCTTCCACTCTTCTCAAAACCAAACCCAGAGTCGAATCATTAAGTGGTCAACATGAGCCAACAGTGTGCCCAGGGGGCACAGAAGGCCAAGGCCTTCTTGGCCTGGATCAGGAGCGGTGTGGCCAGCAGGAGCAGGGATGGAATCCTGTCCCTGTGCTCAGCACTGCTGAGGCCTCACCTCCAGCACTGTGTACAGCTCTGAGCCCTCACTGAAAGAGAGAGCTTGAGGTGCTGGAGCAGGTCCAGAGGAGAGCAACCAGACTGGGGAAGGAACTGGAAGGAAAGGCTGATGAGGGGAGGCTGAGGCAGCTGGGGGTGTTCAGCCTGGAGGAGAGGAGACTCAGAGGGGACCTTATCACTCTCTGCAACTACCTGAAGGGAGGTTGTAGTCAGAGGGGGTCAGACTCCGCTCCCAGGCAGCTTGTGACAGGACAAGAGGGCATGGCCTGAAGCTGTGCCAGGGGAGGGTTAAGTTGGATGTTAGGAAGCACTTCCTGATGGAAAGGAGAATTAGACACTGGGATGGACTGCCTAGGGAGGTGGTGCAGTCACCATCCCTGGAGGTGTTTAAGGCAAGATTGGATGTGGCACTTGGTGCCATGGTTTAG